>NW_022170250.1:20522300-20831298 GCF_008802855.1 Photinus pyralis
ACTAAATTTGAAATTTTTTCTTTAACCTTACATAAAACAAATTTTGGTGTAAGTTTACTCGAAAAGTTTTTACTGGCGTCCGACAGCACCATATTTTTCCGCCAAACCTTTTCACCTACTTTAAAAACATACTCGCGCTTCCTCAAATTATAGTGACGCAAGTTGCGTTCATAGCTAGTTTGTAATTTATCTTTAATATGTACATATATTTTTGATAAATTTTTGATGCGGGACACATAATCTTCCACATTTCCTTCTACCGGCATGGTACCGTTATAATAATTACCAGATATTGGTACGTAACGACCAAACACAAGGAATGACGGACTGTACTTTGTTACTTCATGCTTAGCCGAATTTATAGCGAATTGTATTTTTGCTAGCTCTTTATCCCAATGCTTGTGGTTCCCTTTAATGTAACTTCTAATTGCAGTTCCCACTGTGCGATTGGTTCGCTCAATAAAGTCACATTGTGGAGAATACTTTGGAGTAAACAAAATTTTTTGGACACTATATTTTTCTGCCATGTCGCGAAAAACTGATCCGGCAAATTGAGACCCGTTGTCACAAATAATGTATTTAGGAACTCCATAAATTAAAAACAAATTTTCCTCCATATGCATTACAATTTCGTTAGCTGTCGCTTTTCTAAGGGGGAACAACAACGTATATTTGGTGAACCAGTCGCCAACTACAAGCAAATATGAGAAACCCTTAGTGGACCTGGGTAAAGGGCCGATAATGTCTGCAGCTACGATCTCAAAAGGATATTCCGCTCTTTTAGGTGCACCCATCTTTCCCATTCGCCCTTTCGACGAAACTTTCTGAGACCCACAAATGTCACATTTCCTAATATAATTCAAAATATCGTACCTCATTTGTGGCCAGTAATACAACTCCGAAACACGACCAAGTGTCTTATAAAAACCAAAATGACCACTAGTTGGAGGACTATGACATTTATCAATTGTACCGACTCTCTGAGCTTTTGGAACCAAAAGTTTCCACTCTCTAATGTTTGATTTAAAAGGCAATTTTGAGGGAACGAACTTATAGACTAGATTTTCGATCACTTTCCACTGAGGATACTGTTCTGGGGATGCGGATATTTTATTTCTAAGGTTCAAGTACCAACAGTCTAAAGTTTCATTGACGATGTTGAGGTCATCATCTACGGTTGTACTAGTACTACCGCTTAAACAGTTGATTTCTGCAGGATCGCCTTCCTCAGGAATAGCTCGAGATAAGGCATCTGGGACTATATGGTCTTTACCCTTCCTATGAATTAAATTAACTGTATGTTGACGTAATCTCACCGCCCATCGCGCAAGTTTTCCAGATGGATTTTTCATGTTGTTAAGCCATAGAAGACTATAGTGGTCTGTGATCACATCGAAACTGACACCTTCAATGTAAGGCCGAAATTTATCTATACTAAACAACACTGCCAAGCATTCTTTCTCAGTTGTGGTGTAATTACGCTCCGCACTAGATAATGATCGACTTGCGTATGCTATAACACGTTCTTCTCCATTAACAATTTGGGTTAAAACACCGCCTAAACCGGTATCTGAAGCATCACACTGTATGGTAAATTTTTCTGAAAAGTCGGGCTGCGATAAAATTGGTGCTGAAGTTAGAGCCTCTTTGATTTGAATGAATGCACGTTCTGCTTGCTCAGACCATAAAATCTTTTCTTTCTTTTTGCGCCCCTTTAGAAGATCATTCAACGGAGAAACTAGCGAAGAAAAGTTTTCGATGAACCGCCTGTACCACCCACACATGCCAATAAATCGTTTTATTTCAGTTGTGGTACGAGGACGAGGATAATTAATCATTGCGGTGATTTTGTCAGGATCAGCTCGTAGAGAATTCTCTCCCACAATAAAACCAAGGTATTTCAAGGAAGATCTGAAGAACTTACATTTATTTAAATTCACCGTTAAGTGCGCATCTTTTAACCGACTGTAAACTAATTTTAACAACCTAACGTGTTCATCGAAGGTCTGGGATATGACAATGATGTCGTCAATGTATGGAAAAATAAAAGGTTCAAACTCAGGACCGAACATGCTATCAACCAATCTTTGTTGAACTTGAGCAGCATTGCGCAAACCAAATGGTAAAACTGTAAATTGAAAGAGTCCTCTTCCCGTAATCGCGAATGCCGTCTTTTCCTTCGAAGACTCCTCGAGAGGGATTTGCCAAAAACTTTTGCGTAGATCTATAGACGAAATGTACCTAGCATTTCGAAGACTACTAAGAATCCTATCGACGTTCTGAAGGGGGTAGCTATCGTGCTTTGTGACTTCATTGAGTCGACGACCATCAAAGCAAAAACGATACTGGCCATCCGACTTTTTCACCAACAAAACAGGGCTACAATAGGGGCTGTTGGAGGGTTCAATAACACCTAATCTTAACATATCGTCTAGTTCCTTATTCAAGATTTCCATCATATATGGAGAAAGTACATACTGCTTTTCCTTGAAGGGTTTGGAATCTCCGGTGTCTATAGAATAACGAATTTTGTTCGTCCTACCTAACACTACTTCATCCCCGATTTCATTAAATTCGTTAATTACCTTTTTTGCAACTCTGATTTGATCTGCATTTAAATTACTGAGTTCCTTTCCGTCACTAGCGAGGAAAGAAAACTTCGGTTTATCATCATATACCATCAAGATTTTATTTGAATCTTGAACTTCCCACTTGTTATTTTTAAAATCAATTTTTAACTGAAAATTTCGACAAAAGTCACTACCAAGTATGATTTCATGATGAAGTGATGGAACGACCAGTGCTTTAATAATATGAAATTGGTCATGCAAATAAAGGGGGAGGTCAACGGCGCCTGACACCCTACGTTTCGACCCATCTGCAGTTACAATAAATTTCATTTTATACGGAGGTGCAAACAGTTTGAGTGCTTTGATAAATCTTAAACCATCTCTACCTATAACAGTGGTAGTAGCTCCACTATCTAGGAGACATGCCACTTCCTGATCAAATATTTTAATTGGGATGTAAGGGCGATTGTCATGATGTTGCGTAACGAAAAAAGGAGCAATTTCCCCATAATTATTTCCCCTATCGGTATTATAAAAAGATTTCACCTTTTGTAGCCAATTGTTCCAATCACCTGGATTAAACATACTTTTAGAATTAACTGGAAACTTAAAGGCCATTTTGGATATACGCATGGAATCAGTTCGGCCAGGCAACCGATTCCAGCGACCTAGTTTTTTGGATTGTTACACTTGGGACAATTGGTTGACAAAAAGTCCCTTTCTCCGCAACGATAACAGAAGGTGCTCCGTTTGGCTTTACAAGAAGTGTAAGTATGATTTGGTAATCCGCAATTCCAACATACTATCTCTGAATTATGGAAGACCTTAGTTCTGTTCGTTTGAGCTGAAGAGGCGTTATTGCTGCACGAAACTGTTGACACCCGATTAGGTTTAAATTTAAAGTTAATTTTATTGGTAGCTGTCGGAAACTCTTTAGAATTGGGACCCTTATCGATACTTAATTGACTACTGTATAATAATTCGGGTTCTAAAAACGAAAAGCTATTGATTTTATCTTGGTTTTGACTCTTGTTTTTAAGATACGAGGCGTTTTCAATTTTTTCGCAACAATTAACCAACTGATCTAGATTATTAATTTCAGTTAATGCTAAGTGTGTGACATATTGAGGTAGCAAATTCTGTCTAATGTATTTGATCTTCGTTGCCTCCGCGGGAGATCTATCCAAACGACTAAACAGTGTCTCCATAACAGCAATAAAAATTGTGGTTGATTCTGCTTTGCCCTGCTTTCTAGCTTTTATGTCATTCCAAATTTCTTCCTCAAAATCTGGAGGTAAAAACTTTTGCTTTAATAATTTGACTAAATCATCCCACTCGGTAACTTTTGATTTGATTGTACGATACCACACAAAAGCTTTATCAACAAAAAGGTCACCGGCAGAAGCAACCAGATCTTTTTCTGATACTCCACGCGATTGGTGTAATGCCAAGACTTTTTCTAAAAAAGGATGCAATTGCCGCGGATCACCATTAAATTTCAAATTCCATTTATAAACCGGAATTACCTTATTACTAGTATGTATTACGGGTGGCACTGTAGGTTGGGCCATAATGGTGTTATTTAAGTTCACGATTTCAGGAAAGGTATTGGTTGCATTACCAACGGTCGCCTTATCGGATAAATCCGCTTCTAACGCAAGGCAAGTCGCATATGATTCATTTTTAAATTTTTGGATTTTTTCCAGTTGATCGTCATCATCATCTGGAATTAGAATGCGCGAAATCCTACCAGAAACATGATTGAGACGTGATATGCCGCGCTTAAATGCGGAATCAATCTCATTCCCCTCAAATTCAGTTACTAAATTAGAAATGGATTCTAGCGTTTTATTAATCGCATCCTGCTCACGACCAAAATCATAAAATGGATCAATATGAGTTAAGTGACGACCTCTTTCTTTAGCCAACAATTTGTTTAGAATTTTTCGCTTGTCGTCTACTGGACGATCTGTAACTACTCCTCTAATTCTTAATTCATATTTTATTTCATCAATTAACAAATGTGAGGGCTTAAAGTCCTCCATGCCTATTGTTGCACAATTTCTTTTTTTTTTTTTTGCGATTTCAACACTGAACAATAAATGGACACATTAACGAAACCTCAAAAAAAATTTTTACACGACGCATCAACAATCTCAAAAATATCAGCGGGTATTTTGCTAAATTGGTTATCTACAAACTTGGTTTACAGGAATTTCCAATAACATAAATTATTTAATACATATAAACCGCCACCTGCGTTCAAGGCCCCACGTTGGGCGCCATTTGTAACATTTTAATTTTTAGTTGAATTTTTAGTCCAAAAAAAAAAGGAATTGTTACGTGCGCCGGCAGCTATCGTCGGTCTTGGGCTTATCGGTTCCCTTGAACACTGGGGCGTCTGGGCGCCACTCAACCTTAATGATAATAACAAATTTACGGGGTTGAGACCGTAACACAAAAACCAGTTTATTTACATCAATTAGAGTAGTATAAAAATGTGAAATTTTTTAATACTAAGAAGAGTGTTAGTAGATTGGTGATACTATTTACTATTGTACAGAAAAAGAAAAAAAAGGGGCCAATTTAGCAAACGATACCGTCTAAAAAAATGGAACGAACTCGCCTTATTTTTGAGTCGCTATCTTATCTTCTGTGAAGTTGGAGTTGAACCATCCGCAATGTTGGCGTGAGATTCGGTGATTGGAAATTAGACAGTGTTGAAAAGAAACGCTGCTGTTTCTGTCGCAGTAAAAATCTGGATTCTCTAATTATTCTTGTGCAGGATATAGGCTCAATTCAATTTCTTATAGTACAAAAAAAAAACCCTGAAATAACGTATATTTGTAGTTGAATGCATTGTTAGTGAAAAAGAGGATCGCAACTCACCTCGATGAGGGTTTTTTCAAACACAAAAAAAATTACTACAAAATGTGGGCAGCTTGCGGCCAATAAAATCGGTATCAATCTGGTACGCCAAATACAATATTCGATCTCGTTCTCGTGGATCGCTCGCATTCCTTTTTCATTTCCACTTCTTATCGAAGTATATGCGCACAGTTTCATAAATTGATTTAACGTTATTTGTGGTAAGGGTACCATTGGTATAGGCAACCAAACTTACATAAAATTAATTATATTTAAAAATAAATACTACAACATCACGCTAAGAATATTGGTATCATTCAACCTGCATTATTTAGTGTTCGGAATACTTGGATACGTATACGTCAACAGTGCCGAACTTGATGCGCCCAAAATATTTATAAGGCTTATGTATAGTAATGTGTGACTGACTAAGTATGGTTCACTGACGAATCGGGATTGGACTAATTGTGGAATTAAATTATTATAACCGACATAAATTTATAATCGAATTTTACAAACTGGAAAGGCGGCTACTGCATTAAAAATTAAGAGCAATTCGTATCATATACCTATAGTAGGGGAGCTAACACGAAATCCACTGAACGAGAATGATCAAAATTTTAACCGATGCAGTTCCATTTTGCCCTATCAGAGTATGCTAAAATCGATCGTCTGCCACCTCAGGTCATACGACTTAAGGCGCTGCGGGTACTTTTTGTGGTACCAATTCTGAAAGGTTGTTTTTCGAGAAAATAAGTTATACACCAAATGAAAACGTTGATAATAGCTCTTAAAAAAATATTTAAAAAAATCGCGCACACTTGATAACTCCGTAAAAAAACAATTCTTAGTCGGTTTTTCACGAAATTTCTACGGATATAACAAGGTTACGGTTGGAAGAATGAAGCTGATTTTTTTTACAAACTGATGATAGGTACTACTAATGACTTAACGGTGTTTCGTTTTTAAATTTTTTCTCTAAGTACAAGATTATCTTATTATCTTAACATTATAAGATATCTTATAATTAGAGAAAAAATTTAAAAAAGAAACACTCTCGTAGTCATTGGCTGTACCTATCATTAGTCTGTAAAAAAATCTCCTACTACTACTGTTGCCATTATTATTAATCTTAAAAATTACGAATCAAATCTCTTTTAATAACGCTACCAGGTGTAACGCAACTCAAGCGAAGTAATGATGCATATTCTCTAATCATATGATCTTGTTCACATAGAAGATGGTACAAACTAATATGGCTTTTCTATGCTGTTTATGTCTGATTTCGGAGCATGTGTCTTTATAGTAGGCCTACTTGTTCCGAGTAAAGGATACTAGAGATCGTGAAAGCCATTAATGACGTTATGCTTTACCATAAGCAAGTATGCCAATTTTAATATAAGCTATTAGCACTTACACATTATTCGAATTCTTGTCGTATTCGCACAAACGTACGGATTTCAATGCTCCGAATTGCCCCTATATCAGGAAGCTGACAGGACAGTCTTTGCAATTGCAGTGAAGTTAGATTTATTTGTTGTCACAAAGAACCGTAAGGAATTTCCCCTTTCGAGTTGGGCCAATATACTTGACATACTGACATCAGAATTCCTGCTGGTGTAGATTTTATCTTGTAAAACACATAACCTAACTTTATAAAGCTATATTGTCTTTTAGACCGTAATTGGTCTCTACTTCTACAAGTGACGACGTGTTACATTTTCCAAAGGATAAAGAGAAGCCGTTCTACCTTGTAAGTCGCTAACGCTTTAAATAAATATTGCGTTGAGATCCCCGCGCGCTTTTCCTCTTTGATTATCCCTGATAAGAGTCTTTTCCACGTAATTATATATAAATGAGATACATCCAGAAAAATTCGACGCAATTTAAACGAATCTTCATGTGATTCCCGCAAGCGCAGGGCTGCGATGCTTTACTAGTCGTCTCGACGCCGCGCTACTGTAAGCGTGTTTATTAAATGCCCTAGTGAACGATTATCGTAATACCGTTAGTCGACATACTGTAACGCTGTTTTACAGATATTAGTTAAAAGTACAGAATTCGCGTGTTATTCCAATCCACTTGGAATTTCCGATCCAAAGCACCTTTGCGGTGTGGAATTAGTGTTATTAGTAAAATTTCCATAGCTTCTCGCGTTGACATGACAACTTCTATCTGAATTTGCCTTCCTCAAAAATAATTACGAAGCATAAAAAAAGCAAAACGTCCTTAGCTAAAGAGAACAGGTTGTTACATGCTTTCAATTTATATTCTCTGTTGAAATATCGGTATTGAAATTGTCCTTTTTAATTAAATCTGCAAATGCACGTTTCTTTTCCATACAACGCTACACGAATGGTCTTTGTAACATATTATTGCCTTTTTTTATTATCTCGGCTTGATGCGCCACACTTCAACATGCAATCTGCACGTTAGTGCATTTTGCTGATATGAATTACAGAAAAAAGTAATTTTACGAAACTTGTTTTTAGATTCGGCGGCTTATATAAATAACTCGTTTAGATATGTGACCCCCTGATAATAGAATCTCGACATGTGATCCTTGAAGGAAATAACTGCAAAGTGATCTGTGATGGCGCAACCCAATTTTAGGTTTCTGCATCAAGTGTAGTTGAAATCCTTCTCACAATGAAGATCAAGTTCGTACTTCTGATTGCTATGGTGATTTTGTACGTCGTTGGAGACGACCACTTCATCCACACAGGTGACTAGATTTTTCTTTATTGGTAACGTGTGTGACATTGTGCTACTGTTGAAGCCGGAATTAATCAGAAAGCTGCTGATTTGCTGTAGGTTGGCAGAACACGACCCGTCAGAATTATTTATCTCCCACTTGAAGATAATAATGATTGATTATCGTGTCTCTTTCTTGTGCCGCCTTAAGAAAGTTTTTGACAATTTTTCTTCTTTCTTAGGGCAATTTCGTGAACGAACACTATTTACACACCAATTAAGACAGATGCATTTATCTATACGTACATGTATAAAAGCTCTTTGGGATTTTACTTTTGACCCCACCTTATACTGACATTTTCCTTTAATGCTTATCCCCTAACTCCCTCGGTGAACGTATTTCCCGTAATCATTTCTGTAAATATAGAAATACATCAATTACCGCAAAATACCACCTGAAAGTTTCTAAACGTCAAAGTTTGCGTTTAAAGTTATTTACCTAAAGCTGTTAAACCCGGATAATCTGCAATAATTCAAAAATGCTTTGGAATAACTCAGAAACGGCTAATGTTCCTCTGTTGTTAATTAGTAAGTTTACGCAAATATGTTTGAGATAATGACTACACAAAACTGCTTTCAAACGGAATTTTTTTGTTTCTGAGTTGCAGTGAAAAGGAAAGAAATGTATTTTATGTGAATTGCGAAACGCAGCTCCAAAGCTACACCCTAATTAAAGATAGATACTTTTGTTTCTTCTAGCTCATCTCAAATTATTTGTTTTTTTCGGTAGGTGAACTGAGGTTCTGCGTGTAGTTAAATAAAAACCACCGCTGACTGGTGCCAAGCGGTAGTGTATAGATTCCACGGGGAGCGTTTTATGCAATTTCAAATTTAACACGTCCTTTTACACTTACCGGATATTAAGAAATTAGGACTTTTTCGATCGGCTCGACTATTAGCATCTACCTGCCGATACTACCAATAGAAATGCCTTGCTTTTTATTTGACGTTGATGGATAGCACAAAGTAGCGAAATTACCACAACGACGCTTGTTCCCTGTCATATTTAATCTTTTAGGCATTAGAAGTAAATTGAATGCGAAAGGCGCAAATAAATTGTATATTTCAAACTTTATAATCAAACTCTGAAATATTCAGTTTGAAAGGTCTGCTTTCAAAAACATAAATTCGTGAGCTAAATCAAGTTTATATACAACTAGAGTGTAAAATGTAACCATAATTACCATTCGTTGCTTGGTAATTGTCATTTAGAAATCTCGAGTTAACCGAGTAGTTTTTGTTGATGTATAGTAAAAGCATTATGTTATTGACAAGTACAATCAGGTACCTACAGGTGTTTTCACAAAACGGGTAATAGTAACTTTGGTATTTATTATAAATAATAGAAATTGCTTGAGAGCTCTCCACTTTATTTAATTTAAACATAAGCCAAAATTAAACATTTTATCCATAATGTTTTGTTGAATTTTGTACATTGAATGTAGTTCACATAAAGTTTACAAGATATACACTGCAAATGAAAATTCAGATTGTTTTTCAAAGGAATTTTGTTGCTAATTGGTCGCACAGAAAAAAATGTATATCCCTCTACCATATTGTTTAAACACTGATCTTATATAATGATCTTTAACTAGAAAGAGTGGATGTCGTTGGGGCTATTGGGGAGTAAGTTATCCTGTGGTAAAATTAGACGACAGCTCAAATACTGATGTAATCGGGACATTTGAAGGGATGCAGTCTCACATTAAAACAAAGAATAACTTACTCTCCTAGTCTTCATGAGCTTAGCTTAATAAAATGAAACTGATTGTAGAGATTGTTGTCTGTTTCTCATTTTTGAAAAATCGTTATTCCATACTGTGTAGTAAAATAATCACGTACGTCGATTATTCAATAATCGAATCGTCGACAATCTAGAACAAAATTGGGCCCAACTACATATTCCTACGACGTGATCGAATTGCCATCAGTATAGTTGCTTATCTTGTTGCGAATTTACCATTGCGACGAACTTCGGTAGTTCACACACCAACGGTGAGCTTTAGAATTTAAGGGAAAGTTAATAAATAATGAACTTTTATTAAGAAGAAAAAAAGAATCAATAAACTTGGGTGCCACCAAGGGATGCGGTAACCTTGCCCCTGGAATAGTGTGGTGATGCGGTCTGGGAAGCCTCCAGCAAACTTAATTAGACTAAACAACAGGAAAGCGAAATAATATCCCCCTTTCCCCTATAATTTATGAAACAGAAAGTAACAAAAAGCTTACCTTGCCATTAAACGGAGCCTTAAAAATTACTATGCCAAAAAGCGCGGCAAACTGTAAAAGCAAAAATTAAACGATATTAATGCAAAATAAATTGTTACGGCTCTTGAAGCCGACACAGCATGTTCGGTTAATACTGACCAAAAATGTAAACTTCTTTTAATTAATTATGCGGCCTGCTAACGGCCTAAAAAACTATGATTTGTCACAAAATTCAAATTAATTAAGGGCGTTTTTTTTGAGACCCCCTCACGACTTCATCAGAAGTGTACTGCAACACAGCACAATAATTTAGCTACTGTTAATGGCACTTACTTAATTAGCCGGCACCTCTATTACTACTTTTTTGTTTGATATTTTACAGTTAGTAAAGACTAAAGCAAAAAATCCAAAAGTTACTATTATAAAATATGAAGGAATCTGGTGATAAAATGTGAACTTATGGCGCTGATGGTGTTCGCTTTTTGGTCCTTAATATTATTGTCGTATTTTTGAAAGATGTGCCCTCATCTCATTCTCAAGGGTCTTTCTCTCTTCTTTGTTGAAGTGAGTACTTCTTATTGCTCGGTTTGCACTATGGGGATTTACGATAATTCAACCGGTTAAACCGAGTTGGTAGATTTTGCTATGGTTACAATTATTGCCACAATTGTTTCTATGGTGATTTCTACCAATCCGGTTAAAACGGTTGAATTATCGTAAATCCCCTCTATGTTTTGGATGGGAATAAAATCAACTTATGCGTAACGCCACAGAATATAGCGTACGAGTCTATATTCTGTGGTCGTCACGCGTAACGCATACCTCACAATTGTTTAAAACACATTTCTCTATTTAAAAGAAAATATAGCATTAAAACCGTCGACGTGTCTTCAAAATTGACTAATATACAGATTAAATCGTATAGATTCGGATTAAACATGCATTAAGATTATTGTTCATTATACGTATTAGTTTGTCGCTTACAAACGTTATTTTAGTTATTAAGGTATCAAGGGCGTTATGAACTAAATAACGCCCCAGGTCAACAGTGTAGAACCCGAGGGCCTTCGGCCCGAGGGTTATACGTTGACCGTGGGCGTTGTGTTCATAACGCCCGTGGTGCCTTCAACGTTTTATGTCATACTTGATGATTTTCCAAGAATTAGCGGTGCCAGATGATTAAAAGAGAAGATAATGAGAATCATCAAAATTAAGTTATCCATGGTCGTAACCGAGGTCGTAACTATGGAGATAGATATTATATTTGTCAAAGTCAAACATTCTAAAAACTGTCTGAAAAATGACAGACGAAGCGTCTCATTTACCGGCACACGTTCTTGCGCGAGCCGCAAAAGCGAATGAAGCCATAGTGCCACAAAAATCGAAATCCTCTTATGAAAAAGAGTACGCTATTTTTGCAAAATGGATGGTGAGTAATTCTGTGGAGACAATAAACGAAACCGTTATATTGGGTTACTTCCAAGAGTCGGTATGTTTAAGTAATTTTATTAGTCATGAAACGGAAAGGTGATTTACACTCAGAGTCATTTTCTCCCAATTCGCTTTGGACGAAATTTTCAATGCTATACGTATAAAGAGTTAATGGTAAAGAAGAAGATTAAGAGTTTCGAAAAATTTGTGCATCTACAAAGGGTATTTAAAACAAGTTCAGGAAAGCTATCGTCCAAAAAAATCAAAAATCCTTACTTGCGAACAGATAGTCGCCTTCCTTACAGAAGCACCTGATCCGCAGTATCTGATCTACAAAGAGGAAAGAAAATGTATGGGTCTGGGCCAAGCTGGTGCGGTGTTCCCTGGACAGTCCCAGAATTGTTCTTTTTTACTTCAAAATAACAGTAGGATAATGCGACATCAACACAGTTCGTTTTATTCAGTTGTTGAAAATAAAAAGTGTGTACAGATTCATTATTCCATATTTATAGGATTTACAGAAATAACGCCCTTGGGCGTTATAGAAATAACGCCCGTTGCTACGTATAATTGGGGTTGTCATGGTGGAGTGCATTATTTGTCATTTAATGTATCTTGATTTAGGATTATTATAACTGAATAATAATCAAGTATGACATAAAATATTTAATAGGCCGAAGCATGGCGCAATTGCAAGGCCGCCACTTTTCGATTATGATGACATGAAATTTTGTTTGCAAAACTGGAAAGGACATACCCCAAAACCCATTCAATGACGTGTCACTAGTCTTTCTAACTCTTATATATTTCTGACAAAAAAATTAAAGAGGAAATGTAAATTTCATTTTTTTAGGGTGGCTTCCAAACGAAACACGTTGGAACCTTTGGAAAAAGTGCTTGTTTCGATCCCCTCTACCACCCAATTTTTTTTCATCCTTATATGTGACACCCTGTATATTAAGATCTTATATATCAAGATTAGTGGAAACAACAGGTGCAACAGCGCACATCCACAGAATGAACAATTTCGCTATTCGTGCATGTTTTAAATTACTTTCGTAAGTATTCGAGTGAAAAGAATATAATTATGTATTAGGTACTTCATTGACCAACGTAATATACATAAAAAAGAAAATTTATCTTCAAAAATTGATATGAACTCAAAAAGCCAGATGAATTCGCACATAAAAACGTGTTTCATACAAATTACTGTGGAGAACGCTTTTCCAAATACAAAAACATAGCAAAAGCAATTCCCTGTACAAACTTATAAACCTCGCCCATATATATTCGTTAATTAGTAATTTTCACCCTGCCTTTTCTTTCTTTAGATCTGGGGAGCGTGGAGATTTATAAATATGCATATAAATCATCTTTATCACTTAATACACAATGTATTATTCATCGTAACAACGTTTTATTTGAACGGGTACTAATATTAATGGTGTGCTGAACAATACTATCTGCACCTGTGTGCATTTCATGCAAGGTGATTTGTCATCGCGTGGCCGAGATATAAATTATAGAGAGTTTTTTTGTCTAATTGGTTTACTGAAATTAGAGTATAATTATCGTCTTTCGCTGCTGATTACAAAGTCTTTATGAATCTACGTGCACTTGAATTCTTACCACTGCGCTATAAAATGAATGGCATTTCCATTTGGCTGTTGTTCGTTGAATCCATTTTACAATCGACTATGCGTTCAGTAAATAAGGTCGATGTTCATTAGGTATAATTTTCTGCGATAAGAAACGAACTGGGTTTGCGTAGCTTAAAACCACAACCACTTTAGAAAGTCCCCAAAAGAAAATCGTAGATAAGGGTATAGAGGTAATATCAAACGGATACGGAAATTAATTTAAAATAGTAGGGCCGTGTAGTAAATTGATTTGTCTTATTTGCGAGACTTAAATCTATATCAGCGTAAGCCTAACATTCGAATATTCAAATTGGATTCTTCGCTGAAACTGATGTAATTTAGTAGAGTTCGGCTTCAATAATGTTAAAGGCTATATTTAAATACCCATTGCGCTCAGGAGGGTTATTTACTTGAAATCACTGGAAACGGTCTAAATCATAAAACGTATTGAGGTATTAGCTTTATAGTTTACAGCCGGCTATTACCGTCATGACTCATGATGTTACTCACTAATGGAAAATTAATTTTAATTATCTAATCCACGAAAGCGTAAGATTAGTGCGCGTATCATCTGAAATTGTGTTGTATATGTTACAAGGTAATAAATGACCGGGAAATTGCTTCTTTTCAGAGAAGCGGTTATGTGAATACTATATCTATAAAATCGAGTTTATAGTCTGAAAATCATGACGCTTTTCTAACTTATTCGCAGCCCTCAAGTTTCGAGAAGTTTCTAACTAGTCCATCGGGCATGAGATGAATACGAATGCCGAAAAGCCTTTGACCAAATAATGATATACCCAATTCCGGTTTTCCAGGACCAGAATCCAATATTTTCCCGTGATTTTATTCTTGAACTGTTTTAGAGTTTTAGAATGTTCCATGGATTGTTAGGAGACGTTTGTTTAGATAGCGTCGAGAATTCCATTTACAGAAGTATACGGTTTCCGTTGATTAAAATATCTTTTATTCTAGTCACAGTTGAACTTTTATATTCTCAACTTAGTTATTGATACGCGCTGTTGCATTAAAAGTAAATGTGGCTTCTACCGCCTTTTTAAAGGGAAGCTTTGTTAGACTAACAATTTTTATTAGTTCTTATTATTAGAAATACCTAATATTGAGTTTCCCGTTCGCTATGCGAGAGATTTGCTTACGTTTGCTGGTTCTAAATTTTACGCTATTTATATTCCACATGTTACCTGACTGTTTCAAAGGATTATAGCAATATTTATATAACTTATTTATCGAATACCTACAGAAAGGGTATTAGAAAAAGCCCTTGGTGGCGATACTGTAATTAGATCACTAATTTTAGAAAAAGGAAGGGCTTCCTTTTAGCTTAGGTATCGGAAAGGAATATTTGTTGCTCCAATAACACCTAATGAACTCGTACTGATATCGACAAACGAAAAATGGGTGTTCCATTAGAAAAAAGTTCGTTTTTGTCGATAGTTCGAGTATGCGACTGGCAATTGTTGTTCTGTTTTCACAATTTTAATCAGCGTAAAAAAAGCCCCCCTAATAACCGACCTTGTATCTCTTATAATTACCAAGTTCGCAATAGTACATAGATACGATGTGTACTTATGTACCATTCGTATATGCGGTATTGTGACAGTCGGACGTGATACGGTTGCAAAATGGACAATGCGCAATTTGTTCCAAAGATCTACCCTTGGAAGGGAATTTTATAACTTGCAGTCCATGTGGTGGGTAAATTCTGTTGTATAAACTACGACATGCCGACGATTCATTTACTTGCAGTAATGTTGGGTCATCCTGTATGTGTCTAATTTCAATTAATTAATTTGAGTTGAATACAATCCCGATCATTTAGTATGAATTTGAAGTCATTGTTGATTTTATTTAGAATTATTTACTTAATGATGTCTAATTTTGTATAAATAATAGAATTTTGGTTTTATTTTATTCTTCATTTAGAAAAAAAAATGCACGTTTGGAAATTTGTTGTCGCTGCATAAGCTAATTAGTTTGAAGATAAGCACGTTTCGGCGGAAAGAAAACGCAGATATTTAATTTCGAAAACGCAAATTCAAGTAGAGGAGAGACGGATACTGGGAGAGGGAAGAATGTTTTATATAGCAGAGAAAGACATGCACCGTTGCTTTTTTTATGGTGGACGCTGAAATTTAGCCGCTTATGATTTTGATGTTTTGCGCACTTTTTTACTGTAATTTTTTCGGATATATCATTCTTTATTCTCTCTGCGTTTGCTAATGTTGCCTGTATCATATTCTTTAACTTTCCGCTTATTTCCAACTCCGTGAGTGCTTCGTACATTTCTTTTCTTTATCGTAGGCTTTTTTAAAGTCAATTTTAGCTTTTACGAAATCGATAAACGGTATATATCCACCTATCGGTAACTGATTTCTACATCAAACGCTTTATTCGAAATAATTTAGTTCAATGCACTGAAAAATTAAATTTTAATTTACAAGTTCTACATAAAACGTAAAACGTAATCAATGGTCAATTGAAACAAATATTTACAGAAATATATTGGTTTTACCTTTATTTATTTCAAATGCTGAAATTGCTTTTCAGTCCTCAATACTAGCTATAAGCCGAGGGTAAATCACTAATTGCGTCCCTAGTTACAATACGAGTCTGTAATAGGTAACTATGTCATATTATATTGAGCATCGTGTGAATTACCGAAACCGAAATCGGTAGTGGTTCTAAGTGAATGGTCTTGTAATAAAAGTAAGGATTTAATTCACGTTAACTTATTAATATGCAAATTTTGAGAGCTTCTCTTGAACAACCCAATACAGGCAAAACAACACTCACCCCGAATTTAATAAACAACATTTCGCTGTACTTGAAAAATATGGAAGGCACAGGCCTAAACTCATTTCGTGTTCAAAGTTAGGTATGCGTAAACCTCTTTCTATTATGTGTATGTTATTGTGTACAATTTCTAAGCTCTAATTTTTCTGTTTTTAGTGAGGCAACTTTGTCGAAACTATTAGTAACGTTTCATTGCAAAAATTTTCTTCCTTTCAACAAGCAGTAGTTATTAACTTTATTAGCCAACGTCTGTTAAATTTTAAAGAAATTTGGGGTGCCTATAGGGTGATATGGGGAAGCGAAAACGTCCTATTTTGGTTTTGCTTCATAACCATCTTCATGGTTGTTGAATGTTGATAGTGTCAAAAGTTTAAAATAGCCATAACGGCTTGACAAAATTTGTTTTAGTTTTTTTCGCATACATTGGCCAAAATGGCTTAAAAAACTCTACAAAAAAGTTCATTACAATTTTTTGAGAGTTCCTTTGTTTTTGAGAAGTTGAATTACAAAAAAGATGTGTCTTGATGAGATCTAAAAAAAAGGCTTCTATACTTTTTTAGTCGGCTTCAAAATAAAGGCGGTAGAGAGCACTTTCTAAATGTTATACTATGACCAAGGATAATTGCAATGTCTATTAAAAGTAGTCCGAAAGTCAAGGAGTTTACCTGACAACTAGTTTCTAATCAGTCATTATTTTTAAGTAAACTTTTACTGCCCAAAAAATTGTTTTATGGTTTCAGGTAACAAGTTGCTCCTGGGATCCAAATTTTGGAACCATCGAATTCAACTGTACTTGGTGCACCTCTCACTAGTGAAGCAATTAAAACAATCCTTCGGAAGAAAGCACAAGATTTCAAAACACTGCCTTTTTTGGGGCCCGAAAAAAAAATTGTCTCAGATCGACTCGGAAAATAATTTTCTTATAGAATGTGGCCTGTAGAATCCATAATTTCAAACAGTTCCAAGAGGGGGTACTAGTTTGAAAGTTACAGCCCTTTGAACTTTCTTTCGAAATTGGTTTCTAGCCTATAACTTTTGATTGAGAAGTCTAATCGAAAAAGTACGAATTGTTTTGGATTCTACGCACCAAAATTAATAAGAAAAAGTGTTTTCCCGAGAAATTTTGGTGTAGTCGATTTTTGGTAAAAAAGGAAGGTTTATACACTGATTTTCAACTGACTCTCATCACGTCTTTTCTTACTCCCTTCGGACTGCGCTTTCTTCTTACTTCGAGCATCCATATCCTTACTTTCTTCGATGTTCACCTTCTTGGAAACCCACAAACACCTTGAAGAATTATGATAAAACTCTCTTGAAGAAATCCTAAATATTCGCCTTTCCGATAATATTTGGCTACAAAGTGGATTACCTGTAATAGATGACGGATCAGGAGTTCCATATGCCATTGATATGGTATTTAAGTTTCTCCTGCGCATCAATCCTGAGGAAAATAATTCCACCGCACACTGACATTATAGACACAGATGTTAACAATACTATTGACTGTCTTTAAATGTCACTTTACTGACGAGTTTTGTATTAAATTTGACCGGAAATCGTATTTTAATATAAAATTTCAATCTTTATATATAACTTTTGGTTAATGTCAATCTGTCAGTGATGACAAGAGTCGCTATAGACGTTTAGCAATGTCACAGATGCGGCCGGTAAAGTGACAGGTGGCGGAAAAGTAGTCTGATCTGTCTCTGTCATGGAAACCAAACTTTCCTGACAGAAAGTAGGCATGAAAATGAAGGTTTCAGGACGATTTTGGGTAAAAGTTTATTTTTATAAACAATAGTGATATGACGTGACGACACGTTGACAATTAGCAAATCTCTCTATATTTTTTTTAACCAAATGCCATCTTTAATTACATTCTACATTCATAACAATGTAGCAACGTCTCTTTCATCATAAAATTTGATCCGTTATACAAATCATCTTCAAAATCTAGCATGGCGTTTGTGTAAATGGGGTTGAATCTCGTTTGTAATTCTAACTTTCAAATTTGATGCAAAAACGTTATATTGCACACCAAGTACCTTTATACTTCTTGCATTTCACCCTGTCTCTATTTTTGTTCTCGCCTCCATATTTCCATAGTGACTGCGGTATTATAATTGCTCGTTCAACATTTTTCCCTTGTTCCCTTGTTAATAACTTAATAACGTCTACTGAATATAAAGGTAAAGAGGGTTAAAAGTACCTAAATCGTTCATCATGCCCCCTTTTTATTAAACAATTGTATTAACAAATCCAGACACCGTTTTAACACTTTATTAACTGAAGATAAAAGGAACATATAAATTAGGAACGCCATAAAATTTGGTTATAAATTCTCCTTATTCTCTAGAAGAACTAATAAACCAAATCTTTAAAATGATAAAGTGCCTGAGAGTTTGATATGGTACTACGCTGATAACATCTTAAATAATTTCTCTTTGGTGCTCCGCTTTAGATCAAGGAACAACATTGCAACGTACCCAAAGATAATAAATTTTTGTTAAGATAAGATTGAACTAACGGGCACTGTGTCTCTTAAAGAAACACCCTATAAATAAGGGGAATAATATCCAACAAAATAAAATAAATTGCCCTATAAAACGGAATCTCTAACCGGAAATATTTTACTCTTGTACAAACTGAGAATTATGCCATAAATTTTAATAGCATATGGTCTTGTGCAAATTGAGCTTTAGAGGAAAATTGAAATGGGAAAAAGATGGCCCATTAGAAAACGATAACTCATTAAAGTTGTAGAATTATTTTAAAAACTGACATTTACTCAAAATCCGCATTGATTGAACCTCTAACGCACCTTGTAAGTTTTATCATTGAGTAAGAGCTTTCGGTGGTTTTATCTTAACTTGGGAAACTGTCTAGGCATTGCTATAAAGGGGTGGATGAAGAATGCGATAGTTTTGACTACATGACACTTAATGAGCCCTAAAGTTTGATTACTCCCTCACTGTGAACATTTCCCCACCATTTTCGGTGACAGTTGGGTAAGTGCAATTAAACATGAAACGCGTGATTGGTCGGAAATACGCATACATCTACCTAATTATCGTCAAAATTGAATCAACTGTAAACGCTTGAAGGCTCACACGACGAAATATAAATTAGAAATTTCGAACCTCCTTTCCTTTATTTCAGTACCTAGCGTTAATTAACATTTGTTTTGAATCATAGAGCCATCCATTAATTGCACCCTT
This sequence comes from Photinus pyralis, assembly GCF_008802855.1. NCBI lineage: Eukaryota > Metazoa > Arthropoda > Insecta > Coleoptera > Lampyridae > Photinus > Photinus pyralis. The sequence goes on from NW_022170250.1 coordinate 20,541,804, forward strand.
TAGAAGACAATTGATCCACCCTAGGCGGAATTGAAAGAAAGAAGTTTAACTAATAACATAAAAACCTCATTCGCACTTTTAATCCTACAAGCAGGCAAAAGCAGAATATAAGAACAGCACGTAATCCAACCCACTACATAAAAATGTTAAGAATACGCCGAAAACTCTTTTAAGCTAAAACAAAATTGTATACTGCATCCCTTTACACGTTGAAGTGGATGAAATTGGTTTCATAAAAGTTAAACTGCTCAACTACCTACGTTAGGAAACATAAGCCCTTCTGTTTAATTAATTTCGGAACGTGCTTTTATGACAGTAGCGCAACTTTTTTTGGATATACCGATACCAACAGGGATTGTTTTCCTAAAATTATTTTTCTTATTTCAGATCACCACAGAAGACGTAAACATCGGGTGGCGAGCGGAAAAAGAGGTAAAGTTTATTTTTCATTATATTAGGTTTTGTGGTGGGGGGTCTGTATTTAGAAAGGAAGGAAGAGTAAAGATAAACGATCCTACAAAAAGAAATTAGCCAGTCATAATAATTGGTTGTTCACGTGGTGATTGTGCACATTAGACATGTTAAGCTCTACGTCAGGTCAACAATTTTGGTTTCGTTTGATTCTCCATCGCAAATTACGTGGTCGGTAATTTCAAAGAAGCAGCTTTTAATCTCGTTAATACTATTTAATTCGAGTCGTCCATCATAACTAGCAAAGGCACTTTAGGCTGATAGGAACAAGCACAAAGCTCGACCTTTCACAATTAAAGATCCCAAGATAAACTCACATTTGTTTCCACTAATGGCCGAAATAGAGAAAAATGTTCTTTTTTGTTTGAAAGTTAACGTTAAAGTTCTAATTGGAGTTTAATAACTTGTATAATTTTCAAATATTGCTAATTATTTGATTATCTTAAAAGCGTAATTTGTCTACGGAGTGCTTAGGTACATTACGTAACTTGTAAACTTTCCTTCTTTCGAGATTATAGTCGCAAACTTTCTGTATTTGCAAATAATTACCAAAATCTGTCGACGATCTGAGAGCACGACATCAAGGACTTTTGCAACTTTAAGTATTATTACAAACAAAATTTAATTACGGGTTTTTAATAGGTATGTATTACTTCTAAAAGATATGTAGGTACCTATTTTTCAAGAATGCCTGGACTACATTTACTTATAAAGGCAAAGTAGTAGCAATGTTGCCAGGAATATTTTAAATGAATATAGTAGTATAATGGAACGATTCTATGGGCGCCCACCGAACCGACTGCATTCTATCCTATCCTATCTTTTATTGGATTTTATTGGATCTTTTTGTGCTGAATTTTTTGATTAACAAATAATATCCAACTAAATTTTGTGGCCGTATCTGTAAAGTTTAATCTACTTCAGTTCGTCAAAATATTTCTTTGCCACGTCGAGACTCTGAAGTAAGACATTATTTTCGATTAACGGGAAAATTTCTTAAATTTAAATTCTCAATGGTTCTATACACCTCCGGATGGGAAAAAAATATTCTACGAGTTCACTTCATTTTTATATACCTACCTATATCCTGAACTTTTATCCATGCGCTTAAGTTTGAAAGTTGTTGGGGCTTTTGTATGACGATTTATTAATTGAACTTCTTTTCTGATTTCCTTCACTTCTGTCCGTACTTACCAAGTGCCACTTTAGAATGTTTTTCTTTTTTTGTATTCAATCATGAATCATATTCTAGAAAATATGGAGTAGAACCCTTCCTTATATAGTTTAACGTAATCTTCAGTTGCAGTAACTACATATTTTGATTGTAAATAATAATTCTTTATACTTATTTCTGTTTTCAAAGATGCAAAAAAAATATTTAATAATACCAATGCGTTATACATTTTCAAAATTATTATTTTTTTGTAATCATAAGTTGGTAATACAATATTTTTGGTTGGCAATATTAGTGTGTAACGATACCAACTAAAATAGCACTGGACACATATTAAACATTTGACATCTTGTGTAGTTTTTAAAGAATTACGTACAAAAGTCAACAATTGTAAATTAGTTGTTTTTCTAATCATGAGGTGGTAACACAATAATACGTTTCGTTGGTAACATAATTTTGTTACTACTTCTCACTTCTGAAAAATAATTTGATTACATTATACAGGGTGGTGACTTGCGTAACGCATCATATGGATTTCAATGTAAAATTCATAACATGCGATTATTGGCTCCCCAAATTATTTTAGAGCAAAAATGTATTCAAGTTTTTTGTAGAAGAATTTTTTTTACGCCAATCAACCGTATTAGTTTTCAATTTTTTTCATATAAAGACGGAAAATTGGAAAAATACAACCCGCATCTTTTTCAATAATCTGCTATGCCATACGATCTAGATACCCCGGATATATGTCTCAATTTTAAATGTCATTATTAAGATTAACCCAGTAATTGTTTTTTACTTTCCTTACTAGGGAGGAAAATTACATTTTCTTCACCCTTTTTCGAGACAAAAGTAGTTTTTTGCTAAAGTAGTTTCAGAAAAAAACGTTTTCGCGTGCATCGAGAATACATGCGGGAACATTATCTTTTCACACAATGAGTACAAAAAAACTACGTTGCACAGAACCGATAGGTTATCGTCCGCCTTTTACATTAATATACTATCTTTGGAAAAGAAAATTAGCTTTCTACAACAGAGCCAGTTTTTCATTCAGTGGATTGTCTAAAATGATTACCCGGTTCACATAAAAATTGGTAAATATATTGTATAGAGGAATTATTCATTTATATTTTTATATTGTACCCTTATTCGACTCTCCGGTTTTAACCATATTTAAAAGTAGAAGCTGTAGATTATTTTTGAATTTTTCAGAATTGTATATATCTAAAGTCAAAATTTTCACGTAAAAGACTTTGTTAGTATCCGAGTTTAATTGAGCTATTTGGACAGGTCTTTATTTGGGTGGCTTAGTTACCATTTGCAATATATAATATATTTTATATAATATATGATATATAATATCCTATCTTAATAAATGTACTTAGTTTATACTTCCATCATTCTCTCAACTCTTATTTAGATCGTACACAGTGTGTTGTAAAAACTGCGTATAGACTTGCATGTCTCCTAATGATACAGAGTCAACTTAATTTTACCAGAAATTAGATTTTACAGAACTGTTTCTGCCGAAGCAAAATACCTATCACGATGATTAACTGACATATACGGATATAACGGTCTACTAATTCAAATGGAATGCGTTTCGTTATCATGTTTCTCCTTTAAAACCAGAACCATAAACAAATTTTCATTTCAATGGTTTTGCAACGAAATGAAATGGAGATATTTATTAAGAGAATTAGATCACTTTCGGTATTGTATAATGTGATAAATGATGGCTATGTGTTGTACGTTCTCGAAAAAGTCACCTAAGCGACAACGGGAGCCGACGCAAAACTCCGCAAAGATAAATGAATCCAATGTGTATATTAATGACCACAGGATCTATCACCCGGAACCGTTATTTCACCGTATAAAATTCGAATATTTCCTTCACGAAAGGTAACGTAAAGATTTGTGATTTCTATGTCTATCACGTTCAGAAATTTGGCTTTTTTCTCTCGCACTCAAACCCTCGTCATATGAATACGAGTCATTGTACAAGGTATGAATTTGAGAGTGTGGAGACACACTAAAGGCTATAAAATTATGCCTATGGTACGTCAGGACATCATTTTTTAAAGGCGAAGGAAAAATACTAGCAAATTGGACAGCAAGCATGACGTTTACCGAAAAAGTACATTAGGAGCAAGCAGCGGAAGATTAATGAAACGTATAGCATAAGAAGATTATACATTCTTGGAGCAATATACCTTTCAAAAACGCAAAGAAATTGAGTTCGTTTAATGCTAAATAAACCGTACTAAAATTCTGTTTGTATGCACATTTTTGTCTTTATTGCCCGGGTGGTTGTAATTAGAGCACTTCGCATTTATAATTGCAAGAACAAGTGGGAGATAATACTCGTATAATTCAACACCCAATTTCTGGTTTTAAAATTACTGTGGTTACTGTTTTTTCTGAAAACCCGCCGCGTAAACGGCCATCTATCTCAGGGATGATAACGTATAACAGAGCATTAGATACTCCACCGTTACTAGTTTGTGGGGCATATAAAATCTCCGTAAGCTTCCTCGGGTCTAACTAAAAAATGGAGCGCCACTCAGTTTCTGATTGGAGCTTCCTCGTATGAAACTGAGAAGTATTCGAGGAGCGACAAAATACAAAAGTTCCATTTTCCCGCAACAAAATAATTGAGTGATTTAATTAAAATTCCCAAAAAATGTACAATAATTAGTCAACTTGTTACAAAATTAAACTTGACATCCCTATTTAATTCGTGACAAATAGAATTCCTCGAAATGTAAAATTATTACGACAAAATGGCGGTGATAATGAAAGTACCCCATACACTAAAAGAAGAAATTGCCAGCATAGGAAGATGGCTCTGTTCCGACGCTTCCAGCAATCCACATTATACAAAGAAAATAAACGAGAAACCACTCGGTAATTAAAATGATGTTTGGTTGGGGAGCCAAAATACTTGTACTCCGACCTACGACGATTGCGTTAATTACGTGTTGCAATCCTTGACGGAGAAGGCACAGTCAAATTTATACACCACCAAAATCAATTCAATCATCCATCAATAGGGTAGTGAAACTAAGTACTCTCCTTTCACTAATGACTTTGAGAATTCAAAGAAAATTAGCATTAGTGTTGTGGTGAAGAGGAATTACCCACTAGTTAACCTACTTAATTGATTGAAAGAAAGAAAAGTTAACATAAATAACCCAATTTCGTTATCTCCGTTGAAAGTCCTGTTGTCTCTAAAGTGCGGTCATTCTACACACGTCTACATTCCTCAAATTATTATACGCCGGATAGGATAAAATGCAATGAACATGTGCCAATGATAAATAAAATAAAGTATTTGAAAACCAAAACTAGATCTGAAACCCTCCAAATTAATAAGAGGGTTATTTAGGAAACAATAATACTAATACAGCAACGGTTGAAAATTAAACTTTACTAATGGAGAAGTAAAATATTAAGAAATGGAAAGCATCACAATAACTGTTTAATTGTGCAAATTTTCCCTAAACCATCGTCATATCTTCTATGGGTTTCCGAGATCCCCAGGACAGACAGTCTTATCTTGGTCACAATACATACAAAACGGACGTTTCACCCCAAAGAAGATGAAAAGGGATGGAGATTAAAGCTAGCTCTAAAATTGGCACATCTCCTCAATTCTTTAGGTTGTTACCTATTTACCTCATGTTAAGCCGATAATTGTTGATTGTTGACTGGAACGAACGTAATTTGTTGATATAATTATTCACATCTACTAGTAGATACCACGGAGATTTTATATGGTCAAAATATCAGAACCCTATTCAGACTCAATCCACGGTGAGGAGTTTAAACTACTTTACTAGGATTATTTTGAAAATTTATTATTATTATGTGCTTCAAGCTGTTTCGAAAACATCTTTAATAAGGGAGGCAGGAGTTTTAGATCAACTTTCGATTTTGTTTTCATGGAAATCTGTTATAGCAACAAATTTCCTTAGATTGTACATACAGGAACTGAAATGTTTCGATACTAATATTCAAACGAGTGTGAATTACAAGTCTTCCAAGAAATGGAAAACATTTTGCCACTTTTATTTGATGCGCCATCCCACCATTCAAAGAACTGATTACGAGTCAGAAAGAGCCGACATTAATAAAATTCGCCTTCAGCTGTCACTTTGTGCATTAACTTTTCTAATGCGACCGCTAATGTATGTGCCTATCGACTGGTTCTTAAAACGAAATAAGTTCCTCATGTTATATAGAAACAGAAAACCTCCCCCGAAAGAAACATTTGATGGCAAAACTTTTGATTAAATTTATAAGAGGAACTATTGTTTGAGAGTTATGGCGTACGAACAAAAGGTAACAATTAAAATCGAATCACGCTATCAACATACAATATATCGTCCATTACGAAGGGGAAATTATTTTTTAAAAATACTATCTCATTTATTAAACCTGTGTATACAAAAAATATTTTGAATTACCTAAACATAATCCAAAAAGGACTGAAGATCGTATTTCAAACAAGCAAAGTATATTATTTATGTATTTTAGCGCGAATATTGCGGAAAAAAGAATTTTGCTGCATCCCTTTATCGATTTTCTATTGGAGAATGTAGGTAATATAAATTGTGAAAGACAAAATGGTCCATTATCTTAATATCGCCTGTAACAGCATTTATGTACCAATAATAGATTCGTACTTTTATCTATTATCCATAAAATGCGATAAAGAGGAGTAGCGTAAATTATTGCACGAATAACAAGGAACGGGTCACGTTGACTAATTTTAACCCAAAGTTTCGATTATCTCTTCCGTTAATGAATGTAAATTTTAGTCAATAGTCAGCACCTTAGCAAGCAAGAAAAAATGAGATAAAAGGAATGGAAGGCGTGGGACAGTACCCATCCATTTTCGCTAATACTTGCTTTTAAATTGTAATTAGATGTACATTTAAGTTCAAGAAAATGTTCGTTTAATGAAAATTTTAAAATTCGATTAATTAAAGGCAGAAGATCGTGTCCTGTATCATTTTAGGCGTGGCAGCAGTTCCAACGAGAAATTGGAGAGGATAAATAAGATTGCTTAAATAAATAATAATGATTTAATGTAGAAATTTACCTCTTTGTGTATTGGATCGATACTATCATTAATATCAAAGAAAATGTTTATTTTCTGTTTCTTTTTTATTTATTTACCTACTGTAGAAGTTTTGCTTACGTTTATTTTGTGAATGTCAAGTTGGTAAACATTGATTCAATAAAAATTCATTTCTTTAGTATTTATCTTTGTTCATTTAGTTCTATATTACATTGCTCTAATTGGTAATTACGGTCCCTTCTGTGACGGGCTCAAGACGCACTAATAGTCACGGAGCGATAAATTCTGTTGAAAAGGTGGTGAAAAATGATCTAGTTATCAGAATAGCATAATATTTGCCCAATCGTTGCTACGTTTTTCCCTTGCAGGACTGGATCCTGTATGTGGACATCTTTTCAGTTAGTCTTTGAACCCTGAAAGGTGTAGTTTTTTAACTATACCTGTAACCTGTGTACGGAAAGGGTTAAAGGTGCGTAATTTCATGTAAATATAACTTTCGAATAATTTAACGACGATCTAAATTTTAATGACATGAACATTTATATTATGATTATACTACTTGCAAATATTATCTCTATTTGAATTAAACAATATTAATTGAAAGGAATTTACCTTGGAGTGCAGTATTCCGATACTGAGTTCGCACTTTGTATCGATTTTTAGAAACGGTCCACTCATTATAAGACCGAAGTGTACCTTTCTTTTACTAAGTAAAAGTTTCCCGCTTAAGTTGCATATTTCTACATATTTCCTCTGTCAAGAGATATCTTTGACTCCACGCCAGAACGCTTTCTTTACAAGTTAAAAACTAACCTTTCCTTTCGACCCCTCATTAAGCGATTTGCCACGCATTACTATTAGTGTTTTTGTTGCACATCAAATTCTGTGTATTTAGTCATGATATGCATTAAAATAATTTATGGCTTCGAAACCGTCAACGCCAATATTTTTTTCCTTAGAAAAACTGGTTTACATTTCAACTACAGGATCGGCAATTTTTTACCATACTGTAGGAGGTAATAGTTATTTGTTTCATTAGTACAAAAAATGACAGTTTTCGCTGACACATAGAACATATGATTTCAAGAAAGTGTTTGCAAACTAATTTTTCGATAGCGGTTAAGGTAATGTCGAAAGTAAATTTGGTCATTTAGGTACATTAATGAATGAAGCAGGTACACAAATACTTTGGGCTTTTGGTACATTGAATTTTTAAGATGATTGATATTAATAATTTGGTGATTTTGCCAAAACAGTAGGAGTACAATGGAAGAAAGTTTTCGGAGATGTACATTGATTTATGAAGAAAGCTATTCCGAAAACGGCAAGGGTACAATAACAATAAAAAACTTTGGTTATGGAGTACATACAGAGCGTAAAAACGGTTTACACGCTATAGGAATTTCAACGCTAATTTTTATTTATATNAATAATTAGGGGGGAAAATATTTCAATATAAAGAAATTACCATTGAGATACTCATGTAGAAAAAACCAATTCTGCACCCTGTAAAATTGAGAACCATACACATTCGTTCACTTTTCGAAAAATACATTTCGACAATAAACCTGCCATCATCAACGACCAACTTTATCTTCTTTTAAATAAGGTTATATTTCCTAGAAAATCGATGATATTGGTAAAAGTTTACACGTGTTTTTAGCAGCTCGATAAATGGATTGTTAACTTGGTATATCAACAGAAACACAAAAAGGTGTAAAAAATATTTGATCAGTAGAGTACCTGAGTTATGATTCTTAAAATACTTGTTTTATTGGCAGAGTGGTGTATGTCCAGTATTCTTGTATGACCTTTAATTCCGAAGTGTTATCCGAATATGATGTGCTACCAAAGTATTAACAAAACTCACAAAACTAAAAATCCCAATTGAGCTAAAATGTTCCATTCAGAAAGCACAAATCTTTATACCACATCCACCATATTCATCATCCTAGTACCCCCCTTATTCACACTTATTCACGTCGATCCGCATTTTAGCAAGGAGATTATTAAATCCCACTTCAATTTTGTATACGTGCCATTCCGTATTTCGCTTAATTGCACGAAATGCATTTACGTATTCGCCTGAAACTTCGACAGTGCCTTTTACGGTAGAACAGAATCCTATAGCGTTATTATTTTGAACTTCTAGCGATCCATCTAGATGCACTCGTAATTGCACGCCCTATTTAATGCACCTACTTTCAATCTTAATTTTAACAAACCAAACTACTGAGATGATTCTATTTGGATTGTTGTCCAAAATCCAATTGAAATTTTAATCTGCAAATCAACATGCGCAAATATGTTGAAATCTGAGCTTCTAGGCATTAGCATTTTGTAACAGTTAAATGAATAGAAAGTATCAAGTGTAATTTTACCCACATAACTATGACAGGTACTTACTAAATATAACTTTATAAAGGAATGACCACTAACACTCTTGATCCCCCTATCCGGACCTATCCGATTATGGTTACGAATTTGCGATGGCAAAGTTACGCTCATGTCATTCTCTTCATCAATTATTCACCTTTCTAGCTTCTCATAAATTATTCTCTTAGTTGTAGATGGCCAAATGTTATCATGATTTGCCATGGGAAACTATTATTGAAAGGCTTAAAAAAATAATCGATCTCGTCTTTATAGCAATTTAGTTTTGGAAACAAAACGGTGACAAAATGAACTTTTGCGGAAATGTAAAGCAAGCAGTTTTACATAGTAACTAGAAGATCCGCTTCCTAATTTTAAGCTAAATCAAGCCAGGAAGCGGCTTCAGAGCGCATAACAATTTGTTAAAAATTAAGGTTTTAGCGCGTTCCTGTTTCCGTGTTCGGTTATTGCTTTTAACACCGAGAACTAGGTTAACGACAGTAACGTCGAAGTAGATAATGCATAAACCACGCCAAACTTTGTATTCTAATTTTTATATTAAAAACAGACTACAAAATTTTGCACTTACACGCCGATAACAGACCTTTAGAGCGTCTATTGTACGGCAGTGATGAAAAATGATTAGCGAACTTACATTTTTCTACCAGAAGGTTCCTTACAAAAGCAAATTAATGTCCGTTGACCCGTTTATAAATGATTGTGTCAACCGGCTGTGGCTTTTCAGAAAACGCGGAGATTCAATTTTCACCCCCGGTTTCTTTTATTTTTATTTACTGCACAAGTGCTTGGTGGACTTGAACGAGCTGTGAAAATGGCATTCCTTCTATCGCATTTGAATTTTCATGGTCCTTTGTATATTTCATGTCCTTGTGATCGCGCAAGCTTTGGCTGGTAATAAATTCCTCTCTCATCAATCGTAAAGAATGGCGGGCAATCTCGCGGTTAGTGGAAATTTCAATTTTATTATCAAATATAGAATATGTCATACAGTTGAGCGCGCCCATTTCTATTCTTATTTGTGGATGGTATACGCGGTTATGCGAGAATATGAAAATTAATTGTGGAAATAAAGCGACAGACAAGTTTGTTGTGGCGAACGTTTAGTGTGTGTTTGTTCAGGCAAGCACATCAACAATGAAAAACTTTCGTTAAGTAGCGACAGCCGAAATACAGTTCATTACACACTTTTTGTCAATTTTGTTTGCAGTATTTAATCACTTGTAAAGAAACTTTCAAAAGTAATTATCCCTGACGTCTGTAGCTCGCCATAAAACTTTTATTAATAGAGAATTTTAATGATTTCTTTTCTGCTCCATCGACCCTCAGGAATTCAGTGTTTGACAGTCCTGTGTGAACCACCTGGTCGTCCTGTATGATTAAACAAGAATACAAAATACTGAAATGTCATGGAGAACTTCAGGGATGACACTTCAAAAGAAATGAGACTGTTACCACACTATTCGTCACTGAAAATAACGCCTACTCTATGACATTCCTCACCCTCCTGCTCTTTCAAAACCTTGCCGTCGGAAAATAAACATATTTCATATTTTCTTGTGTTAATTAAAACCTTGTATTCATCTCTCTTAATTTGACTCTTGTCCTAAAAATACGTCCTCAACATAATTAATCTTTTGAAAACTACTGCTCAACAGAATCCCTAACTTTAACTGTATTACAATTACTTTTGAGGTTTTCCTCTTCCATCTTTCTTACTTTCTATTCTATCAAATTTTCCTTTACATTCCCTAATTTACAAAAACGTTTTTCAAAATACCCGTAACCCGCAACCACCAATAATTCCTGTCCACCATCTAAAATTCCTATCCTAAATTCCATCCAAACTTCCTTTTAATCACAGTAATACGTTTGCTATTTGCTGCACTTAGCTTCACCTCAGTAATTCCCACCGTACATTCTCCCACTTTCCCAAAATTTTCCTTAATTTTTCGTTAGTTCTTTTATCTGCGCATTTGCCGACTTGTTTCTTAGCATTTGGTGCCATAAATATTTAATTTTTTTGACCTCTTCTATTCTTTCCTTCCTACATTTCCATTCTATATTCCTTTCCCTTCCTCCACTCTTTCCCAAATCACATCGTCTTCGATTTTTCTACATTTAGCTCCACTCCTTACCTTTCCCATTCTTCCCATGACCTCCTTCATCCGTTGTACACCTCTTGCAATGATTACTGCGTCGTCCGCGTATGCCAAAGGCCATATCTTTCTTCTTGCCACTACTATCCCTCCACCTTGTCCATATCTTAATACTTTTTCCATGTCTCTTAAGTAGAGATTTAACAAGGTTGAGCGAAATAGGCATCCATCCATGTCCATGTCCACAAAAAAACGTCTCGTTCCCTTTTATTCTTACCCTTGTCTCTCCGTATAGTTCCTCAATTCTGTCCTCTAACGGCCAGTTGCACAAAAAAATAATCGAGGATTATTGTTTAATCCGGTATTAAGACATTTGATTGGCTTTATATTGCAGTAGGCAGCCAATCAAATGTCAAAATTCTTGTTTAAACTCAGATTTGGCTAATAATGTAGGATTTTGATTATAATTCGCTTTCCTGCAACCGGCCGTAAGTTTATTATCAATTTTCCCATATTTCAACATCTTCCATAGTTTTTCTCTTGCCACTCTGTCCAGCGATGCCTTTGAGTCCATAAAAATCGCGGACACCTTTCCGTCATTTTTTCCAATTCCTTTTCCACCAAACTGTGTAATACATATATGCAGTCGGATCACTCCCGTCTCTTTTCTGAAACGCATTCCAATATCCTCTTCTCCTTTTTAGCGCATTTCAACAAAAATAAAAAAAAATGCGCTATTGTGGCCACTTTGTCCGTCCGTCCGTCCGTCCGTCCGTCCGCTCGTTTTGCGACGCATTTCCACAAAAATAAAAAAAAAATGCGCTATTGTGGCCCCTTTGTCCGTCCGTCCGTCCGTCCGTCCGTCCGCTAACTTTGCGACGCTACTAGTTTTTTATCTTAAGAGCTATTGTTCTACTTTTTTCGCTATTTGGCTCGTTATGGTGTCGAGTCTTGTACCAAGGAAGGAATTTTTTCTGTACCGCTTACAAAAAAAGTTATTGTAAAAAAAACAAAAAACCGTTTTTTACATGTTCCATAATTTTACACTTTGCCGTTTATTAACGATCCTAGAGATCGTTTATAATTTTGCATTGCTATCTGTCGCCTGCCGGTTGGTCTCTCCGTCTGTTCCTTTGTCTGTCTGTCCATCTATCTGTCCGTGTGAACGATAACTTTGTTTAAAAATGTTCGATCGCTTTTACATCTCCGTTAGTTATGAACTGAATTGCATGAAATTCAATATGGGCATAGATTTAGCCATATAATACGCAATGCCAAAAGTTGGATCGAATCGATTCAAAATTCACAGTGCCCTTTTCGCATCTCGACCATTTATAAACCGAATTGCAAACTTTTTTTACTTATAAAAGTATTTGAATGAAATTTGATACATAGGCACTTGAAATAAAGGAAAATCAAACGCCAATTTCAAAATTTGGTTTTGCGCATGCGCAGTGCCACCTTTTTTATTTATGGAAGAATTTAAACGAAATTTGATACATAGGCACTTGGGATAAAGGAAAATCAAACGCCAATTTTAAAATTTGGTTTTGCGCATGCGCAGTGCCAACTTTTTTATTTATGGAAGAATTTAAACGAAATTTGATACATAGGCACTTGGGATAAAGGAAAATCAAACGTCAGTTTCAAAATTTGGCTTTGCGCATGCGCAGTGCCAACTTTCTGATTTATGGAAGAATTTAAATGAAATGTGATACATAGGCACTTAGAATAAAGGAAAATCTAGCGCCAGTTTCAAAATTTTATTTTGCGCATGCGCAGTGCCAACTTTTTTATCTATGGAACCATTTAAGTGAAATTTGATACTTAGGCGCTTGGAACAAACGAAAATCTAACATTAGTGTTAAAATTTAGGTTTGCGCATGCGCAGTTCCAACTTTCTTATTTAGAAAAGCATTGAAATGAAATTCTTCTCATAAACTGGAATTGAAGTAGCACGTCAAAAATGGATTGCCCATGTGCAACGCTATCTTTCATATTTGTGGCCGGATTTTTACGATTTTAACAGAAGTTGCATCTTACAGATGGGAAATGAATGCAAGTGGAAATGCGCTTTATGTAAATCGTTTACGATTACTTTTTAACTTGTTTTACTGTTATATTTAATAATTGAACACCTATTTTTGAACGTGAACCTATTAAAGGTGTTATTTGTTTATAATCGAGTATAACTATTAGGTGCTGTATTTTTATCTACATAGTACCGACACTGTAAGAAGTTTTAATAACCTATAACCGTGGCAACTTCGTCAAATCCTGTAACGTAAGATCCGTGGTCTTGTCCCAGAAAGTTATTCCTGTTAATTTCATTTTTGCCTTTCCAAACCGAAGTGTACATTTCCATTGTAAAAGGAAGCGTTACAAAACAAACCACACAAAGCAACACCTAAATTAAACGTACTAATTGCCTTCTCTCTTTTTTTATTGATATACATTTCTCAAACAAATTTCCCTTTAGGCCACACGTGAAAAACACAAAAGCTTCAAATCCCGCCGCATCTATTTGGCTGCCAGAACTAATTATTTTGTGGATCGCCTGGTAGCCCGCGCAGAATTTCAGAGCTAATACCTAATTATTTTGAACAACTATTTTTAAATATGTTGTCTAGTGATGATGTCGCTATACGTTCCGAGTTTGGATTTATTGTGTGGTGGCGCGGGAAGAAGACGCCTCTCTTCGAGTAGTATAAGATAGTTAGCGTAATGAGAATGATGTTTTGTGGGTTAAAGGATTTGATTGTCTAATATTTCACAAGTTTGCAGTTCATTTGTATCATTAACGCATTGAAAGAATATGAAGATATAGATTGAGTATAAAGCGTCATTTCATACTAACGATCGTTGGATAATTAAGATTCTACCAACATGTATTCACATTTGAATGGATGGAACAAGTCTCGTAACGAGCTTTAACTGTTTCAAATACGAGCAAATGATCTGCTATTACCATTCGTATTGACCCCGATGTGCCGAAATATTATACTATAAAATAAGTAACACTATTATGTGATAACGATTCTACAGTTTGGGAAAAACACATTTATCAACCCAGTTGATATTTATAACAATTATACTGTTATGAATGATAGATTCAGATCAGGTGGAAGTTCGATGCTCAATCACATTAAGATTAACGTACAGTACGTACATACGTTCGCTACATGACAGCTTCTATCTAAAAATGAGTCTTTTTAACATTTTTAGACATTGCTATTCTCTCCGAAATGACAGTGTCAACATATGTTTCTTCCGACGCTGGGTTATTGTAAGATGTTCGCCATCAAGATTTTTCATTTTACATGTCCACGTGTTTACTATACTTTCTTGTTTCTGATATTTGTTTTCACACAGAGTTTATAAGAGGTATAGGTGGACAACAGAGCTGTTCAACGCACCCTTGCAGTCTTGAGATCCTTTATCCGAGTTCGCTTCTTTCCTATTGGCACAACACGTAAATATGTGAACTTTGCAAATGTAAATATTCCTTACAAACTTACACCCATATCACATAACATTATACCAAACACATCGAAATAAGGAGAAATTTTACTTTCTGTAATAACATCCCTCCGATAGGCAGTGTACATAAAGAAATCGAATATATGCCATAAGTGAAAACGTCTCAGTACGTGAGAGAGAATATTGGGTTTCGAACGGAATTGTTCTTAGATTGCTTTCGATTTATGTTATAGTTGAGATATTCCACCTATTTCTATTAGATTATTCGAAAATGACTGTTTACGTGCAGTGGATTGGAAAGCTGATGGTTGGGCATGTCATTTAATTCGAATCGTTGAAATAAGCATGAAGCCACTTATCGAATTGTTGTCATGTCTCTGAATAGGGTGGGAAAACAGGATAACACGGTATGTATTTCGAGTGCCTTCAAACTAAAACTAATTTTATTGATTTCTAATTAAGCGAACATTAAAAATGGACGCTTGGGAAGTTTGTTATCGTACGCATAATGCTGTTATTTTTCGGGTAGGGTTTGTTCTGCCACCAAAGTTTACAACCTGCTCGCGACGGTTAATCGGCAAGGTTGATGGCATTGCTAACGTTAATTATGTAATATTGAATAAATGTACGGAAAAGTAGACCCTATCACACATTTGCTCGTTTAAAGGATTGTAGAGCTGCAGGAACTATCATCCGCAGACATAGTTCGGATGATTACATTTGAAGGTGCCTTAGTTTGGTAATATTAGTGGAATGTGTAAAGGCTTCTACACTTAAAATGCCCCCTTCTGCTCTGCTCGGGAATCCATCTGCCCATCTCAGCAGTTACTTGCGAGTGAAAAGTGTTATCGAACTGAAACGGAGGCAACACATTTATTATATTCTCGTGGGACGTGGATGGAAATATGCGTTTTGTCAGTACTTTAAGATTAGAGACACTACCTATTGCTTATTCAGTCAATATGGAAATTGTAATTGAAAGGGATTCCCAATAATCACTAAAAGGAAAATCAATATCTGACCATATCGGGGTACCTTCCATATCTATTCAAAACAATTCTTATTTCAAACATAAAACAGTTAAAATTGGCCGACACTGCAGTAGATTCCAAGCCAGTTCATAACAGCGATCTACCAGCATCTACATTTTAAGAAGAAAATTAGCTACATCAACGCTCTACTGCTAACTACCGGGTGATTCATTAGAAGTGATGATCGCTTGAATTTCGCGCGTAAGGTTTTAGTATTTTTCGCATTATTAGATTGACGGTTTGAATTTCGTTAGTAATTTTTTTCTGTCATGACTGTCATTTAAGAAACTAGTGTCGCCGTTAATTGTTGTGTGCCATTTGCGGTTTATTACTTTTTCCATTTTGAACAATTTTTAGAGTTGATGCACTGATATTTTGGTAAAAAAACTGAAACATTTATACAATTTCAACAACCTGAGCTGCGCCTTAATTGGATCATATTTGAAGGGAAGGTTTCAGTGCGTTTCGTACAATAACACTACTTCCCCAAAAGTCTCCGTGAAATGTGGTGTACCCCAGGGGTCCATCCTAGGGCCCTTGCTATTTCTGATGTATATCAATGATATGCCAAATATATTATCACCAAATATAAATTGCATATTATATGCTGATGATGTCACCTTGACTAGCAGTAGCAAGGACCTTCACACAGCTTACGCCAGCATTACGGAAAACCTTAAAAAATCGAAAGGTGGTGTTTTCTGCATAATTTAAACCTTAATTCTAATAAAACAACAATTATCAATTTTTCATTACGCCAACCAGACGATGGTGCATCCACTAGTGTCCGCTCTACTTACTTTTTGGGGTGTATACTGGATCACCGCCTTAATTTTCATCTACATTGTGAAAACATCTGCAGACATATTAGCAAACTCACATTTTTGTTGAGGAAATTAAAACTCACTGCATCTATCAGAGTTTAAAAAAATGCCTACTTCGGCCTGGTTCATAGTACACTCAGCTATGCGGTTCTCGCATGGGGTCATTGCTCATCTTGGAAACATGTGTTCAAGCTACAGGGCAGGTGTATTAGAATTATAGCAGGCTTAGGTTACCGCGCCGACTGCCGTAAAACATTTGTTGAGCTAAACATTTTAACACTACCATGTGTATACAAATTAGAGGCAGTATGTTATGCTAGGTCAAATCTCTGTAATTATCGTTACCAATCTGACGTGCATTATCACAACACTCGACATCGGAATGATATTAGGAAAAAATTTTGTCGACTCACCATCACTCAAAATGGTTTAATTTACCAATCTCAAAGTTTGTTTAATAGCATTCCGATGTATGTTAGATCTGCAAGTTTAAAAAAATTTAGAACAACAGTAAAAAACTTTCTGATGTCTAGTGCTTTTTACTCCCATGAGGAGTTTCTGGAATCTAGCTATAAGATGCAACTGATATGATTGTATTATTGTGATTTATGTAGTTGGTTATTAATATTAATTGTGTTATGTTTTATATCGTTGTTATCATGTTATATTGTTGACAAGTGTAAATGCCTCCTAAGGCGTAATGCATACAATAAATTCAAATTCAAATTCAAATTCTAAAATATGTAAGAAACGTGACTGCGTTTAGTGTTAGTTTATAATTTGTGGTAAAACAGAAGCAGTATTTGTAGATTATAAATAAGTAAACGATTTACTGAAAGCATGATGATACACCACTGCAATTAAATAAAAGGTTATCAGTTAGTACCAACTTCATAATTTTTTTGATTTGCGGGAAATTCAAATTGTCCTCACTTCTAATGAATCACCCGATATTACCTCGCTATTGTAAAATGTGCAGAGTGTAACGGTTTATGGTTGAAAACTCCACTTGCTTAAAATAAATTTTATTCTCTATGGTGCTGATAAAAATTTTTCTGTAACAATAAATTTTTTGCAATGAAATAATTAAATCCACAACTAGCTCAATAATAGTAAACCCTCATCACCTTGCGCAAAGTTGATTCTTTATTTCCCTTTACAATCTGAAAATCAAAACCTGATTGATCACTTGCAAATAAATATTCATGTAAATTGGATCGTTTGAATATATTAATGAAAATAATATCATAGCAATTCCATTTTTCTTTACATTTTCGTGATTTAAAATATTGATGTAAATCATGCAATAAATATAAAATAAAATTTCGATTCCTGTCTCGTAATTACGTTGAAAATCTAATTAGTTATCTAATTTCCTTCTTCACAAACAAATTTCAAATAATTTGCATTTATCGATTAGTACAAGTTTTCTCCAAATTACGGTCGATGTTCTCCTTTGAAAGGTGGAAAATTGGATGGTGCAATTGTGCAATACAATTGGACCTTTTGTATCGCCTGCTAAAATTTGACTACTCGTTGGTAGTCAATTTTGAAATATGGTTGCCGACTCGAATTAAGAACAAACTGAAAATGTAAATCTTCCCTTTGCAAACTTAGGGTTTAAACACCTAATAAAAGTACTAATTAATCGGCTTTAAACTTTTTACTGGTTGCCGTTGAATCCCGAATCTTATGATCATCCCGTATAGATAAGGTGCACAAATTTGGTTAATAAACTTGTCTTTTTTTGTCGTAACTCGTAACTAACCGTTACACGTATAAACGCAACGATTTCGTGGCAAAATTTTTTTCAACAAAATTTTCTATACAGGCAAATGTGTAAATTCAAAACCTAATCTTTCTAAGCCTAAAGCGACCTCCTGTTCCAAGAGCCAAAGAAAGAGTGAAATATTGTTGTACCAAGAAGTACTTGAGGTAGGAGATCAATTAGAGATATCGATACCTGAACATCCCTTTTCACAGTATAGCAACGTTGGAGTACCCATACCAATATCTGTATAAACGAACAAGAAAAGAAGTTATACTTAATACTTGACATATCAATAGTTAAAGCCCTGAATTTGAAGCCAAATTTATCACCATAAAATTGTGTAATTCCTTTTTTTTTTGTTTAAAGCAGTGTAATTTTATAAACACCACATAATCAATTGTCTTGATAATATTTTTGAAAATCTTAATCCCCTGCCACCCTGAGTACAAGAAACATGCCTGTCGAGTGTGGGATCACATGGGTGTTAGTGCTTGTGACTGAAGAAAGAGCCGGCAAAGGTTGTGATAAAATACAACTGTAATGTGTTTTAATTCCATTTTCATGTAAATTAAAAAAGTGGTGGTTACAGTTAATTTCTGTCAGTAACATTTTAGCGCACTTACTTTGAAACGTTAATGAGCACGATCTAGTATAAAAAAAACCAATAACGCGTACAAAAAGTATGTATATACAATACACATCCCTTTTTTCCAGTAATTTCGAAACAAAATTATGGCTGCCCGTACATTTGAAATACATACATCCTCTGTACATTCCTGTACCGAGTGATTCAAAATTACTGCAGATAGTTTAATATACCTATAAGAATCAGGTGTAACAGTAATTGATTTAATTTCTACAGTTGTGTTTCAGCCGCCGCAGTTACCGTAAACAAAAGCTATAATTAATTCGCCGTTTGCAACCGGTTTTAGTTTTTCTATGGTAATTTAAAACATCCTGAGAATTTCCAAGAAACAATGGGTGTTAATTAGAATTATGGATTTACAAATATTATCCGGCAAATTAAGCAAGCTCAATTAGGGGTAGCTAATTAAATGAGATGCCCTAAACAGCATCCGATTAAGTCGTGAGGGGTCTCAAAAAAAGCTTTCTTAATTAATTTAAATGTTAAGACCAATTACAGATTTTTGGAAAGTCCGTTGGCCAAATAATTAATTAAGGAAGTTGAACCTTTGCCTTTTGCATGTTTGCAGGTCACCTTAGCTTAATCTCTATCACAGTTGCGTTAAATTAAAAGGTAAGCGTTTGACCCTCTTAATTCTGTTAATTATAAAGTGGGTACGGCTATGCGTTTCCTGTATTAGATATCTCGTAATTTCTCTTTATTGCTTGAGTTTCCGTTAGGGCAATCGCTACCGTGTCCATGTGCCGTAACTCTACTTTCTGATCCTTCGCCAGAAATCGGTGAAGTGTCGCAGCCGTTCCGACGCCTTGTCCAGGAACAATCCCTTTATGGCGCTCGAGCCGTCCGTCCCGTTCTGACAGCTTCCTTTTGAGTTGGAAGTGATTCATACTTAATTTAATTGTGAATGTAGTTTATTTATGCTTAATTAAATTTAATATTATGGCAGAATATGCTTGTAACTCCCAAAATAAGGGAGATGAAATTATGGTGCTAATTAATCCTTACTTAGCTACGTAAGTAATACAGTTATAATGAATTCTAAAAATTAGGGTGCAAATTGGCACTTATTTATAGTCTATACAGGTGCCCACTATGTATGGAATATAGTATATATCTCGGTAAATGTCGAATGTATACAAAAATTTTCTATATGAAAGTATTTCCCATAATAAGGCAGCATTCAGTTGTTTTTATTTCAGAAAACAAATGGGTAACGAAAAACAACTGAATTTTTTTAAATGGCAGTGCACCTTTTCATTAGGCTCATTTGATAGAGATGTCTTTCTCTTTTCGATGACGTAACATATTAGAACAAGCAAATTAAAAAAAAATTATTATAATTACATCAATAACATTAATCTAGATATCCTACATCAAAATTAAACAAATGAACGTGTACGTTTCTTATTAAACTTTGAAGACAAAATGAGATTAGCAATAAAATGGTTTTCACCGCAATAATTGTTCAAAATATTTTTGTTATTAACTGCGGAAATGAATGTCTGAGTGTTCTGGGAGAAATTTCTACAGCGATTATTGCTAATTTCGTGTTGTCTCCAAGAAACGTACACGTTCATTTGTTTTATTTTACACGTTCATTTGTTTTATTTCGTTTGTGATGGCGGCTGGTAGTGCGGTCGAATCGAATGCGCTCTCTCTTAAAATAATATGCAAAAGGTGCAACAAAATACCACAATCGTTTCTAAGATGTGTTAAATGTGGTGCAGTGTTTCATCCAAGCTGCGCAAAGCATGCAAAAAATGTACACATAATTGACGACAAGCAGCTAGATTGATGTACTAATGGCAGCACTGCGCAGTCCGAGGATAACTCACCTGAACTGAACAACATATCACAAACATGTAAGTTGTATGAAATTGAAGTATTGTATTTGAAAGAACTCATAAAAGAAAAGGACAAATTAATTAATAGTCAGGCAATTACAATAAGCTCATTACAAAGTCAAGTTCAGCTTTTAAACAATCTGCAAGCAGCAAATGTTGTTAAGGCAGATATTAATGTGACGGATGCGACCTCGACCTCCAATGCTTTATCAAACAAACAAACTTTATCAAATAAGAAGGTAAATAAAAGGATCACCAATTGTAAGGATAAAATGAAAAACCCAAATGATATTACATCAACTGCTACTTCTGGTAACCCTTCATCCCCTGAAGCAGTAGCACAAGAAGCTAAAGTCAGCGGAAACGCCTCCACTCTCGTTGCCAGTGATAAAACCACTTACTCAAACGTAGTTCAGCGCGACTCTGAATGGAAGTTAGTAACGCGGAAGGCTGACAAAAAAGCCAACAAGCCTATTGTGGGTAATAATGATCAAATTCCTTCCTGCAACATTAAGGCGGCTGTACAGAGGGCTTACCTACACGTTTATAAACTAGATCGGTCAACCACCGTTGACATGCTACAGCAGCATCTACGACAAAAGTTCTCGGAAGCTGTATGTGAGCAGCTAGAGTCAAAACACCCCTCATATTATTCTTCTCTTAAAGTTACTGTTCACCTTGCAAACCTTGAACAAATATTAGATCCATCTGTTTGGCCAACAGGTGCATGCGTGAACCGGTTTTTTCTCCGAAGACCGACTCTACCAGCAACCTCGTGACATGGAACGCTTCAAATATCGGTGCAGTAGAGGTGACTCTCAGAATATTCCACATCAATATCCAATCTCTTAACAACAAATTTGACGATCTCGAAGCATTTATTTGTGATAAAACATTTGACCTGATTTGCATTAGCGAACACTGGATCACCAACTCGGACTTTATCCAAGTTGCTCGACTAGGCGATCTGTCGGTACAATGCTACTTCTGCAGAAAATCATCAACTCACGGTGGAGTAGCAATTTTTATGAAGCCTAACGTCCGTACTAAACCTATGAATTTCATCAACGAATTATCTCTTGAGAAACATTTTGAAATATGCTGCACACTGGTGAATAGCGACATCGTAGTGGCTTGCATCTACAGATCACCAGCTGGGGACTTCACTATCTTCTGTAATCGTCTGGAGGAGATGCTCGAAAGATTAGTAAACTACAACGCGGTATTGGTGGGCGACTTCAACGTACACTTCGGCAGCGACAGAAAGTCTCAGTTTCTTTGCGACCTTTTGGAATCAAATGGTTTTATACGTACAATTTTCACCCCAACACGCGGTGTGCACTGTTTAGACAATATATTTGTTAACTTTTCCACTTCTAATTATCGTGCTTCGACACTAAATACAGGTTTATCCGATCATCTAGGTCAACAAATTGAACTTGTAAGTGCATCGAAAGGAAATGTAGTGTGTGCAAAGAACTTGTATCGTCCTTTGACTAGGTCGGGGATGCAGGACTTCTTTAAAAAACTCTCAAACTGTGATTGGAAGACTATTGTTCGTTCAGAACACAAAAATTTTAATAGTACGTTTAAGAACTTTCACGATATTATTTATGATTTTTACATTGCTAGTTTCCCAATTAGAAATACAACTAAAAAAAATGATGGCAAGGTCGTAAACTGGTTTTCGCAAAACCTATCTCGTTTAAGAGATCATTTACAACTCATTAGTGAATTGTATAACAGGTACCGCTCTCAGAACCTTTATGACCTAAAGAAATCCTTATCTTTAACTTATAAAAAGGAAATAAGATCGGCTAAAATGAAAGCAAATGATACGTTTATTAAAAACTCCTGCAATCCCACTAAAGCGATGTGGACAGTAATCAATTCACAACGAAATTGTAATATTGTACCTCAATCCAATTTATCTTGCAATGAATTTAATATGTATTTTGCTAATATCGTAGACAACATTTTAGCCAATTTACCCAGTAGGAACACCGACTCCATGAACTATTGTAAACTAAACTCCTCTCATACGACCTTTGATTTTAAAAATGTATCCCAAGTTGAAATTCGCGACGCAGTAACCAGTCTGAGAAATAGTCACTCCAGGGATATTTACGGTCTAAGCATTCAGTTGATTAAACTCAATATTAATTCCCTTGTCTACCCACTAACCAAGTTAGTCAATACTATCATTAGCACAGGAGTCTTTCCACTTTCCAGATATAATGAAGGTAGCTTTAGTACTTCCTCTCTATAAAAAAGGTTCCAACGATATGAATAATGTAAGTAACTACCGACCGATATCTATTTTACCCATATTCAGTAAAGTTATAGAGAAGATCTTATACAAACAGCTTATAAGCTTTTTTGAAATAAACAATCTGTTCTATCGGCATCAATATGGTTTTAGGAAGGGAAAAAGCACTTCAGATGCAGTTATTACCTTTATCAACAATGCACTAGATTGTTTTGAGGATGGTCGTCACATGGTTGCTGCCTTTGTGGATCTCTCCAAGGCTTTTGATTGTGTGTCTCATAAAATCTTAGTGAGGAAGCTCAAGGAAGCCTACAAATTTGGCAACACCAGTGCACAGCTGGTTAAATCATATGTCACCGATAGGTACCAATGCGTACGTTACGGTCACTCCCTATCTGATAGACTGCCAATAAAACATGGTGTGCCGCAAGGGTCAATCCTTGGCCCCATATTGTTTCTTATCTATATTAATGACATGCCCTTGACCCTACCCGCTGATGTTGGGTGCATACTATATGCTGACGACGCTACTTTGATGTGTAGCAGCCCTGATATCAACTATGCGAAACGTCAAATTCAACTTAGCATTGAACACGTTACAAAATGGTGCACTGATAATAACCTGATGCTCAATACGGATAAGACAGTGATCATGCCGCTAACCCTGAAAAGAGGAATTGAGGTCCTTGTTACCAATAAAATGTCATTATTGGGCTGTACGATAGACAGTAAATTAAATTTTAATTACTACTGTGATCATCTAACAAAAAAAATTAATACAGCTATTTTTTTAATGTTACGATTGCGGAATAGTACATCAACAAGGATTGTCAAAACAGCATACTATGCTCTCATCCAAAGCATCCTCTTATACGCAATATTAGCATGGGGACGTACTTCACATTGGCGATGCATGTTTAGATTGCAGCGCCGAGCCATCAGAATTATAGCTGGGTTGAAATACAGGGAGGATTGCAAGAAGGCTTTTATTGAACTGAACATTCTTACTTTTCCTTGCATGTTCATTTTCGAAGCAATTTGTTATGCTAAGCAGAACTTATCAATGGCAAAAAAACAATGTAACGTACACGATCACGATACTAGGCTTAAGCATAACTTTCGAACTAAGTACTGCAGGTTGTCAAAAACACAGGATGGTGTAGTCCACCAATCTCAACTTCTTTACAACAGCCTTCCTAATAATATAAGATCTATGCCCATTGGAGCTCTTAAGTCACACCTCAAAACATTTCTTTCAAAACATGCTTTTTATTGTCAGGAAGAGTTCATGAAAAACTGTTATGCGATATAATATGTAAAATTGTACTCTGTTATCCTCCTCTGTTAGTTAGTCTCTGAATGTACCTTTGTATTTTGTTTGTAATATTTTTTTTCCAATGGCGACCGTAAGTGTACCCACACGGATAACGGTATAATAAATATTATTATGGTCGGTGTATCTTGTGAGAACTCAGGTCTAGCCTGGTTAACTAATCGCACGGATTAAAATCAAGTAACGATTAGTGTCTGTGTCTGGTGAAGTTAGGTAGGGTCCTAAAAAAAAATAAAAGAAATAAATAAATAAAATTATTATTATTATTATTATTATTTGATTTAGAATATCTAGATTAATGTTATTGATGTAATTCTATTTTTTTTTGAAAAATTTTTTTGTACGTCATCAAAAAGAAAAAAAAATGAGCCTTATGAAAGGATTGCTATTTAAAAAAAATCAATTGTTTTTCGTTGTGATTTATTTTCTGATTGCTGCCTTATTAAGGGAAATAAAATGTTAAACAATTTTGACGTAGAAAAATGTTTATACAGTCGAGTATTTACTAAGATGTATACTATGTTCGATACAGGATGAGCACCCGGTATAGTGATATCTCTGGATATTTCTGGGCCAATAACATCGTAGAACATCTCCTTCGAAGGAGTGCGGATGAAAAATGGTGTAGATACCGTTCGCTTCTTGTAATTACGCATTTTAAATTAAATTGTATACATTTAGTATTAACAGCATCTCAAATAGCTGTATTTATGAATCCCACTCTTAAAAGGGCAAGTTAACCGTTGCAGTGATCATGTCCATAACATAAACGCATCCTAGCTTCTGGTTACCGCCGTCAACTATTTCAAATTAAATTTTAAGCATCCACCACGAGTTAATGAGGTGTAATTTTCGTGTTGAATGCCTGAAAGAATAGCCAGATTGCTTTTAACTTAACCCCGCTGTGGTTACGTTATACGATATAAAAAGTGAACTAAATATTATGAATAAAAGCTCCGGCATATAACTAATTGTGTGTTTCCATCCTTATTGCTAAAAGAACAAAGGTAATTTACACTCTAGTACGAGACTTAAAAATTTAAAAAAACCTTTTGAGAGATTTAAATGGAATTAGCCTGTATAAGTTTGTGCTTTTTGCGTTTGTCGCGGTACATACAGGTTCATAGTTTATGTTTACTGTGATATGCCATGTTTCAATATCTAGGCACGTAATATATCGTACAGATTTTTCTATATTCGTTTCTGAGATTTCACGAATACACGTCTTATTTCTGAGATATAAAATAAAAGCATTTGGCACTGTGGGTTTGTGGTCGATTATTAGGGAAATGCGTTTGCGAAAGGTATGCAACTAATAAAAGTGAAAGAATTTCTGCTAACCCAGGACGAATTCTTTGTACATTTTCAAGTGAACGTGTCGGGTCCCTGTCCGCGAAATTACCGATATGTCAAGGGAAGCGACAGAAATTAATCTGCCCCTCACAGTAATTTATTATTATAATAAATTCGTTCCCTCCATAACATCCCTTAATAAATCTTTATAATACATCTTAACAGACTGTTGCAATTCCGAACGTGCCACGCTAACAGAACTAAAAGTGCGGGTAGAACCACGTCATGCCACCGTAATGATCGCATGGAACCATTGTCGTTAATTGTTTCTGACTTTAGTTATCTCCATCTCAGATTCTTGTCGTCACTAAATTATTTATGACAAAACTCCGATTTGTAACGTTTCTTATTTTCTGTACGAAATCACTTCTGATATATTATTAACCTCACGTGCGTCGCTTATTGATCTCTTTGAAATATTCCGTGTTTGTTTCTTATATTTATTTACGACGCCCTCTTTTTCACAAATGAAAATATACATTGAAATATATTTTGCACATTTTTCTAACGAAACGTGATACTCACGAAAATTGGGATTCGCAAATCGGAAATAATCAGGAATAGAGTGATTACTGCAATACCTAAGTATGAATTTTTCGCACATGCACAAGTATAAAGAGTAGCAGTAACTTATCACTGCTAGAACAAAATCACTAAAACTTTAATAGTACGTTTGCGAAAACTCCAGTCTAAGTTGAAGTGATTTTTTTAATAGTAAAACTCCAACTTCACGTGTATTTTGGCCGATGTAAAATTCGCAATCAATTCGGTTCTCAATTTTGCGGCTATTGCCTGCCGTATTCTACAAATGTTGTGTTCTTATAGTTTTTGAGCGCCCCATTTCCTAATGGGACCCAAATTTAAGGCGTAAATTTAATGCTGTGAAATTTCCAATCTATTCTTCTACTCAGATTTTGCCCAAGTGATACAAAGCTTGTGCCTCTATGGTTTTTTTTAAATTTGAAAAGGTAATGTGAGGATTTGCTGTACCGGATTAGATGTTCAGCTACCTCCAGGAGACTTCATGAATCCGGGTTCGGGAATGTATATTGTGGGACCCGGTCGATAGAGATGTAGGTATCAGTTAAATCTCCATATAAGGTAAAAATTAGAAGAATGGATTCAATTCATTATGATTCTTGAAAAACTTCAATGTTGTCATAGATTCTTTGTAGATTTTTCTGGAATAATTAATTTTTTGCTTTTGCTTTCGTAAAGGGCGATGAAAAATGAGTTGCTGTCGAGTCGCCTTTGGAAGTTCAAGTTAAGTAAAATTCCAAAGGTGACTCGATAGCAACTCATTTTTGATAGCATAGTAGATTTTTAGATATGCTTACGAATCTTTAAAGATTTTTTAGGTGTCTTTCAAGTAGCATGTTTTTTCGTCAGAAATGCTACATTCCCATAATGAATGACAAACAATACAAAATAGAAATATAATTTTCAACGAAATTAATTGGATTGAACTCTCTTTAAAATTATGGAAATAGATCGGTGCAATGCTACAATTGACTTGTAATACTCTTCTGGTAACTTGAACTTCGTGGTGAATGTAAAGCAAATATATCCATGAGTATTGCAAACGCCAACCAACCAGCTCCAAATTCACGAAAGTAAAACACGATATTGTTATTATGCGCCAGAATAAAATGACGATGTTCCACTGTATTGATATTAAAATTTTTCCCAATTAATTGCGCATTATTGTGTGAGTAATTGCAATTTATTTCAAATTTCTTGCCGAATGACGTTGTGTACAGAATTTTATTTGACGCATAAAGCGCTGCACAATGTTTTACACAGTTTTGATCCAACAGTTTTTTAATTAGCCGTTACCTTTAGCGATGCGTATGAAGAAAAATCTCTCACATCATCACATTACATTCATCTACTTCATTCCGTTTGTTTTAGTTAATTGAAATAGGCAAAAATATATCACTTACCTGTCGTCGTTCAATTGCTATTTTTTTTCTTTTTTCTTTTCTGGTACAAGGAGACTATGGCGAGGGAAAGGAAGAAAACAGGATGGAGAAGATTTAATTGATTGACAGATAAGCGAATGCCCAACACTACCAATGACGACGCCAAAAGACCAAAAAACACCTCACACGCAATAGAACTTTACCAACAATAACTATTGAATTGAAAAATGTTATCAGTAATGTATCACAATTTCCCAAACTAAAAATTAAATCAACGTATGCATACTCCATCTACACAAATATAAATAAAACTATTTTAACTGAAATTTATTCAACGGCTTCAACACCGTTTCTACGTGAAGAGCGAGTCTCCAAACCGAAAATGTTCTCTCGCGTAAATTTTTATCGCTCGTAAAATGAATGACCTTGCTACCAATTAGTTTTAGATTTAATAATTTTCCGTCTGTCTTTAAGCAGCATTAGAATTCATACATATTCCCGTCACCGTTGATAATAGTGCCATCTAAAGGAAACTAATTTCAAGGAACCGAAAAGGCGGAGGCGGTTATAATAATATTATTCTATATCTCAGTGGCGACCCCATCTACATAACGATTATGAAAACAATAATAATATATTAATTAATTTTTTCCATGTAAGTGATTGTAACGTACACAAAGGAAGCGCACAGAAAAGTACGTAAACGTAAACAGATTATTTAATTG
Source organism: Photinus pyralis (assembly GCF_008802855.1). Lineage (NCBI taxonomy): Eukaryota > Metazoa > Arthropoda > Insecta > Coleoptera > Lampyridae > Photinus > Photinus pyralis. The sequence goes on from NW_022170250.1 coordinate 20,570,223, forward strand.
GTGTAATCAATACTTTCCGCTGTTAATACTTGAGATTCGAATGGATTGCTTGCCAACATGAATTACACATTTAAGTTGCTAATTGATTACCGAAAATATATACTAGTCTTCCCGACTGATATAGTAGCGCAATATCCATTACCTCTTTGATTAAACCAATAGAAAGTAAAGGTACGAAACAGAATTCTAACATAATTGAACGAACTTAAGTTTATTAAGCAGGACTTGAAAGATTCGAGAAACAAAGAAAAAAAAAACAAAAACTGGCACCCAAATAGATTATTGGTCGGATACTCGAGCGCATCAATATTGAAAGCTTTTCAGCGATGTTCGGCTCCGGGAGAGCTTGTAATGTACTTTTGGACGAACACGCTGGAAATGGAATATTGTAAGTGTAATATCCGGATCGTGACACGAAGGATGCTTACTCATCCTTGAGTAGGTTAAAACGATACTTATGGGGAATGTAAACATACGAAAATATGAAGAGATAAAATATGCAGAGCTGTATGCTTTCGCAAGGCGAAATTGGTATTATAAAATTTTAAACATTTCACCACAAGTAAGTAATTTTTAATAAGGGAAACGGTTTAATACTGGGTCTGCTGTGCCTAGAATATGTACTTAAAAACATGTAAAGGTAAGAACTTGTAACTTGAAAGTAAGTGCTTTAATACCCTTTGTCTTGACATGAAATAAACGACTGCTTTGATGATTACGTAAAAGTCTCGTTAAGGTTGTGTGCCTATTTGCTTTTTGCAGCAACCCAATTTCACTCCGTGTGCACAAATACGTTATGCCTTTTATGTTTCAAGGAACGATTGCGTACAGTTATTTAAACATTATTAATTTTACCTTCGCCTTTGTTCTTCTTTCAGGCGTAATTCTTCCTTCCCCTGTACAGTTGCCCTTGAATTTTGGCCTCCTCTTTTGGTGCATAATATGTTCTTCAGCAATATAATTGGTTCTTCAAAAGTGTAGTAGGGTTTTCTATTCTGTTTTGTCTAAGAATTAAGCTGTGGGTGCGGATTTCGTAACGCCGTATAACGTGAGGTTAGTTCGGCGCTGTAAAACTCAAACCCCGCCGCATAAACGGCCAGCTAGCTCAGATTCTTAATTAAAAGAAGGGCTCGAGATGAGAATCTTCCACAGCGGTTTGTTTGTTTGGGCATATAACATAAGTTTTTGATCTTTGGTAGTTACTAGAAATGATTAGTTGAGCGCCACCCAATTTGCACAAATTCTGACCTCTCCTGTATAGAAATTGGGAAAACACAAGAGAGCCAAATAATAAATTCACTACGAGCAATTCTGATTTATTAATCCTGGCAAAAACGGTGCAGGATCGGCAAATAAAATGTATCTTCAATACGACAATAACAAATACTGTAAATGACAAAAATAATCCCCAAATAAATTCATGAACACTTCCTTAATAATTACGTTACCAGACCCCTACAACAATGATCGAGCAAAAATGTAGTTAAGCTTTCAATGGATTCAAAGATTGAATTAAGTTAGCCCGAATAACAACTCATATAGGCAACACTGGGTACAAGTAAATTAAAAATCTTACCTTGAATAACACATACGCTGTCTTCTCCGAAAAAGAGCTCTCCTTCGAAGTTCCAGTTCTGTAACACAAAAACAAACCCCAAGCTACAACGCTCGGAACGATTATATGAGCCGGAAGGGCCAAAAATAGCTTACTCGTAGCCGGCTCGTTTACCCATACGTTAAATACAGGTGCGTTGCTCTTGAAGAGAGCCACGACCTCAAAACACTAGATGCGAACAAAATACAAAGCTCCAATCATAAATCGTCGGAAGGTTACACTAGATTAACGGTATTGAAGCAAATAAAAAAAAGGTTGTGTAAAAGATCGTATCTTCCGAAAATTCCACCATCAGCTGGTCGCTCCCGGTATCGTTTAGGTGTTAGCGCTTATCTACTCGGTGGTACGCCGGATAGCTGCCGGCAATCAACAGGTGTTCGTACTCCGGAATATTCGCAAGATGCAAATTCATTTACATACAAGGATTCGTCTGTACAAGGATTGATCTACTACATGGATTGACCGGTACAAGAATTCGTCTACTACATGGACCCCCTAAAAGTAATGAAGATGTAACACTCCCTTAACGAGATTTTTAATAACATACCTGAAATCGTCAGGAGGGTAATGAAAAATACTTAAATCAATGAAATATGGAAATTATCCAAGAGGTTGTGAATCTGAAAGAATTTTAGATAACATAACGTAAAAGAAAACCAACGCCATTTCACTTACATGTAGGTAGGGCGATGAACTTCAACCAGATATATAGCCTCGCAATGGAGAAAACGGCTTCTGAGTTACACTACTCGACAACGCCAATGAAAAAAGGTAAAATTGCCAGAGATTTCACGTGAATGATGGCAAATATTACCCACTGGTTTAAGAAGAATTCACAATGCCACGCTCTACAACAAGTACAACCTCGTTGGCTTTAAAACGGAAATGAAGTGAAAAATTAACGCGATTCTGCGCGAGGAAAGAAGCACGCGTACAAGTGACGCCATCTCACCTATATCCTGCCTAACGTAGCAAGCGGTAATTTTGAAATTTGAATATGAATAAACTAAACTGTTACAGCCGTTTCGTCTACCATATGAAAAGCCTTTGATCTGAATCGTTTGGATATGAAACGTTCTCGACCCTAAAAAAAGGATAGCGGAGTAGATCACCTATTGCTTGCTCTAAAGACACAATTAATTGGTTAATACACCTAAAAAATAAAGATTGCAAATCAGTGAACCATGTTATCATATTACATAATCAAAGTTAAGAGAAAAACTCAATTAAGGAAGAGGGGTACGAAATATGTTAACTTGAGAACTCTTATCTGAGTCGTAATTGGGGCTCGTTGTTTAACATTTTATTTCCCATAATATGGCCGCATTCCATTTGTTTTTATTTCAAAAAATAGATGAATAACGAAAAACAATTGATTTTTTTAAATAGGAATGCACACTTTCATTAGGCTCATTTGATAGAGATTTTGTTCCCCTTTTCAATGACGTAACACGTTAGCATCCGTGCAGAAGAAATTAATTGTTTTCTGAAATAAAAACAATTGAATGCTGCCATATGATGGGAAATAAAATATTAAGCAGGTTTCATGTATATGCAATGTCTACTCGTATACAGGTAATTGAAATATGGAACCAAATATCACTCACCTGTCGCCGTTCAATCACTATTTTTCTTCGATTGTAAGGATACATAGATCGAGGTAAGGGAGAATAACAGGATGATTAACTTTCTTAATTGATCAATAGATAGGTAAACCACTAATATTAATTAATAAGCTGTAGCGATACACCTCACACGCATCAATACCTTTACCACAATAATTCTATTGAAATTGCATGAAATCTTATCTCCCAAAATTTCCCAAACTAAACTCAAATGAACGGATACACACTCCATCTATATAAATGAAGTAAAACTACATATTAAACTTAAATATTTAACGGTTTCAACTGTTACTATTTACAAATCCACAAAGGTGTACAAAACAAAAGTTATGGACAATTCTATTTCATTTAATAGAAAATGTAAAACAAAACCTTACGATTTGCCTCACCTCCTAAACGTAAGGTCTTTTACACTGTTTACTTTCTAACCATCTTAAACAAGTTTATGAAGTGAAGTAAACTTAGCGCCCAACTTACATACTCCGCAACCACTTTATTGAACGGAATACATCTACTTTAACATGTATACAACTTTACTGAATATCCAGACACTTATTCCTCAAGAGAGTCATAATAAGAACGCCTATTCATTTCAAAGTAAGTGACCACGTATAATATTTCCACACTACACATCTTTTATTTGCAGAGGTAGCAATTTTCGCTAAGGTAATAGACGCCAAGTTCACTCGACTTGGTGCTAGGTAGCGCAATAATTTTAAAAGATTGCATCTCCCCCTAATAATGTGGGAGTAAATGTTCTCCGGCACTAGCATTTCGTTTGTTACGGCGACATCTAAACCTTCTTTGTTCCGCTGACTTAGATCCACTGACCTTTTGTATTTTACTTTTGGTTATGTGGTTCCGCTAGAGCCGCCAACCGCGCGTATTGTGATGAAATGTATCCTTACTCTGAACTAATCTTTCTGGGAGGATTACAGCAGATATACCAATTACAATAACAAAGAAGCGAAAGCTCTCATGTTTTTCCGACTTTGCTCACCTACGAATTCATTCAAGCGACAGACTTAAGCGATCGATCGTCGAAAACGGAATTCGGAAACCTGTATCTCCTGTCGAGCGCCTTTGTGAGTAGTTTCAAGTACATACACAGAAATTTCAGGTTACGAAGCTTTTACTTCTCAATGCTAGACCATTACAGCATGCAAATAGGTCGAAGTTCCCGCAACAAATGGCGCTAAATTAACTTTAAGTCTAAAACTTTTAAACACAACAAGGAATACTTTCCCAAGTGCCCTATTAGGTAAGGAGGAAAAATATCCACGCCTTCGTCACCATAGGTTTGAAGATCTTAGATACTCCCTATTCCCCTACTATTTGAACATTAGGGCTACGACGGCGAAACAATTATTATTTTTGACAAAAACTAACACATACAATTCATTTCATACTGGAAATTTCATTTTAAAACTGAAAATATATCAAATAACGGAAAAGCTCGTCAAACTTTCACTATACACCAATTTAAATGTACTCGAAACTTTCCGTTTCGATTGTAAGAGCTGTTGGTATATATTGCTCCCTAATTTAAACATTTATTCTAATTTATTGGGGGGGGATTAACCTTAAGTAAATATAACGTGGTATTTACCTACAAGTACAAAATTAGAAATATCCTTTTATCTTGTCTTCTCTATCTTCCAATATAATAGTGCGCATTAGTTACGATAGAACACTAGGATAACTCGGGTGAAAATTTGTTTATTTGCTCCCCCCAATCAAATTAGCTTGTTTAATTTAGGCACTTTCCAATTAACGCTATATAATCCCCACTCACCTGCGTAGATACTCGTCTGTATGGCATTTTCAGCCCACGGACCTATGACGAGAATAGGAATTTAATCTGAAATACCGTCAGTGTGTTTAAATAAATCATCATATAAGCTAATCAGCGTGACAAGAATTGCTTAATTGTAGCCGACAACTTTCATGTAGAGTTTGATTAGTGTACTGAACATGTGACGGCAACTTACCTAGTTTCAATTAGAAAACCCAATTATTTATTAACTTCTCTGCATAACTAAGTAATGTTAATTTCGGAAAATTACTTCCATAATAAAAGATTGTACCTTTTTTGATTTCAGTTCATACATTTGATATTCGATTAATCATTTTAACGAAATTTGTAATATTGCCTGTAAACAATCAAGTACTTGAGTACTTGAGGGTATAAAATTTTCTAATCTGAGGTTACAACTTAATGCCTATATGTACTTCAATTTGAAATCAAGTGACAATTTACATGGTGACCTGTATTGGTGTAGTACGCCAACTTCCACGTTTTGTGCATCATAATTAGCAGTGATACGGAGTTACCACTCAATGCTAATTAAAAGTTTATCTTTTATTACTTTAGAATCGCGTACAACAGAATTTCGCATATTCTCTAATACCCAAAGTGAAATAATTTCATTCCAACTCTTGTGATGGAATTAACACATGTAGCGACATGTTAAAATTTTACGCTTTTTACGCTTGAGGGTCCAGAAATTAGTTTTGCATTTTAAGTACCTGTAGCGCACATTTACCGTGTGTGTACTTTGACACAAGCTTTCCACAGATTTGAAATGAGCTCAGTGTGATTACATAAACTATTATAAAATCATTAAAATCTATTTTAAACGCCACCCGTTAAGACAAGTCTCCCAAGGATTTTAAATGTTTCCTGTGTCATTATGAAACTAATATCAGATCCCATTTTGGTCGGCTCATGTTAACACAAAACACTTCAAAGAAATTAAAATGTGTACAGTGTGACTATGTATTCCATTGTTTAATAATTAATGTTGTTAAATATGTACAAGTATATAAATTATAAGTTCGTCTTTTTTAATAAAAAGTTTTTGATCAAATTTTTTCGTACCAGTTATTAAACCAATATGATAAAAAACATTAGAAAATATATTATAATATGTTATTATATAAAATATAATAACGTGTGTATAATACTTTAAAAGTTATACTCATATGATAACTTAGATATATCAAGTGAATATCATAATACTTATACACTGATGTTATCGCATCTATTATACTAATGTTCTAATATACAGTGATATTGATGTAGAAGTGGACATAGGGATTTCCTATGTCTACTTTTATATAATAAAAAGTCATCTGAAAAACGCCTAATTCTATGCAACCAAAATAACAATATTGTTGCTTTAGCTTTACAGAAAATAAATCTATTTAAACTCCTTTCACTGCTATCGGCACTATACCGATTGGAAATATCAACTTTTTCTTTAGTTGAACACATCCTACACGAACCGAAATTATAATACGGAAGTCAAAGCGTTAATATTCAAATTAATTAATATGACAAGCAGATCCTCATTTGTTGCAGGTAGTTACTTTGGTTGCATAAAGTTAGGCGTCCTTAGAAGACTTTTATCGAGCATTTTATCATGTAAAAGTAGACATAGGAAATTCGTATAGGAAATCCCTATGCGTACTTCTACATGAATATCACTGTAAATTAAATATTTTATACAATAATAATAATAATAATAATAATAATAATATTTATTGTGCAGAAAGCTGTACACAAAAGGTAGGAGTTCAGCTTATAGCTGTTCTTCCACTCCACCAAAAGCAACTGTTACAACAAATAGTAATTTGACAAGAGGTTACTTATTAAGCCTACCTATATCTATACAGCATATAGTTGTAGCAAACGACTTTTTAATTTGTTTCTAATTGTGGGTACACTATTTCCACTTTCTAATATGGACTTAAACTCATTTATTAAGCGAGGCGCTAAAATGGCAAATGCACATTGGTACTTAGAAGTAGTATGAGAAGTTATTTATAAATTTCAATAAAGGTGTTCCGCGCTGGTAAAAGGGATTAATAAATGAACGATTAAGTGGACTGTATGATGAAAGGAAATCTTTCTCGTGCCTTGTCTAAAAGGAAATTGAAAAGAAATATACGTAAACAAACTATTTATTACTTTAATTAATGACAAACATGAATGTGTAGTATGAATTATATATTTCTTGGCGGACCGGTAAGCGCGGCTCACTGCAAAACTGAGGTTGACAGGACGAATTAATAAAAGGGAACTTACTTGTGTATCGACAAAGACGAGCGCTGGTGGTTGTTCAATTGTCCACTGCGGTGGCTGGACAGGCGACGAAACGAAGGGGTTGCAAGTACGACGAAATTGTTGATAGGAATTCTTGATTCCAAGTAGTAAATTGTTGAGCGTTGAACGACGACGAATATATATGCGAACGAACACCAGTTGGTGGCTTGTGCCTTTTCTTAATTTCGAACGAACTCTGTGGTTTTCTAACGCGTTGTCCCTACAATCCACCCTTCTCGATTCCCTCCTTTTCCGCGCAGGCTTGCTTTTAAGTAAGTTGGAAAGGGAAAACGGAGGGTAACGAAGTAAAGTGGAAAATAGGACAAACGAAATGTTAAGGAACAATTAAAATTACAATGGGACGAAACAAAAGGTTTAATAAATAATTAATAAAATATATGTAATACTCCGTACTAATAAGTTTTATTGTCTATATACGTATCAAAAAATATGATATGAATCATTAGATTTTTAATACCAAACAATAAATATTTCTCTCCGTGAACCAATTCCAGATCCCAGTAATATCAATATTATAGCACTAAAGTCCAAGACAATAATCAGGACAGCTGTTCCTGTAAGACCTTGTTTCAAGAGAACCAATACAGTAACGAGTAATGAAATTACCTTTGGAATACAATCGATAAATGCAATAGAAAATCTTATATGGACAGTATAGCTTCACACACGGAATACCCGCTACAATAAATACATGCAACGATGCAAGGGCATAAAGATACGCAAAAAATTTAGGCTTAAATTATTGTCATGGAAGAGGGAGGGGCTGTGCAAAAAACGCCGCCTGTAACATAAATACACAAATACGCAATAGCAGTTAAACGCTTAAATCAGTTTATTAAATAAACCGGAGGAGTGCAGGTACACAAATTTGTAAAAAGAGTTGACTTGTCTGCATCATTGACAGGAAAGAGCATTGAAAGCACTAAACTCGAAAAGCAAGAAATGCGAAGTTTTGTTAACAAATTAATGGTATGTAATCAACATTACAGCTATACGCAAAAAATACATAGGCGTTATGCTTCTTCCTTATTCAATGGTGTGGCTTTATAATACCGGTCGTAAGAGTTATAAATAGGTCCAGGCTGATTTCGTTACCAATGATGTCATTTTCAAAATCATTTGGGAATACACGTGACTTCCAGGGTTTTAAAATTTGGTCAGTGTCATTCCTTTTGGTGGCATTTTGAAGGGACGTCTCGTATACAGTTAAATTCTAGGGCCGCCATGGGGACCTCGGAAACTGTAAGAGATAGGTAGGTAGTTTAAATCTGGCAAAGTTGCGTATTTTGATGCTGAAAAAATCCGACTACTTTACTTTCAGAGATATCCGGAAAAAAACGAAATTCTGCAGTCGTTTTTATTTTTATTTCAAAATATATGACACATTATTATGGCTACTTTTTTCCCTCTACCAGTTGCTAGCTTTAAATTTCAAGCTGACGTTTCGTCTCTCGTTAACCATCATCAACTTTGTTTTTTTCTTATGGAAGTCATTTTTACTTTTTGTGTCATTTGATAGACCATTTTATTGTGATTTCAGGAATAAATATCACTATTTTATTAAGAAATGGCGTTATTAATTGCCTCTCTCCGTTAGACGATTAGATTGATAGAAGGAACAGTACATACAGACAGGAGGACAAATCCCAGATAATATCTTCAAGAAAATACGAAAGCGCCGTCTTGTAAGATGACATTATGATAAGTTCCCTAAAATAAATTGAATATAAACATAAAAGCAAGCGACGGGAATCCGAATTCTTTGCACAGGTAAATGATTTATAATGTTTAACTGAGTTTTTTTAGTCTTGATGCGCTAAATCCCCGTTATTTTAAAGGAACATTTTTTGTCCCAATCTATTCATCACTCTCGCGCGTTTCAACTACGTGGATTGCTGGCTCCCAAGTAGCGAGATTTTCCACGATGTGGCTTTGAATGAATGACAGTTATGCCGGAAACCTATATTGTAACAAATTTTAATTACATTTACCACTAAAATGCCTATGTAATTAAAAATGTCCTTGTTACCGCCCACACTTATTTCTCTACATGTTCAAAATACAGGGTGCGGCAAAGCCGACTAAGCAGTTTTGAGGAGCAATAAAAAACAATTCTTTATATTTAGAGACAATGTATTTAAATAATCTGAATTAGTAGTACATACCATTTTACATCCACTTATGTTTTAAAAATAATGTCGCTAAGATGGCGGCCGTTGGCATCAACACATTGTTGTAAGCGATGTCTGAAGTTCTCTGTAGCTCTTGCACAAATGTCTCGGGGTATGGCGTTCACTTCTTCAATAATCCTTTGTCTTAGCTCTGCTATGGTGTGGGGTCGTCTCTTGAACACCTTTTCTTTTAGATACCCCCAAAGAAAGTAATCACAGATGCTCAAATCTGGTGAGCGTGCAGGCCACCCGACATCACCCCTCAAAGAGACGAGACGTTCAGGAAAGATTTCTCTCAAAACATGAAGTGAAGCTCGAGCAGTGTGAGCTGTAGCCCCATCCTGTTGGAACCACAAGTCCCCCAATTCATGTTCTTCAACAATTTCATTCATCCTGGGTTGCAGGAAATTTTGCAACATTGCAACATAACGTGCGGAATTAACAGTCACGGTAACGCCTTCCTCCTCAAAAAAGTAGGGGCCTATCACGCCAAACTGAGATACGGCACACCACACCGTCACTTTGGAAGAATGAAGCGGTCTTTCATGAACAATTTGAGGGTTATTTTCAGACCAGTAGCGAAAATTTTGTTTATTTACATACCCGTTGAGGTGGAAATGAGCCTCGTCGCTACTGAAGAAAGCTGCATTTGGATGGATGGCTGCAAGCATTTGCTCACACAGATTGCGACGGCTGACATAGTCATCTGGGCGCAATTCTTGAGCAAACATTATTTTGTAGGGATGAAACTTCAAATCAAATTTCAGAATCCTCCTCAAACTGCGATCCGACATCCCCAATGCGATAGCATGTCTTCGAGCAGAACGTGTCGGCGAATTTTGAACAGCTGTTCTCACCTGTACAACATTTTCTGGCGTTCTGACGTTTTTGAATCGGCCATGTTTATTTCCTCTTAATGTGTTTCCAGTTTCCTCCAATCGCCGAACCCAAGATCGAATCGTGTTTGCATTTGGAACATTGTCATTGCGCGGAATGTTAAACTGTCGCCGGAAAGCGCGCTGTGTAGCGATCACAGATCGGTTGTTTTCGTAATAAGCCCGCACGGCAAAACCACGATGTACACCGGTCCAAACCATGTTGCCTACTAAATGGGGTCAACAACCAAACAAAGGAATACCGGTTGCAGCTGCCTACCCCCACCACACTCTGAGCGGTAATCGATCGATACTGCGTAGTCGGCTTTGCCGCACCCTGTATAAGCATTGTTTATCGATCGCGTGCTTGAAGGAATCTTCATTACTTTATCTTACTGGCAATGGGACTACGCATCCTACAATGTTAATATCACTTAGAGTTAAACCTGGTTATAATAATATAGATAATAATAAATCGCTTTATGGATGTACTTTAAATTAACAGTAAAATTTTCAAAATGAATTTCGGTTTATGGGTTTGTTGGCTATTTCCCTTCAAATTTTATAACTGCGTAGTTTACTTTAATAGCTATAACCATTTCGGGGCTGCAATCGTAAATTTAAACTTTATAAGCTGGATATTTAGTTCATAGGAGTGCTATTTGCGGTTACTAAGTGCTCAGTTATTATTCTACTCCCTTAGTATTGTTATCGTACAGATAAAGTTGCTGAGAGTACCGAGATGAAATTGGTCACGTTGTTCACTTATTGTGTTAAAAGCAACTACTTGGCTAGTAATTAAAAATAACAAACAATTAAGCTTAATGAATTATTGACAAACACGTACTACTGAAAGTCTTTTGAGTTCGGATTTCGGCTTTCGATTGTATTCTACAGATTAATGGTGTAGTGGTAATTATAATTTCCTTTTTCTTTCAGTAGATCCCACCTGTTGGTTTTCATTGTGATATTGTAAAGTAATTAAATCCTTGTTTTTTTAGGAAATCCTGTATCTAAAACACAAAATTGCTGATGGAGTACAGAATTAAGCGTTGTTGAGAAACTTTGAAAGCTAACTATAACAAAAGTACTTATTGAGGAATAATTTATGCATTTAGCTTTTTCGCTTAGTTGTCTATCAAACCTACCCAAGTGAGGTTGAGTTAGTAATATAAATTCGATATTATCTTACTTATCCGTACAATTGTTATTATATGCAAGATATTAACTTAATATGTAATGTATTCAGTCAATATTGTTATTTAGTCTAACAAGCGCCGCAGTAAAAACAAGATAGCTGTTTATTAATACAGGCTGTTTCACAAAAACCGATACCTAAAAATATTCAGACTCCCATTAAAAATTTCAATCTGAAAATTTGCATGCCAACACAGGTTTTTATGGTCTATCGAAGAAAAATATTATCATGATTATTTGACTTCCGGTTTTGACCTTTCACTGTTTTTCTTTCGCGCCCTGTACATATGGCTCCGTTGACTTAAATTTCAAAGAGTCTTCCAAAATCAACAATACTGACGTGATGCTACATGATTTAAATTTTGATCGCCCTTCGACAGGGTACTTTAAAATTAATGGTCCAGTTTACTAACTTAGAACCTTAAAAAGTTGATTTTTTAATGAAAAAGGCAAAAAGAATTAACTTACTATTCGGTTAAACGCCAAAAGCGAAAGTTGATGATTTAAATACGGTATTACTGTTGCAAAAGAAAAAAAGTTCCAAATTCATAGTGCATTTCCTATTTGTAATTACTGCCACATACACACCGATGCATTCTTGTCGGAGTGGATTTATCAGGCGAATGATAATTAACGCACATGTTTGCGTGCTGATATCGGAAACGCAGAAAAATTGCCCGTTTTATATTGAGAAGTGGGGACGACTGCTGCTGTTAGTTTTCGCGACGCTTGAAAAGCGTGTAGGTCAGAGTAAGGTACTTGTTTTGTTGAAGACGCAGTCCTTTTTTTTTATAATAAATCTGTGCAGAAGCAAGTTCAGCAAAGTTGTGTTAGAAATTTAACGCGTGTTGCTCGGTTATGGAAAAAGGTTTTAGAGTTGAAAAAAAAGCATTGTAGTACATCGAGGCCTTTTGTGAAGATTCAATTTTCAATTTTGATTTGTTTTGAGCTTGACAGGTCACTTTAAACTGTTCTAAGTGAACACAACTCAAAATTAAGCAATAATTCTCGCGCTTTTTTGCGTTACACAAACGTTCATGTCACATCGTATTCACATATGAATTTTGTACTCCAATATTCCAATTTTTTTTACACGGTCATGCAAGAATGAACGACATGGGAATCGTATTTCTTCTGGTTTTAGGTAACTATCAAATACCAACTAAAAGACCTAGACAAAGTACAGCTTAAAAAACAATTTCCCGCATTTCCATAAATGGCTCAGTTTCCATAATCTTTCTAGAAATCTCTTTCTTATAAAGCAATGATAAAAACTAAAGTATAGGCTAGGGCCGTGTACGGAATACTAAGCCTCCCAGGTGTGTACGACAATCGAATTTTAGATTAAACTGAAATAAATTCAGCTCCATTTTCTGGGATTAGTGTAACGATACAACATTCATAAACATTTGCAATTCCAGCACTTATTTTCGTTTTTTTTCTCGATTTCGAGTACTTTGCATTAATTATGCCGCCATTAGTAATCGCATTCAGTCTATTTCGAAGTACCTATAACTCTAAGACACAATTTATCCTATTTAAACAGTTGCGCTCAGAGCTTAGTCGGGAGATTATTTATTCATCCTGTTTATGCTTATTACATAAACTGTGCCGAAAACATAAATAAATCTTGGTGAACCAAGAGATTCATAACCCTCTCCATTTCGTGTCGGACGCTGAAATAGAATAAAGACTATAATCTGTATTCTGCCGGAATTATTCTACTTTTACAATTACAATGCTAGCGTAAATTAGGCGCGAGAACATTTCTGGATCGACCGTGAAGTTGAACACGAAGGATTTTACGCACTGGCAACAAATAAGTTTTCACTTATTTATGTGTCGTTATGCATTTCCCGGGTAATTTTATTCGTGAGGGATTTTAAAAGTTTCTTACTTCAGTACCTCATTGATAAATTGATATTCAACCGTTCGGCATTACTTGCGATCGTTACCATAAACTACAGAACAGTTTACCGGTAAGTGTACCGAGAAAATGCATATCTTACAAGTAGTGAAGCGTTTAGTTAAAATAACATCCCGAAATTGAATTCGAAGTACTTCCTTTGCTAAAGTAGCTATGTTTGTCAAATATAAACGGAACATCAGATAGGAAAACTTATCTGCAACAATATAGCCATTCTGCAATAACCAAACAACTACTGATAAACGAGACGTCCATACTTAGAACAACCGTTACCCAAACAGTAATCAACGTTTGTTTGAAACTATCACAGTGTGCTTCAGTATTTATGAGTTTTGCCTATACCCCATTTTATTACATAAAGTACAGTAACTAATAAGCTATAAGTAGGTATTCATCACACGTAGGTTGCTGAAAAAGTTTTAGGAAACGATATAAAAAAATAAAAAAATAAATATTAGTATTGACCTTTGGAGTTAATACGGTTTTGCATTCGTCAGAATCAATTTTCATTTAATTTGTCGGTTGTTACCTGCAGGGTTACCTGTAATTGTCTCGGCGTAAAAATTCAGTCTGCTTCAGACGGTTAAATATGAAAAGAATATGTGTGTAAGGTCTTATAAATTCAAAACGCAAATCAGAAATTTTCCTTTTTTGTGATGTTTTCAAAACTATTGAAGATATTTTAAGAGAGATCTCTATAGTGACACTAAAAAAATGGACACACTGTATATGCTGATCAAGCAGCTATATTTGGCATATTGAGGAACATCGCGTGCGTCTTTTTTTTTGTACAATGGGTAACCCGTTTGTCTATTCGGGTTACACTTCTTTGAAGAGCATTGCATTAACTCATACCTCTCGGATTTTACGTAAAAGGCTGTCAAAGGTTTGGTGGATTTCTTATAAAGAATCCAAAATTATTAAATATTCTACGGAAAAGTGTAAGTATATTTCACTTAAATCAAAATCAATTATCCTGCAAGGAACATGGCGGTTAAGGGGCCGTTGGTTAGAGGTTGTATTTAAAATATAGCAAAAGATCCTTTAATTTTTGTAATGAAATAAAATCGAGTTGTTTTCCAGTTTTATTTCTGTAGTCGTCTTAACTTTAAAAGATTTCTGTGTTTCAGATTGTACGATTCAATTTCAGAATATTTCAATTCAATTGAGTTTAGTCAATTTAATTTCAGAATGGGTGAATTGTATTTGAGCGCAATCAATTCAATTTTATTTGTATATGGGAATGACTGTATTGTTACACTCTTCATTTAGTAATCAAGAAGATATAAATCGGGAGCAACACAAACTGAAATATTTATTCAAGGAGACAAGTATTATTACGTGTATTGTGTTGCCATTACGGTATTATTTATCTCAGTAAAGTGGAGTTGAAATACATTTGTAATTCGACAATGAATCACAATAATGTACAAAGCCTTGCCTTGTACACACCTTTTATAATAATAGTTATTTATTATACAAGGGAAAAAGTATTAGATTTTAGCTCGAGGCTGTGTTGCGAGCTGTGTGGTCTCCCGACGCGAGACGGAGGGAGACAAAAATCCGAGAGCTAAAATCTAACATTTTTCCCGTGTATAATACACTATTTTTTTCTGTGACGTTTTAAGCTGCAGATAGTGTGTTGTACTTCTCGCGACAATACGAACTGCGTTGCTAAGGAAACCTTCACTCAAATATCTGTCAATTCAGTTTTATCCAGGATTTTGTCATTTGATGCAGTGACAGTAGCATCACAAAAATTGAATATCTATCTTTACTTATGTGTATATGCGAGTATATCCTAATTTCATAAAAAGTGACATTTTGTTACCTGTCAACAAAGATAAAATGTCAAACGTTTTTCCCGTCACAGAAAAAAGGATCTTATGGCCGTTTGCACCGACATATTTAAGCGGAGCTTAGCTTAAGCGTAGCTTAAAATCCATGACAACGATTATTGAGACAATGGTTGCCATGGATTTTAAGCTAAGCTTAAGCTAAGCTCCACTTAAATTTGTCGGTGCAAACGGCCATTAGTCTTTAATTAGTCCTAAATTATACGCATGTTTTTACGCGATTTGGGCAAAGGTGTGGCCAACTTTATCGACCCATATTTAAGAAATTATGAATACGCTTTGAAAAATGTTAAAGAACAGAAACCGATTTCTCCAAAAGTGTGCATTTGAAAGACGAATGGAAATTGTATGCCCTAAACTTGATATCACTGAACATGCAAAGATATTGTGAGGATGAAATAACCTTCAATTCATCTGATAGTAAAAATAAGTCATTGATAGTTTATTCGTCAAAACTAGAGATCTATGAAAATGGCTTTCTGCTCTTTCAAAGCATATTCATATTTTCTTAAATTTCGTCATTGGCGTGGTCATCTTCACTTTCTGATACTTCACTTTACCTTTTCTGCTTCCTCTTTTGCTTTCTAGCAATAGAATAACTTATTCAGTAACCCCTAATTACCACTATTTAAAACCTTTTTACTAATATAACAACCTTTCCACAAGAAAGTTTATTGGAAGAAATTAATTTCTAAAAATAACTTAGAAGAATATTTTACATCTTTGTAAATTGGTCTTTATTTGAGCATACAGTGAACTTTAACTGAACATACAAATGTCCTATGTTCAATTCCTAAATATACGAGTCAATTAATTGATATGCCTGACAGTTATGCAACCCACCTTACAATTTTGACAGTGCTATTCAATGAATTACCAGAATAATTTTGATATGCCCTCCAAAACTGCTACAATCATTGTTAGCCCTTTGGGACCGTATAAATTGTCAACTAACGTTTACTATGCTGCAACTAACGAAAATGCAAGACGCAAGCGTATATTTAGGGGCAGTTCTGGCGACGTAGGGGCTTTTGTGAAATTGGCCCCCTGACTTTCATTTTTTTTATTCGTCATCTTTTACGATCTACTAACGATTACAACTAAAAATATTGTTTTATTTTTTTATGCTGGGGCACAGACGTCATTTATCGTCGTTAAAAAGAGCTTAGCTTACATCTCAGGTGCTCCAAAAATTCAAATGGATATAGTAACTAAATACCGTTTAGTTAACATTTAGGGAAGGTACAAATCTATAACATGCTAAAGAAGCGAGCGAAGGAAGGAACTGTGAATTAACTGAAATTGAAATATCCCACTCGTAATTAAAAAATTCGCCAGGAAAAGAGATATTCCACCCAGTATAAGTCTACCCAGGAAGTTCATCCAATGGAAAAAGAAGGAAAGAAAAGTATCGGAAGTTGAAACAAGAATGAATGGGAAATGTTCGAAAGAGTATTAACGTGAGCAAAAATCTCATGTGGTACTAGGGGAAGAGGTTGACAACATACAGATTCTCCTCATTTGAACCTAATGGACGTTTAAAAACTTCAATCGAGACAAATTGTATAAATCTGGGGAGCTAAATGAAGCATCTCGATTTTCCCCCTACCGTTATTAATACGTCTGTCAAAGTGTAATTCTATTATTATGCTGAAACGTCTTTCAATTTATTTAAATAAAATTCGTTTGCCTTTAAAATAAAACCGTATTCCGCGAATCATTATGAATTTAAATGTTACACAAAATAAAAAATGTATTTCCTAAAACACACCCAGACAACTTTAAAGAAACTTCCCGCACGCCGAGCTTTTGGACATTTTATGTAAATAAAAATTAATTCAAAGCAAATTAACTTTCACGAACACAATTATGTGCGACCTTGTTTTATAAGGAGTGCAGTTGTGTTTTTTAAGAAAATTTTCAGAATTACTGTTTACCAATTGTGCTCGAGGTTTGCCATTTCGACGATACAAATGTAATCAAAAACGGGCAAATGTCGCAATTAATCGTGAACGCGACGGATGGTGTTATAATAATATTCACCGCTTTTCGGTTTTAATAGGAAATAAATTTCTCCTGCGGAAATAAATTTCGCGCGTGTATTGATTGATGAAATTATATCGTGCTCGCGTAAGCTTTTTCGCGAAATTAGCGGTGGAGTGTCGCATGCGATAACAGTAACCTTTTCAAAATTCAGTCATTAAGCTGTATGCACTTAATGCACTTCGCAGGTTTAACGTGCTGGTTACTTGTGGATAAAATACCAAATTTATAAGACATTTGGAGGAATGTCTTGGGGAATTAAACTTTCAGTAATCTGTGAAAATATTTTTGGGCATATTTTGATGTGCAACCACCATAACCAGTATGAATCATATGTGCTTGTGCCTTTTCTCGCTCTTACAATGGTGTTTTATATATCACGGAATTTATACGGTGTTGACAATAGTTATTTGTTTGTACAAATGGGAATCCTTTGTAAGTGATTGGCTTGAAACCTTGCCACACATGATGAAAGGATATGATATGGATATAAGCACAGATTTAAATATACTAAATCTGTGATATAAGGTTAGGATTTTAGAGATTTCCTAATGGCGGGTTGTAGATTTGCAAATTCACGCTTCCTCCACAAACAAATCGGAAATTTGGGGGAATAATGACCCCTAATTCAACGCGGTTCACAAACCCCATGATGTACAGCCGTAGGTATGTATAATAATATATACATTAAAATTCGTTTTCTAATAGGTATTTAAGTACTACCCCCTAGTGGGATTTTGGTGCATGCACTATAATTTTATTTATGCAGTTAGTTAGTTTTTTCGACATAGACACGTAAATACCGTGAATTCCACTCAAAAAGTTAGCAGCTAGTTTCAAACGTAATTACACAAAAGTATGCAACTTTCGTTATTCTAAATTTTATTACATGGGACGGGCAGGATAGGCACTTCCGCCAGTAATTACTACAAGTTGTATGTATTTAACGCGGTCGCATTCCACTGCTACTGATAATAGCAATCCTCAACATTGTTGTCGAGTAATGCGATGTGTGTACCACATTTTTATTGAGCTAGTGAATCCATATCAATCTAATTAGATATATTTCACCGTAATTTTCAAGACACGTTCGTGGGTTACGTGCGGTTATGTTTCATGTTATGTTAATTCTACTGGCGTAAAACACTGTAATAACCCAAAATAATTGTCTTTATTTGAGAGGTTTTTCATTTCTCGGCACACAAAAATGGTTTTAGTGTTGAAAATACTTATAGGATGCTAGTTTCGAAGTTGTATTTAACGAAACGATGAAACGCTCAGATGTCAGCGAGCGGAACATGCGATAGTGGGGAAACGCGAGCAGCATTGGTAGTCCCAAAAACCGTGATTAGTGATATGGTTACTTCTACTAAGTGATTTTCACGTAGAACCGACCAAATTAACGATTTTATTGCATAAATTACTTTTGTAGCGGTAGTTCAATTTTCTACTAACATTGAAATAAGTTGGGAACTACCCAAGTGATTAAATCTTAACAGTGATACAGAGAAGTCGTTGTTACTCCTGCAAATCACCAAATAACTACTTGAAAGTAACTTTTACTGCAAGTCGCGGCTCTAGTTCCCATGAGGTCGGTAGAATCTCACTTAAAAAATTAAAATTACGGAACTTAGTAATCGTGTGCAATTACTCATGTAAACAACTATACAATATTGTTGACTTATTGGCTAGCGTTAAAAGTTACCTTTCAGTTAATTTTACGTTTGAAAACGTCCCTGGCATTGTGACAGCCATTCATGTAAAGATGATGTATAATGGCAAAATTATAATAAACATCGATATATCCGAACTTAAACATGTAAAATTAAAGTATTTGCCAATACTATAATTGTATAACTGCCACTATAGGAGTAAGACACTGAGGCACCCACAATAGATCCAAGGTAGGGTTGCCATATGTCCCGGAAAACCGGAATTGTTACCGGTTTTGCTCTCCATTTCCCAGTGTCCCAAAAAGGCGCATCGGGACACGATATTGACCCGGTTTTGCAAAATCCACGAGAAGAACGAGGTTTCTGAAAAAGGAAATTTTTTCTTTACGCTAAGAATATTTCGTGCGTGGAGCCGTTGCGGGTTGGAAACTAACTAGCGCCTACTGGTACCGTCAATCTGCCGAATTTTGATCTAAAGTGTTTAAAATATTGAAATGTCACATTTAATAGCCCTATGTCCTATACATTTTTGTGGTCTGAGAAAGACGTAAATTAGTCTAAACACGTACAAAGCTACCAAAATTCTACCCCCCCCCCCTTCTCCTGGGGGGTGTTATTAAGTATTTAGTATTAAGTCACTTCATTTACAAAGACTGTGATTTTTATAAGCAAACGTCAAGTGACATTTTCATTGCCATCATGGAATTACGAATAATCAGCTTACTTAATTAGAAATATATTCGAGTATATCGTCAATATGATTTCATTTTATATCTCTTGATTTTAAATTAGATTGCAGTGTAATAAAAAAATACAATAAAAAACGCGTTTAAACTCGTGCGTGCTTTAAAGACTTGATTATACACTTGTTTCATAATATACTATACTTAATTCGCATTGGTGTAATTTTAGAACAATCGACTTTATCAAAGAGCAGTCGACGTTCTTTTCTATGCACTTTGCTGCATTTTCCCTCTTCAATCATTTTTGTTATGGAGTGGAAAACCGAGGTGATTAGGATTATGCATTTTTAGGTCCGGACAAAGAGTACGGGAAAAAAACCGAATCTGATCCTTATATCCACATTATGTCCGTACCTAGTAGCTTTATGAAAAAATTAATTAAACCGCTTATCATCTATAAAAATTCATGTTATGTTTTCGGGGTCTAACTCATTTATTTTCTAGAAAAACGATAGTTGCACAGTTTCCATTTGTTTCCATTGTTTTGTTTTTGGTCTTTTACCCCTCTTTACCCAATAAAATCTACGTTTGTTTTTATGGCGTTAACCACCATATTCTAAAATAACTCTAGTTGTAGGTACTAGTTGCCATTTCAGTAAAAAGTATTAAGGTCACCAACCGTCACTCAAGTCTAAACCAACTTTTGAAATAACCTGCTACAAAGTTAATAAAGAATCCACCGGTAAAATTTTACCGTAATCGGTCGATTCGTTTTCGAGATATCGTGGTAACGGACAGGGGGTCGATTTTTGAAACCAGTCGCATCTATTCGTATACGCTTAGATGCGAAGACTTAAAAACGTATACGTTTTCCAAATGCAATTTTTGACTACTGTTCGTAACTGCCTGGAACCGAAACGTACAGTGCATATGACAACGTCGCCTTTATTGATTGATTAGAACTAAAACGGACTATTTGACGTTTGGGTTTGAGCTTAGGTGGTGAGGTGAAGATATTGCTCAGTCATTTCAAATTAAAGAATATTAATATTTTAGGCACTGATTAGCATGAATACTGAAAACATGATGAACACGCCAAAGCGAGGGTGCAAGTGCAATACCATGCAAAACCAAAAAGGGTGGCTAGTAGAGTTTGCTAAAAACCTCCCCGATATAATAGCAGGGAAACAAACTACGATTTTGACGTGCAAGAAAATGCAAGACTCATGGAAAGAAGTAGCTGATACATTTTGAAAATTGTGCTTCATTTAAGACTTCTATGGGGTTGCAAGGACTATGGTTCCTATTCGGGCGATAATTGCGTTCGGCATTCTCTAAATTGTCTATTACAAACACATTCACAGCTTCATCCATTGTTGTTAGTAGATACCTTTCAAGTCTCAAGAGTCAAAACTTCAACACTAACCAATACATAACCCACAAAACGTCAGTTGCGAGCGTTTGCGAACGCCATTTACCCGCTCGCAGAAAAACGAACACAATTGAACGTATACGCAATATAAACATATAGTCAAAAATTGCAAATATACGTTTCTTTACGAATACGTATATTTTAAGGAAACGTACGGCCAAAAATCGACCCCGTGACACCACAAAATTATGAATTCACTAGGAGCTCGTTAATGAGTACCGCCGTATAATGGTTATACTTGACGATGCGCTACTTTTTGATATATCCTTCTGAATGACAATGCAGAGCAGACACAGAGGGATCACTGGTCACAAAGGTTAACGAAAGCGTATCTTTCCTTTTTTTTCCTACCCTTACTCAACGGTCCTCTATAAGTCAGCATCATCAATAGGTTCACTTTCTACTTAAAAAATGTGGCTATCGGCCCTCCGTTCGGAATATCTTTTCAAGAACGCATTTGTGCCGATCAATGTTTCACGTGATAAGGGTTTATCGATACGTAATTCACACAGACAGAAATTTCTCCCACCAGGCAAATTAACCTCCCCTACTCACTTCATATTATGTAAATTTTATTCTGTAGACGACGATTTAATGTGAAAGCTGTAAAAAAAATTCGCATTGATGCTAATCTCGTTTTTGTCGTCGGGCTTTCTTAAGAAATAAAAAGCACCCTATTCAGAAAGTTTATTTCACAGTCGAAACTCCAAAATAGGTACGTGTAAAACTACGGCGCGTCAGTATAATTATCATAGTCTCTCCCGGAGGCATGGATTTGCATCATCGGATGTCACGTTAGTCACGAAATTACCTACCTATCCCGATCCTGTGGGAAAATTAAATCATTTTCTTGAAATGCAATATAATTCAATTGTATTTCCAACAAAAATTCGTCATTAGTCTACATTCACGACTCATATTTCTGTTTGAATGTTCACCTGGTTTCGTAACCATTTCGAAATTAGTTGAAGTGTGGTGGAATTATGGTCGTGTGGCATACGAATAAGTTCCTTCTACACCCTAATTTGACAAATTGTAATAACGTTTGTGAATTGCGAATTAAATTTAACCAAGTGCGGATTAGTATTAAATACGCAAAGGTCGCGTCTGAAGCAACTGCGGAAATGTGGGTGGGCACATTTTTTCAATTTTTAAATCTAATTTTGATATATGTGTGGCTTTTGGGATAGTTGCCAGCTTGAAACCACAAAAAAGATAGGGACGCAACCCTACCTCTCTGATGAATGAAAATAATACGGACATGTTTATTAAAAAATGCCTATGTGAAATTAGGGCACGTTATCGGAAACAGTCTATCCCTTTCTCCAAACGAAAAATGTTGGCTTGTTCAAACGTAATTGGGTTTAGAGAAATTATGCTCGTGGTATTCCATTACACTCGAAACTTAATTACCTAATTCTAAACTTTAATACAGCTCTCCGAACTAATATTTCTGGTAACTGGGGCAGCACATGTCCAAGTGAAAGTCATTTTAGGCATATCCAAAATTACGCAAATTTATTTTATATGATACAGCAGAAATGTGGCCCAGATGTTTCCCAATTATAGCACCACATTTCGCGCCTTAAGTAGAGTAAAAGTGGGAAAATTAAATTAACCTACATGCAGTGGATAAAAATTTAGCTGTTTCCAATTATTTAAAGTAGATTATATTCAACACTGTTTAAATCCTCTCTTATACAGGAACCTTTGGAGTGCGGGTAGTTGCTAGACATCCCTTAATATTTTACGGAGTATTTTAGTATATACTCGTACATAGTTATGGTAAAAAAAACCTTTCATTTTTCTTCATGTTATTTTCTCGAAACTCGCTATAGTCATACGAATTCGCACCATCAAAAAGTGGGGAAAAAATTGATATGTCAATGCACCATAAAAATAAAGTGGTCTTAATCCACTTCTCTAGGGATTAGCGGCAACAGGTCTAAATGGTTTTCGAAAGGAAATAAATAAGGAGTCCTCACTAGCGCGGATGTTGGAGTTCCTTTCCAGGTATGTTTCTAGTGCTGAAGCGGGAAAAATATTTTTTTCAGAAAAAGGGTAACTTGTTTTTTCCTGATGACGTTTTGATTCTATCTTGAATTTTAATTTGAAAATAACCTATTGATTTTTTGGGAATAAGTGAGCTTTTATTAAGGTTCAATGTTTGGAGTTTATGTGCCGTTACCAAAGCCAATAGGGCGGCGAACTTGTTAGGAAGGTTTACCAAGGGTAAATCTTTGATGGATCTAAGATCATACAAAAATTGTACAACGATACTAAGGTCCCAAGTTTGAACCCTTTAAAAAATCCTCTAATACAAGAGTCATTCCCAACCTGACCGAATTAAGAGTTCCTACTGAAGCTCCTTTGTTAAAATGGAATGAAAAAGGACAAAATATTTCATCGTCGAGAGATGGATAGGTTAATACCACAACCACAACAACCGCAAAATCACTGACACATCGCCACTCTCCGCCCTGGTTGTTGTGCTTTTCCTTCCCTCCGTGCTCTGTGCCCATTGGCCCGTCTCTGCTAAATGTCGTTACACATGAAGCAAGCTGTCTCTTCTTTGAAGTCCCTAACTTAGTGCCCAACTTTGGCACAGTTATAGCATTTGTTGTTGATGTGGTACCCCTTGCAGTCGTTGACCATGTGCCCCATCTGCCCGCAACGCTTGTATCACAGAAAGTCCTGTTTCACCCCCCACTCTGCAGGTCCGCCGTCCACGTGCACGTACGCAATTTGTTGCTCCCGTTTGACTTGCAACATTCTTTCCATCCAACATCTGGCCTCCGGATATAATCTTCGGATTTCACTCGGGGATGATCGCGGCATCCAGATTCCGGCTTTCCAAAATCTTTTTAACTTCCAGAAGCATGTTTTCCAGATCACTAGTGGTCGCCTTAATCTTATTTAACATGAGGGTTGCTTTTCCGACCCTTCCTCCATTCTGAGCAACAAATCACCAGTTCTCGTTCGACTAATGATCTCGATTTTTGTATCTACGCAGTCCATATCAATCTGCCGTATCGTGCGTAAGACTTCGATAAGATGGTTTTCGAATGTTCTCATTACTAACGCAACATTAAAGTTAATAATATCGTAAAGTAATTATTTAATTTAATTTGAACGCGAAAATCTGCCGACTAATGTTGACAAACAAGAAATTTCTATTAAAATTTCCACGCAAATTTCTTACAAGGGTTTTTGTGCCATTAACATTTTAATTAAACTCCGAACTTTTTTAGTGCGAGGAAACTGCCCAAAAAGTGGTTAATGTAAATTTTGTGGCCATTAACATACTCATAAGTTTTTCTGCGTCCACCTGAAATTGTCATGAAGCAGATTGTAACGAAGTTGGAAATGCGGAAACTTCTAAATGATGAGAGCGGTTTCGCAATTCACATTTGATGCGCTATGCAGAAAAAGTTTAAAAACGGCAGAAGTATATTACGTAGGTATAACTACGACGGTATTCCAAATTGCTTACGCAAGAAGTGGATAATAAAATAACTTTATGGAGATGAATATTTCTGAAGACCTTCCTGTGCCTGAGGTATGCGAACGTACCAGGCCTAATTGAATGAGTGTGTCGCCAGCTGCCGTTCATGGCAAATTTAAACTTCAAAGCTTTTTATGTAAATATGTTTTGGGCGTACTTTGTATTGTGAGCAAGAAAAGTTAAAAAGCACTTTGGGATTTGTTGATGCGAACCCATTGCCTTTAACAAGTGCATTTAACTTAACCTCACCAAGAGAACAATAAATTTCAAACTCTGTGCTTTATTAGCAAATTACAACTTACTATTTATTACATTGCCGCAAAAGACGAACGTGGCCCATTATTAAAGTTTTGGATAATCAAATAAGAGCCGTTCCGAGTTGCAGTCTCATTAGACTTTCTTGTTTACAAAGTGTTTGTTGGTACACGGATGTCACTTTGAGTGGCTTTCTAATTGATTGTAAACAAGTTAATGCGCTCATAATTTAATTTACAGTCCTTCTTCTAAGAACTTGAAAGTGCTTGCGGTTTCATTTCGAATTGTTTTGCACATAAATTAGTCTGAATGGACCACACCAATTACTTAATTTGTAAGGAAGGTGAATCTTTTATTAATTGTTAAATCAGAGTCGTATTATAAGAAAAACCAATTCTAGCCGTGGAGGAATCTACACGAAGCAATCTAAATATCAATTAGGGAAACTATTTCAGCTGCACATTCGCCCCACGTTCATGGCGGTTTTAAAGCTTTAGAAAGTAATAAGTAATAAGCTCGAACTAAACTGCTAGCAAACTGAGACCCATCAAGATTCTTTAAAAACTTCATTACACCTTGTTCGAACCGTTAAGTGACATCTTGACGAATCTTGAAATTGACAAGAAATAAGATCTTTATAAAGTTCCGTGAACCGAGAAGTAGGTTAAGTTAGAAAGTGTAAAGTATACCGAAAGTCGTGAAACAAACATTCATTTTCTTATACCTATACTTGATTTTCATTTCGTAGTAAATGTCTATTGTTCTAATCCACATCGCAAGCGTATTAAATCTGAACACTGTGGTTTATGCATTGTACAGTTTGGAGGAAATCTTGACAATAAACAGAAACTGAGCATATTTCCTGATTAGCCATAAAAATATATTGCAAACAAAACCAATAAATACGGCGGATGAGCATTAAAATACTCCCCATACAGTATTTTACGTTTACACTTCATTTGACGTCGGGCATATTAAGATGCGAAGAACGTTTCCATATTAATACAAGCGAAACAGATGCACAAGCAGCCTACGGGTTTTCAAGTAGAGAGTTTGAACGAAATAATAAAAAGGCATTATCGATACAATGGCTTAGAATAAGACCATTTAAAAGAGAATCAACAAACTTGGAAGTATTGGTAGAAGTTAAAGAGGATTGCGGAAGTAATAAAAAGGTACTTGAAGTTTTATTGGTTTTCCACTGTGCAAAATGTCACATATGAAAACAGTTAGTCGTGTTTTTAGTAGCTCCTACAGCGTTTTCAATGAATAGATAGGTGATTGATCACCGATTTGTTTAATGAGGGTTATTCTATAAAACGAGAAAGGAATTTGACAACGTATTATGTACAATGTTTGATAATGCACCGATTTGTGCTAATTGTGCCCTCACTTATGGCGACCTCTTACCTAACCGGTAAGGTCGTTGTTTTAAATCGTATCTGTCACCACCTTGTCGGGAGTTTGTTTTACACGTTAAAAGAAGTCATATTATGCTACATATCTTACGCTGCGAATTAAGCATGCATTGGGAAAAGATAAGTAATATCTCTTAAGTCAGCTTTTTTATAGACAGCCCTGAAAGTTAACGAACCAATGAAAATTAAGCTATTACCATTCTACCATTAAATATGCGTTAAAAATAACTTGGTATTGAGGGAGGGAATTATTTTTGCACGGAATTAAGGAATCGTTGGTTGGCGATCGAGCGGAAACTATATGAGTTTCGTACAACGGTCTTTGAACCAGTCATTTTCTGGAAAATTATCATTTACCTCAGCTGATAGTTACGTGAAAAAGTCCAAGTGTCATTTTGAATTATTATTAGAGGAAAATGGCGTTATAGTTTTCGAGTCTATCAGCGTAATTTACCTGTAGGTATCAATCGCGACCGATATCTGGCAAAATCTCAACAACAACTGCAATACAATCGTTTTCCAAATTTTGGATAAGCTGTCATCAAAGCCACTGTTTCTGTGGTGACGTCACCATTAAGAAAAACATTTTGAAAGCGTTCCAGAGGTGATTACTTTTGTTATTGGAACAAATAACAAATAAACAGATAATAATTTTTGCATTTCAAAATTATGCAAATGCAATGTGCCAAGTGAAAAGTTGCAAAGTTGCTTTATGAAATAGGCCCCATGTGCCTATATTAAAGCATCTACTGTAAATTGAATAATTTACAAAAGCGATAAAATCTAAACAAGAAATAAAACCAAAACTACGCAATTACAAACAAATCTAAAAGGAAAAACAAACACTGAAATACAAAGTTAAATAAAACAAACGAACTCTGTGCTTATTTCGTAAATAATCCTCCAGATTTATTTAATACCTAAATTGAAATATTCTCATATACAGGATGTTCCGTCATTATTTTTGGTGTTTAGACAGAAATAACTTCTACATGGCGTTGTTCACACCCAGTACTCTATAGGCAATTAGTGCAATGCGTTTTGACGATTTTTCCACGATATAATTTCGATGCAAAAAACTGCTCTGGCCTACCATTTGTAAACTCTTGGAAAATATAATGCGTCATAAGTGGTGGGGTCAAAAAAATTATTGATAGCGGATTTTGCGAGAACTTTAGATCCCAATGAAGCATTATAAAATCCTTTCGTTTGTTTCGTTCGTTATAAATGAAAGGTATCGACAAAATCAAAACTGCAGGAGCAGATATCGTGTACATGAACTGAAATCAATCACTCAAATCTATATTTTTATCCTTCGCATTCGAATAGTCATTAAGCTCATGATGTGCCTGAATGATAGGTACGTTGGCTATTGTGTTCAAAATCAGGTACTAATTGTGTTATTTACTTGAACATTAATTAAAATAACTAAATTACAGCGATGGATACGTATTTTCTAATAGATTTACCAATTTACATGGTTTCAATCACTCCATAAGAGCCTTAGTTATGCAAATAATGAGTCAAAATTACCATCAAGTCAAATCAAGATCTTTGTTTATACACAGATCTTGTCTTGAATTTCTATTTGCCAGCGATAGTTAAAAATAAAATAAACTCGTAGCTAATGGACTAATGAAGAAGCTAGAGCGCTAGGTTTTTACAATTTCGTTCTGTACTAATTATACAAATAACAACTTTTTATTATTTATTACCCAAATAGGAGAGTAATGTAAATAAATTAACTGAACATAAATTTTATGTACGTTGGTTACCTATTACACAGCATTAGAGTGAAATAATAAGTGACGAGAGGATTACTGATAAATTTACTAAATCGAGGGTAATTTTGGTTTTCTGATGTTTTGATACTTTGTTTATAATGAACTAAAAGGAGTAGGTATGCATAACTCCTAATACGTCTAATGTAAACAGGCGGTTGATTATGTACACATCCGTACATTAACATTATTGTTCATTGGCAAAGCAGTAAATAGTACATCCCTTTATTAATATTTATAATACCTCCAAGATATTTTGCTCTATCTAATTGCTAGTTTAAAATACAATAATTTATTAATGAATGCAGACATTAAAGGAATGTGTGTGTGAATTTAATTACGTTCGGTTTTGGTTGCTATGTTTGTGGATGCCGCTTCCCATTTGTATTTAGCAACATTTAGTTTAAAAGTTATCTGTGTGTGTTGGAAGCATTTCGGAATACGAGTATCACAAACAAAGCTGGAAAATTTTTTATCCCTTCTCATCCTTTATAATAAACACAATTATATTTGATGGTGTTTTACTTAAAGGCTTAAAACGAGTACCTACAATGATTAGGAGATTCAGCAATCAGCACCCCGATTCAGGGTTTGCCAGCCTAAGCCACCTGTCCTAGATTAGACTAAAAGAATACAAGCTTTACAGTCATCTGTCTACGAAAGAGGGCGAATGGTTCAAACTTTCCAGCAGGATAATTCTCTCATTGGTAAGGAGAGATATTTAAGCATCTGATGACCACCTTAGCACAACGCATTCATGCCTTTGAACCTGTTGCTGAACCTTGCTGCCTTGAACCCCTGTAGGGCATGAACTACCTACTAAATGCTCTGGTTCCTAATCTACTCTGTTATTTATGGGGGTACCAATTAGAGGTATATATGACACGTTACCTTTCTACAGAATTAAATTTTCAAAAGGATGAATAATGGACGACGATCACAATGCAACACCTTCACACTTACGAAGTTGACCCCATTATTTCTCTTGCATTAAAGTGCGTTCTTAAAAATCATGTCTGAATTGTTTACATAAAGTGTTTTCTTTTGCTAAAATCATGTCATTATTGGTTAATTTGTTAAACTTATGATATTTAAAGTGAAAACTGCATGATATCTTAATTATCCAACCAATTAAAAAGTAAAGCGTTTCGTAATGCCAATGTATTCGAAAAGACATCCCTTATTCGTTAAAATTAAGAAAAAGGGATTAAATTCGTTTGGTCCCCGAGCTTGACAATTCAAAACGCTGTGCGCCACCTAACCGACGATAGTCGCATTAATCCAAAGAACCCTTTCAACGTAAAATTACTAGATATAAATATCCCCGGAAAGGGTTTCTCACGCTTGTGCAACGTTCTGTCGAGTTTTCGGGAACTGTTAGCCTTTTAGGCGGTAGATGGCATTACAAACAAAATCAATACGTCGCTTTGCCCGGAGGTAACCATCCGCGTCTAAGATTATCCGGAGAAAAGGATCAAAATTAAATTATAGGCTTTCTTGAGTACATTTTCCTTTCAGTCGCGATTTCTGTTACCCCCTAAGATTTTAATTCGGATATTAGGTAATTTACTTGGAGAGGGGCTCCCTAAAAGAATTGCCTTGTAAAAATTTGGTTACTTCCCTTTTATTTTTTCCTTATAGAACGTAAAAAATCGTTTTTATCTTGTCAATGTACCTAAGCATCACATAATTAGGCAAACATTTTATATGCCTTAATGAACCGTAATTCATATCCCCACATTTATGTGGCATTATTCTAATAAAGCTCAACATTTTGCAGATATTCGGTACGATTGGAGGACGAGAGAGTTTATTTCCGGTCAGAGAAGAAATTCGAAGCTCGATTCCGGTCTCAACGCCATTTCGACGGATCCCGAAAATGAGAAAAATGTGGAGAAATTGTTTCTAAGCCCGAATTATACGATCGTTCAGGCGCAAATTGGAACAACCGCTGTTTTGCATTGCGAAGTTATCGATATTGGCGAGAGCACAGTATGTACAAGTTTCTCGTTTATATTTTTTTTTGTATTTACGATCTTAACACGTACTTCATTGTATTATTATATCGGATTTATGGCTCAGTGGTAAGAGCATTGGGTTATAAATCCGAAGGTTGGGTGTTCGAACCTGGGTTGAGGTGAATTTTTCATCTGTGGCGGAGATGGAAATTACCTTAGGCCAGTTCCGAGCATTCTACCGGCTACTCCGAATTAGGTTTTCCTGCAGTTTTCCTAATTCGTAAGGTAAATACCGGAGTAGTATAGACCATCTTAAGACCTTCTGCAGAGGCACCTCTAAATAGCATTATGCGGGTCACTCTGTAATTGGGCGGCATGCCTGTTGAGGGCCCAAAACAAGAGAGGGATAATAATAATAATAATAATTACCACTTTATTCTTGTAGGTGTCGTGGATTAGGCGCCGGGATTATCATTTACTAACTGTAGGATTACAAACGTATAGCAGTGATAAACGATTCTTCACCTCTAATGGGAAAAGTGGGCAGGTAATTTCTACAATGTCAATACGACCACAAAGCATCACTACTGATTAATCGTGCTATTTTTACAGGACTGGAGTTTACATATCAGATACTCGGAGTTAAAGGATTCGGGATTATACGAGTGTCAAATAACAACTCATCCCGCATCTAGCCTCTTTGTAGAACTGCAATTATTGGGTACGTAAAATAGATAGAGCCTGATGATGGTCCTCGAAGTGGACGACTGGTGGTGTTTCTGATTATTATGATTAATTACGGGATGGAACATCTCAAAAACTTTTGCTAACACGTCATATGCAAAATAATCGATTGGGAATTGTCAATTTAATTTCAAAGGTGCTTCCGGTGAATTTGCCCCGGAAAAATTGCCTGTATGAATTGCTCCAAAGGAGGAGACAATACGAACTTTCTCTAAGGTAGAAAATTCATGTTTAAAAGGCTGCTCTATAGGAAACTCGTTCTTTATATTATGCCCGCAATTTTTGAGGTACCCTCCATTCCTATGACTTTGATCAAATTAAAATTTTCCCATGTGAACTTCATTCGGAAGGTTCGCCTTGGAAACGTACATACATCCCCCCTAGTACCAATTAATTTTGTCTGTCTAATCCCAGATATTTTCTTTTAGCTTTAGCCCCACCAACAGCATTAACTTCTGCAGGAAAAATGTTTCGTTTGTTTTTATTTTTGTGACACTAAGGTTTTTCTTGTGTTTTTTTGTTGCTTTTATTCTAATGGCGTGCTATCCATCAGAATTTCTTTTGGGTTGTAAATTATATATTCCAAAATTCCTCTCTTACCCTAATATAAACCTTTTCCTTGCCCTACCTGTTTAATTGCTTATTATTGCGTGTATTTTCCGTGTCTGATCTTTAGTTTTCTTGTAGCAATATTTAGTATTATTCTCTCGTATTCATTTTTCCGCGCTTTTAGAATTTTTTAAGGGTGGTTTTTGAAAGAAATTCCCCTACATCGCACGCCATTCTTCGTATCTTGTATTTCCGCTTAGTGTTATTACGTTCCCTTTTTTTAGGATTCTTTCTTTCTCTAACTAGCACTCGCGAAGGTAGAGTGACCAACTCTAAGGAGAAGAAACGAAGTTCCAGTCGTGTCATCGTCTTCGTTCACCCTTCAAATGTTAAATGTCCTTTTTTCTACACGTTGCATTCCCTACTTTATTATATTTGTCCCATGATCCCATATAGTCCTAATTTGCTGGCTTCCTACCGTCCGTTCAAATTGTTTGCATCATTCATTCTTTCCTACCTCACCTATTTTTATTAAAACCCGAGAGTCTTTCCGTGAGCAATCGCAAGCTGTGGTTGGGGCTATTAGTCATATATTTTCTATTTTTTCCTATTTGTGCCCTTTGACCCTTCAACCGGAATGATCATTTCCCCGAGAAAAAAATACTTTCTAACAGAATGCACTGGAGATAAATTCGTTCCACGAAATTTATTTTACCTATTAATCAATCCTGGCAAATTTCAACATTTTTCGTACTTGCTGTTGTACTTCATTCGCTCGCTTTTCGACAGTAGAGACGACATTTACCGTTTATTAGCAGAGGTTGCTTTTAAGATCGTCACGTGGTTATGCGCGCCTGATTATTCACTATCTCTCTGACTTCTTAGATATACAAACACAATCACCTGCCGATTATCGAAATGTGTACACTGAATGATGGTGTAATATGCGTACCCAATGAACACGATTACAAATATTATCCAAGGTGAAATAGTGCACGGATTTCGTTGAAAAAATGACTAAACGCCAAAGGATATGAAAATACCTTTAGATTGTCCTACTCAATCGACTGTACTTTTTTGTTAAGGTACTAATAAGAGAAGGTGATGAAAACAATTTTTAACCAAGAGTGCAGTAAGTTGTAAGTCTTCATATGGCTACCTTTGGAGATGAATATGTGGAATTCAAATTTGTACAGAAATTTAAGGAACCACCAAGTTCCTGTTGAGCGAGTATTTCGGCGGGGCGGAGAAGCAAAAATGTTGGGATCAAGTGTCGATTTTCTTAGAAAGAGAGGGACAATTTTTTCTTGGAGACAGTGACCCCGGTGTCGAATAGGTGAATTCTCTTACAGAAGTAGAAGGGAGCTTTAAAATCGAGTACATAGCAGCTATTCCAAGGACGATCTATATCTTTTGGGATAGAGAATATTCCAAATGCAAATTCTATTGGAGCAAGTTTACTTGGGGCTGACATTCCGGGGGCCCATTTATCGGAGCGGAGCGGAGTCTTCGTTTTTTTGACAAAGTGTGCCTACATTCCTACTCAATAGCTAATTGTAATATGGAGGAAACGTGACTTTTCTGTGTCACTTTAAGAGATAAAGTTACAGAAGGTAACGGTCCCAAACGGATGAAGTCTGAGGTATTAAAATTTACAACAAAGAATGATATGGCAGTGTAGGTGTTTTTGTTAAACTTATCAGCCACAGAGGCACTTAATAAATAGACATTGTCGAGACGGGAACTATAGATACATTATCTGCATGAACTATTATTTTTTATGAACTGAATAAAATCAAGTTCCCCTTCTCCGTGCCCTCGAGGGAGATTCGAGGGGAGATTAAATTTAAAGGCAGCAATAATAGGAAAAACTGTAGTAAATACATAACGTAGCAATGCGATCTGATCTGTTCAAAACATGCTATAGGTACATTAGAGACGAAACTCCGAGAATATAATAAATCATTTGAAATAAGTACTCCAATGACTGTAAAAAATTCGTGGACACCTCAATTTTATTTGGAAAGGGAGGGACACATTTCTACGTAAAAATTAACCGCTTATGCCGCCATGCCCTAACAAACTCACATGTCAAAACTTTCAAATGTATTCATACAGCAGGTTGTCCAGCGGAAATTGAACTGAGGTAGGAAAAACAGTGAATTAAAAAAATACTTTGGAAAGTTCACCTCAGATAAATGAAACTGTATTTTTAAGCATCGCAATCAAGCATCAATTCCCCCATTTTTTAACTCTGTGATTGTTTAAGAAATGAGCTCTGAAATAACACTGAAACTGCTATGTCAATCTGTAAAAAATTAAGATCTGAACCAGCGAAACGTGAAAGAAGTTGAAAAATGAACCAAATTTAAACTTACTTACGTTTTTGGATGTCATCTCTGCAGATGGCACAGCTTCAGCAACTTCAATTGGAGGAGAATCGGATCAATTTAAATTTTTAGGTCTGCGTTCAACGTATCAAAAAAAGGACGCGATTTAGAATAATTATACTTCTTGAAGTAGTGCCTTCGGATACTGGTTCTAATTAGAATGTGAAAGTTTTAGTTAGAAATGTATTTAGCAGTTAAAATTGGGTTGTGCCATTGAAGATAACACACTGTGAGGGTTTACCAGCGAAAGAAGGAGAAAAGAAAACGGATCGAGGATAAGATTTTAACATACAGCACCATTATTTATAAGACCTTTAGCTTGTCCTCAAAGATATAACATTGTAGACACGAGAAATCTCCGACTCATTGATAAAGTGGAAGGAAAACTTTCAGAAATCTTAAAAAAGCACTTTAGAAAATTGGTTTGTTTGTACGTGCATACGTAATAACTGATAGAATTTTAAATTTACTAACTCGATCGGAACTTCACTGAATCCATTTCTGAGAGATAAAATAAAAGTTTTAGCAAGTGACAAATGTATACCTAATAAATACATTATTTGCCGGTTGCTGTACCCTTATCTTTGTATAAACTAATTAATTAAGATGCACTCTTCAGTAAAATGACAAAGGAATACTGGATGGAGTCGCTTTTCAGGAGAATTTAATTCTCTTTCATCGTTAGTGTATTATACTTTTTTCCCATATAGCAGAGCAGACGTTGAACAGAATACGGCCGGATTTTAGTGTTTGTTTTATCTCTCACTGTGCCATATCGTTGTAGTCTAAAAGGCCTCTTCAGCGAGAAATTTAAATTAAACCTCTTCTTTTGTCACCAACTATTACTGGAAAAGAACTACTCCCGAAAGCACAGGCCTATTAAGTAATTTTGATCGGAAGGAACCCAACAGAAAAGCATGAGGATTTCATTTTTTGCACACATGAGCCTGCAAGTTGCGGAAAATTTGACGCTTGCTCCTCAACATTCCACGCAATGTAGGTTGTTGAACACTTAGTCTGCTTACGTTAAATTTCATTCAAGAAAAGAAGAAAAAATAAAACCGCACAATTCTAGGTGAGTGCATATTACGGATATACTTCTTGAGTTGAGGAAAAAGATGTTGAAAATCTATCAACCCCGATATATTGCAGTGATCTGCTGTAGCCTCAACATTTTAGTGCAATAGATGCATGGAAGACAGGCGAATCTAAAATTCAAGGAAAAGTGTGAAAACGATTTTACTGAAAAAAAAAGGAATAATAATAAGCTTTGCATACATAAGTAGCTCGACAAGCCTAAGGAAATTACCTGCGAATCCCTCCGGTATTTAATGAGCACTTAATATAATACATTAAACGACTGCTTGCAGCATGGCATAATCTCTGGCCGCATATTTAACTTTACATTGACGTGCTGTTCGGCTCTAATTGAATTTTTGTCTTCTTGAAAAACGTGAAATTGGATTATGAAGTCGGAACAATATTATAATTAACTTCGAATTAAGTAATTACGATCCTTTAGTTTAGAGTTTAGTGGACGCATTGGCCGCCTTTATGTCGTTGACATTACGATAATAATCGTGGTGAAAAAACCCTTGGAAAAACCAGACTATCAACTATTCTATACTAGAAATTAGCACACTCGAAATACCGATGCTTGAACAAATTAATTGTTCAAGATAGGTACCTCGAAAATTGTGAAAATTATCGCGATCCTACCAACATTAATGCGGGTCCGTTTTTTGCCAACGAAATTCACCGGCTAAGATGTTGCTGGGATGAAATAAAATATCCATTTTTTACAACAGAATACAATGGATCGCTTTTACTTTCACTTACTGTACTTCGTTTGTAGATTTGAAGAGATAGGGAGTTCCTCAAACCCTTTGCGAAGGATTTTCAGAAAAATGCACCTTGTTAGAGGGCACAAACTTCTTAATTAATTAAATGTTTAACCCTTGCAGAAGATGAAGAGGACGTAGACGATGCTCATGGAAAGGAATTGTACGTACATCTGAATTGGACATTATCTTCGTTCACGAAATTTCATTTCACTTTTGTTGTAGGTAAAGTCGAACTGTAGAAGCATAAACACCCACCACACATGTCAATGATTCTTGAAAAAAATTTAATTCGCTACAACCATCCACTTGTACCTTACAAGTGAGCTGGAGCTGAAACCATGATTTTTTTTAAACATTGCTAATCTTCAAGAACCGCTGGAAAACGATGCAGAAGTTTGGGTTTCTATTTGACATCGAAGGATTATGTGCCGGCAACAGTGACGAGGTTCTGAAGATTAATCGACCAGATCTATAACTGCGATGTTGATACTAAGCAGCTGTATGAAGGAATGTTGGATTTCCGAATGTTACTCAGTACCAGAACCACCGTTAAATTATCACGACCGCAGACTTTTTCAATTCCTTGTGCAATACAACGATGAAGAGCTTGAGAATGCTGACTTCCACACTGTTATTGATACCTTTTTACGACGAACGCAGGGAAAATACTGTAACGGAAATGCTGCAGACATGACGTCGCCTTTGGCGCTCTGGAATTTTCTACGCGTATTCGAGAATGTACTGGACTTACATTGCTTGCGTGTATAAATGGTTGCGGACCGAACATCGCGGCAGTCTACTATCGAACGAGTACGGAAACATCGAGCGCGAAAAGCTGATATAAATTTCGAAGTGTGTGATATAAATAATCGATATAAATTGTACGGATTTTATAGTGTTTTAGTTTTGTTTAATAAATATTGATATAAATCGAACCCGAATTTATATAAATAACGTTACAATACGTTTGTAGGGAGCCTACAGATTGCTTTTGTAGTAGTTATACAGATTCCTAATCAAAATGTTGAAAAAATAAATGTTTATTTAGTTAGATAGTTGCTTTGTTGTGTTCTTTGATTTCTTTTAATTAATTTCTACTTTAAACTCATTTATGTTATAGTAGAAATGGTAGAAGTATATTTGGCTTGTTTGAAATGATAAAAAAGTAATAGGGGGGCAATTACTGTACTTGCCATGGGCGTCATTTTACTTCACTACGACTGAGGTGCATTTAATTTTGAAGAAGGTGCATTAATCATTTGGGAATTTATTCAATACCGTTCTTGGACCATAGGATCATAGGCTGTGCAGGAGACTGTTGAAGAGACTGCACCTGAGGAGCAGTAGCGTCCGCATCCGTGAGATAAGAATAGACTTTAAAAGGTCCGTTGGAAGGGTTTTTCCGACTCCGTTGACATCTAGAACGAAGGTGCGGTCATCAATCTTTTTGACGATTCGATGTGGAGCTGAGTAAGGTTGTGCCAATGCTTTTGTAAAGGGCTAGCAGGTCCGCCACAAAGTCTTTGGGGATCGGATGATGGAACGTCTTGAGAAATAATAAATTCATCGGGGATGCGTAAAGGATTATACAGCCAAAAACCATTTCTGCCTTCTTTGTTGAGAAACCTTTAAGACGCCCTGAAAGGCGGGCTTGAAGTTCGGCTGCGTATGGGACACAGTGGCGATAGTAATTGATTACGCGGAGGAATCGTCTAAGTTGCGAGGAGTCAACAGGTTTAGGGATGATGGCCTACGTTTTAAGTTGTGGATGGCGCAAACGTGGTAGCCAACGAAGATTGGGTTGGAACTTGGCTCTTTGAAGTAGCGTAAGAAACCAATTGAGAGTGCTTCCCATGATCGGCGGAAAAGACTAAGGTCCAGTTCTCTAAGGAGGTGGTTTATAATCCGTTGCAGAGATTGGGCACATTCCAACGAATGCCGCCAAAAGGCGTGGACACGGCCGTTTTACAAATATGGACAGGAGAAACTGAGATCTGGTAAAAGGCTCGTTGCAAATCGATGACCGAAAATACTGAACCGCTAGCTTCTTGAAGCAAGTTTTCAATGATTAACAGCGGATAGCGGTCTGGGCGAGTGATAGAGTGCAAATGTCGATACCCTACGGTGATGATGCCGGTCGTCAGGGACCAGCAAAAACTGGAGGTCCGGAGGTGACTATTTGATGTTGGATGGATAGATCAGGAATCGTTGCCATTTTTCTAAAAGAGGGACCAGAGTTAGACAACTGAGAGATAATAACTTTATAAGCGTCTTCTGCGCCATCCAGAGGTACTGGGGAGGAAAAGATACCGAGAATGTGGTACTGAAGAACTTGTAGAAAATTGTGAACTCCCCCGTAAAGGCTATAAATACATGAATTATTTTATTTACCAACAATTTTACAGCTTCAGCGCCACTCCATAAGAGGGTGTTGCCAGGAAGACAGAAAATATTGACCTTCATAACTTACTTTTTATACGATCATAAACGTATACTAACTTCCAGTTGATTTAAGGTTCATGCAGGTTCAACAAGGCTCTAAAAGGGCAAGTGGATACAAATATTAATAAAGATAACCAGGGAAAGGACTACTTTCGGTCACCCCAATGGTCATATCTCACCTTTCCATAGCGGAGGTAAATTCAACAGATTAGTGAAAGGGAGAAGTAAATTCAAGCAGCATCGGTTACTTACAATAAATTTTAGGTTCCTCCTCACCTAACAGCTTACAAAAATTGATACTACCTATGATATCAAAAGCTTTCAAAGGGCTCGTAATTCTGAGTTCTTCAGAGTCGTGCGGGTTGAAGGCGGTAGCTCCCAGAGGATAAATAAATACATTATCTAGGTATTTTAATCACTAAGTAACATTTTACGAGTTGTATAATACGAGTATTTTTGTGGATAATACAATATAAAATAATGTCTGCTGTGCACTTGATTGGAAGGTTACTCTTTTCCCTTTTTAGTCACATTTCGCTCGTTCTTTCGTTGACTGAACCATTTCTCACTCGGCACTCGACTTTTTTGCAACAGAATTACTCCAAGGGCCTGAAATTGGTCACCATTAGTTTGTACCGCCTGAACGACTGACGTTCTGTCGGATGACTGGTAGTAAATCTAAACATACGAGATTATAGGGTATCAATAAACACAATAAAAGAAATTAAAATGCATACCTTAGCTAATGATACATCATCCAAATGTCCAACGGTAAAAAAGGCAGTGGTTTATTACGGATTGTTGAATATGTTCTACAGCAGCGGTTCTCAACTTTTTTGAACCACTAAATCATTTTTTTTATAAATTTAATTACCACTTATACCACTTATACATGACAGTAGGTAAATAAGGCCGATTTCAGCCCACTTATGACTTTCCTATTTTACAAAAATTACCAGTTACCAATGTTCCTGTATTTTATTTTTCGATGCATTTATTTATTTGTGGAGCTTTCTTCTTTTGTTTGTTTTACTTTATGTGGTGCTGATTTTAGGTCTGTTTTACGTTTTAAGTCTGTTTTTGGCTACCACCACAAATAATAGTACCACAGGTTGGGAACCGCTGTTCTACATAAAGTGTATGCTCCATATTTTATTAGTATGTAGATACGTTATAAGGTTATAAAGTATTGGTTAAATTTTTCATGACTTCAGGTCAGCAAAAACTGGTTTAAAGCAAACTCAAACCGACACATACTATATTTTGCATATTTTCTGTGAAAAAAGCAAAATTAAAAAAAAATAAATAGCTTACTCCTTTGGTAGATTGTGCGGAATAAAACCCAAACGCTATTGTGGTCGATTATACATCCACGATTCCGTTTTCTATGTTTTTTAATAATTAATGTTAATTTTTTTAATTTTTAAGTTGCTTTTTTCATTTATTTTTCTGGGTACCAATCTGCTTGTTATAATAATTTGTTTTTTCTTTCTGTCAGAGGTGAAACCTTTTATAGGCACCACTCATTAGTGGTAGTGTGGTATAGTTTGCCCCCCTAACCTCACAGAATGTCGCTGTCTTTTCTCAGTTCTCCTAACTAGAGCACATATTTTCAATAATGTTGCCATGGTTAATCGCTTGTCCAAGTTCCGCCTTCAGTGTTCCTCTTTGAGATCTCTATCTTACACATTCAAACACCGCATGGTCTTTACTGTCCCTAGTCCTGCAATCATCTCCGCCTTTCCACCTTATTCTTTCCATGGCATCTCAAGAACTGACTCGGATAAAAATTTACTTCACCAGATTTTTGCTCAACTACTACTCTCATGACCGTTTGCACCAACAAATTTAAGCGGACAGATTATCGCGACAATGGTTGCCATGGATTTTAGGCTATTATTAAGCTAATCCGCGCTAAAATTTGTCGGTGCAAACGGTCACTAGTCGCTTTACGATAACCCTTTCCATGATCTTCCCCCCGAATCCAATAGACATATTGGTCAAACTGCCATTTTGTTATACCGCGATTAATTCCTCACGAATCGGGAGCAAGCGTCCGTTTCCGTTTCCGCGAAAGACTCATCCGACTATCCGCTTTCTACGTCTAATTTGCCTGTAATGATTCTGTATCCTTACCCTCCAATTTCGCTATCTATCCTCTAGCACAGTTCCGCCCAGCATCTCTTCTTGCTTTTTACTATTTCTTCCTACATTTCATATCCCAATTTTGATCGCCGTCTGTAACATTTCAACTGGGTTTAATGCTACCCCTTACAGTATCCAAATTACACCCGTTAGCGCCTACTAACCTTATCTCACCCTCACTGCGGCGTCAAAATACTTCTCTTCTTCTCCAGTTTATCGGCGTGGTCGCCGCCAATTTATCTCCATTGCTTAAGGCCCTATAGCTTTCGTAAATTTTATCACCAGTTATTTAGATAACACTATCGCGCCGATAAGATTGTGCCACCCGTCATTAGACACAGTTTTTCCTTGTAACCTACCCTAACTCCTTCGAGAGCCGCGTAAATCCCAACAGGGCAATTGTTTATCAAAAATCAAAAATTTATTGAATATTGCAACACCGGTAATCTGGGGAATTTAGTGTGCTTTGCGAGGGTTGTTTGCAACAAAAAATTATAGCAAGAAATTAATTTTATGTACCTATTGTCAAATTTACAAACTTCTCCTAAATAAATATTATTTAGTAGGGATGAGCTAATAACCTACACCAAAATTGAAAATTCAAAATTGAAAAAGTGCACTTTAAAATGGCATTGCAATGATTCTGTCGATGACGTGCAACGGAATTATGCTGAAGAAAGTGTATCAGGAGGTACATTATTATTCTGATCATTCTCCCGCCACAGCCATTATATTTACTGCAAGTACCTTTCAATTCATCCTCATCCTTGCGGGATAATTCTACAGCTCCCGATCTTCAAATAGTGCACTCTGAAAAACTATAAATAAAGTGCACAATTTAAAAGCTCTCATTTGAAATATATTTATACATATGTGATATCCAAGAATCCCAAATTCATTAGTTCTGAACATCTATCCTCAGATTATATAGTCCAGAAGGTGTGGGAGGTAATTGGAAGCAGGTGATTATCTCTCTACCCCATTATTCGGTGTATTCGCATGTAACAGACAGATGCATTATCATAAATTACTCGAAAGCAAGATATGGGAACGAAATACACCCTTGCTATTTCAAACTTAATGTAAAATTTAAAATAGTAAAGGCATACCTAGACCATCTACTCATAGCTGTTACGTGAAATTTAGATAAGGTATGTATATCGGTAGGTTGGTATTTCTCTAAAAAGAAAGTTCCACCGGTACTTTCAATATCTACATTTGATGAGATACAGCACACCTTCATACTAAAATAAAT
The DNA here is from genome assembly GCF_008802855.1 of Photinus pyralis. NCBI lineage: Eukaryota > Metazoa > Arthropoda > Insecta > Coleoptera > Lampyridae > Photinus > Photinus pyralis. The sequence goes on from NW_022170250.1 coordinate 20,611,735, forward strand.
TTCTAATTGCAATTAGTTGCGAACTTATTAAGTTTGAAAGTGGGAGGATAGTTCAAAGGATGTATTTTATTAAAATTTGCTTCGGTGAAAGTATTTGCGAGTTCAATGTCTCGCCTTTACTTTGTCACAAAATAATTTCCTGCAAAGGGAAAAATATGGAATTTGCATATTAAGACAATGGAATGAGAATGTGGCCAAAAAGAAAAATTACCCATTCTAGCCAAAAGCTAGCTTCTCGTCATTCAAAGTAGACCTTTTTACGTTTCAACACACTAACTGACATACTTTGTTCTAAATTTTCGTACCCAAAGTGCGCATTATAATCACTCAGCGTCGCAATTTAGTTAAATATGAAACGGTAATGGTACGTATAAATTCCAGAGGCTCACGCGGATATAATAGGAGGATCCGAAAAAATTGTCAAATCTGGATCTCCGCTTCGTCTAAGTTGTATATTACGAAGAACGACGGAACCTCCTGAATATATTTTTTGGTATCACGGGGAGCACATGATCAACTACGACTTGAAGGGCGGCGCCGCAGTCCGACATGGCCGCCAGGGTAGCGAGTTGATCATCCCCAGGGCCGAGATGAAGCACGCCGGAAACTACTCTTGCGTGCCCTCAAACGCACGCCCTGCCAACGTCACCGTGCATGTGCTGCAAAGTGAGTGGCTCGAATCGATATTCCGAATTCGTCAAAGTAAATGGTTCTTTTTTAGTCAATTAAGATTACCTACCTTTCTGTCATGCAAAATTTAGCTCCTATCGCGTCAATTTACCTCTGAGCGCAGGATAATAAATCTCTCCCGCGCTTCATATGCACTTTTGATATCGATGCGCTTTTACAACTAAATGTTCTCGTAGGAGGGGGATTAATAAACTATCTTTTTGTGTAGGTGAAAAACCGGCAGCCATGCAGCATGACAGCAAGGGTGGATCTGCAGTTCCCTGCGGTAGAAGACGCGCAATAAGTATTTTGCTTTTAAATGTCATCGCCTTGCTTTGGAGATGATAGCTGAACAACACATAAATTTAAAAATGTAAATTGACTGTCTTCAATCTTATAATTGATACCGTATAGTTTCTGTTTGTACATATCTTCCTACGAAAATACCAATTGGACTGTATTTGTATCTAGAATAAGGCGATGTACAAAATGTATCATATGCGTGCGTTTCTCTATTTTACAAAATGTGTGGACAATAAGCCTATCTTAAAAATATTACATTGTACGAATCGAAATTTCTGAACGATGTTTTGTAGTTGTATTCCTCTATTCGTTTGTTACATTTGTAAAGGTTTATGTATATAGCATTAGGTTAGATGTTTTCAACTACCTAACTCGAGTTGCTTTAGATTACGGAACTGAATTACTTCATTCTAGGCACATTTTTTATTGAACTTTGTGGAGTTATTGGGAGACCGAGCTTAATTTCACCTAAACCCAATTCCGACATTTAGATTAGTGAGACGTAATCTGAAGCACTGATTCATCAGTCTATAGTAATAAATTAGTGGTAGGAGATTGAATTCCATTAGTGTCCTCAAACAGAAAGTGAATGTTTCAAGAAATAGAAGTTAATTATGCCAAGAGATTAATTGTACTATAATTATATTCATTCTTTTTGAACATGTACAGGGTACATATGTATATAAAGTATGGAATCTAAGTAAATCTGGAACTGAAGGTGCATTATTTTAGCTTTGGTATGAATTTGAGGTACGGTGCGCTGTAAATAAAAATGTATCTCCATGACTGCCACTTTGTGAATTTAAATAAAAATACACGTGGTTACATAGGAAACTGTTTTGACGAAAAGTATGTTTGAATTTATTTCGTCACTGCTAAACTCTTCACATCCAAATCTCCAATATATTGACCCTCCCCCTCCATTTAAATATTGCTGGAGTATAGGTTCAAAAGCATTTTGAACTGTTGAGCTTTCCAACGCGCGCACTTTTAACGTTTGGGTCAAAATTTAACACAACATAATACCTACTTGATGTAACCAGTGCAGTTTAACCTTAACAATCACCCTGGTTTTGAGATTTTCAATGCCAAAAATGCAATTAGTTCTTTAGATCTCGTAAAGTTAGTTAACGAACATACTTTCAGTAGATATTTGATTCATTAGCGTTTATTGATACCGCTAATCCAATAAAATTATACATCAGATCACGAAATAAGTTGGAACAAGTTAATTTCTTCTCTCTGTTATTACCTACGTAAGATTAATGATATATTTCTCAAAATTTGGATTTTGAAATCCTCAAGGATTGAAACTTGCTTTGAACAGTTTGCACTTTAACAAAAATCTATGCTTGTAAGAGAAACATTACCTATTTGAAAATCATTGGAGCGAACCAAAAGACTGACTTGCTAAAATTATTCTAGTTCCCTCATATAGTGGTGCTGGATGACTTGCTGTTACACAGTTACAGTTTCAGATTGACAGTAAACTAATAGTGCATAAAGCAGAGAAGGAAAGGAGTCCTCTTTTATTTCCAAAATGTTAACATAAATTGATTTCTTTTGGACTAATGTCTATGTTCTATGAGAAGCCGATATTTTATCGTTTGTCAACTAACCGTACACATCTTCTTTATTAAAATTGAATGAAAGCAATGCTGGGGTGAAAGTTTTTGAACTTTTTTTTTCCATAACTGGTGACACTAGGACTAATTCTTTGGGCGGGGTTTGACATTTCCCTTCGTTTCCCCAAAACTTCTTGAGATTTATGTACTAAGAAAAAAAATTGTAAACTAATTTGAATTACCTTTTGCCATCGACCAGCTCAAACCTTTCCAAAATTGTATACTTCTTTTACCTCTCCTGAGATATGAAGTGTGACTAAATGTGACTCTTGATTTTATTGTTACTGGTCAAATAAATAAACACAGAATGACCAATTGACTATATATTGAAAATCGATTCAAACTTTAATTGAATTCCATACGCACTTTCCTTAAATTCCTTTTACTAAGGTCCATGGTTGTGAAAACGTTTAGAATATTTGAGGCCGGCTACTGTGCCACAGGTAAGCCCATATGAGAAGGGGTTGTCTACCGATTCAGGCGATAACTAGCCGATTTCTATATCTATTTGACTTTTTCGGTGCTTTAGCTCCGTACTGGCATATGTACCTAGTCACAAAGATAAGTAATTAAATCACATAAAGTTTTTAAGGCACTCAGGTGATTCATATGATCCCTTTTAATGCGGGTTGCATGCCCTTCGGATGCTGCTAAGCACTTCTGTTTATGTGACTCGCCAGTCGCCATGCGCAATTCGGGGTTAACTGCTAATTAGGGATAAATGGGAAGTTATTAACCCCTGACTCCAGTCCCACTCCCGATACCCACACAAAATCCAGTTTCTGGCTTGTTGCCGACCGTCGTTGATCTGATGTTAATTGTGCAACCGATTGCATATCTTGGAGGGAGAGGGGAGTCAGTTAATTAATTAGGGTTTGTTATAACATTTAACTCGACCCTAAAAATATATGCCAAACTGTTTACTTGCACCTAGTCCTAGCTTAAAAAGTTTCAAAGATTATGAGCAGAGCGCTTGTTCGGCCCGTTTATTCCGAAGAATGCACTAGTGATACACATAGAATGGATGTCGTGTTGCTACACGAACACCAGTGATTCACACAAAGACTGTATACAAAAAAACAACTATCATTCCACGGACATGTCATTATTTACATGCATCCAAACAAATTCTTTACTTTATGCTGCGGTGAATATTTGACTGACATTTTACACTCGTGTCGTGACACACTGGAGTACCAAACGTAGACCCCTTTTCAATGCATTTTAAAGGGATTTTATTGTTAAGCATGTCCGATATATCCATTGGCACATAATCTTTCTCGAACTTTCTTTTGAAATACTAGTATATCATATAGGATTTGTTCAATATACTTACTATAGAGGAGAGAGAAGAGGAAAAAATTGAAATATTACAAATATATTTCAATAATCACAGGATTTATTTGCTGCTAAATATCTCAATAAGGAAATTTTGTTAATTGGCTGAATTCAGAACAGCATTAAAAAATTTCATGTTAGTGGTTGAATTGTTAATGAACATGTTGCCTTTTGTTCAGATTCCCATTATTCATCAAATGTTCTTAACTTTAAAATCAAGGCTGCTACGATTTATCAAAGTGGGGTGAATCAGTAAAAAATATACAGGGTGTTCCATTAAAAAAATCCGCTGTGTATTGACACCGTAAAAATGGGGACTCTGTACCTACATTCAAAAATAATTTCTGTAGATGCGCAACCATCAATAGTTGACATTTGCACAAAAGATTTTTTGATATTTTTCCAGGTATGAGCTATAAAAGACCGACGCACTGTTGCAGGACCCTGTATGACACCGAAAAAATAAAGACAAAAGTAAAATACCCCATTTTCGGCGGAATTTGTACAACATAAACTTACGCTAGCAAAGTCTTAAGATGCGACGCATTTTTACCATCCTATACGATGAGTTTGACTAAACAAGAGACTATCGATATATTGGTGCTTTTTTGAGCCGAATCAAATTTCTTTTAGCTTTTTTTGCATGTTATAAAATTCCAATGATACTTAAAAAACAACCCTCCTACATTCTTAAAGCGATCAAGCAAAAAAAAAACGTTAAGCCGCTTGTGAGCAAGAGGCGAAGAGTGCACTTTCAAATCTGTTTTTTCCATTTTAATAGCCCTTATGGGCATTTCGTCCCTTACCGAGAATACAACCATGAAATAATTTTTAATTTCTGATTGAATGCCACCATCAATACCAAGTCTGTAAGTGGTGTAGTTCCGGACCTTTTGTAACTCAGACAGACAGACATCAAGAGCGCAACAATGCACTTTTTATTTTTTGAAAGTGAAAGTGGACTAAAAATTAAAAACAAACGGTCATCGGTCCGTAAGGGACGACTATAAGAATAACTACATACTCTAATGCTATATGACTAAGAACGAGACTAAGAATCTACCCCCTCTTCTGTTTGTTGAAACAACCCACATAAGCTGATTAACCCCAGTGGCGATTTTAAACGTCAGTGATAAGGTGACTGGCATTTGGTCAGAGGCGTCCTTTGGCTTAGACTTGAACCCATATTACCATTTATGGAATTTATTTCATTGTTTAAAAGGTTAAAGTATTATAAAATAGCCGCTTACAATTTACAGTGAATCGACAAACTTCTCTGTAATTTTTTGGTGTTGAAATCGTAAAAATAAACTTGAATTCAACTTTTTCGTCTATCCCTTGTGCCGATCAATCGCTAAATGTCACCGGTAATTCCGTAATCATTTTTAGTTAAGAAGTAGAAAATTAACAGCCATTTTGCTCTTACGCGAACTGCTCACGGAAATTTCGCATTTTAAAATCTACGACATCTTCCGATTGTGACAGTCACTTTTGACCACAGTAGATGCATGTTGCCCTGTGAAGGAGTTAACACGAAATTGTGTCATTTTCCTTCTTTCAATAAAGAAAAATGTTTCATATTTTATTAAAATAATACTTTATACATGTATGCGATAATTACAGGATAACATATTATTTATATAATATAACAATAGAAACATATTTCCAGTGATAAAGTTCCATAAAAATTTCAACCAAAAACAATGACTGATCGTGATGTCATAATTATCTATTTATGTGATTCTATAAACAACATTTGATCAATTATTTATAAATGACATGTACACATGTATTCCTTATACTAAAATTGATGTATTTAGTCAGTTAACTCTCGTCCTTTACTATGATGTGATTAAAACTGGAATCCCACGCTAATACCCTTCTTAACAGCCTTCTGTAATTTACATAAAAATAAAATTTACACCACGTACTTGCTTTATTGGATCATATATAACGATTGGATGTACAAAGTATAAAATAGGTGGGTAGGCGGATAGGCAGGGTATTTTAGGTGAATATTTATAAAGTGTGAAGTTGATGTTTTATTCAATCTGGAAAATTGGTATACTTTCTATACAATACCTAATGAGCGCTTTTAGGATGAATTCGTATTCGTATCGCTGTACATTGTAAATGAATATAGTTACGTTTGTATGAAGCATTAAATATTTACTCGAAGCGTGGCGTAAACCTCGTACAAAATTCATTCATTCTCTTTCCATTTACGGTTTAGAGATACAGTTTTGGCCTTTTGATATTATTTACATTAACACAGTATAGTTTATAGAATTACTTTGTCTGCATAATTAAACAAAACCACTTGAAAGTCCCCATTGGCACTTATACGAATGTTTTAATTTCACTGATACAACAAATTCACTTTAGCAAATTTCTCTTACCATTACGATCACATGTGTCAAGTGGATTAGGAAGATGTCTATTGTTACACTGATAACTAGCAGAGCACCGCTAGCATTGATATTATAAGCAACCACGATGACGGACTGCACTGAAGCCATGATAATCCTCGCCCTCCATGTTGCATTGCGGCTGGATTTTCACCTAAACATACCATTTTAATATTAGTACTTTGGTAATTACGTTAAGTAATTAAAAAAAAATCGTAATTTACTGAGTAGGTACCTCTATAGTATAATGCTGGGGTTAATGGAACTGAATATTGCAGTTGAAAAAGTTGATCTCAAAGCGCAATTTACCGTTGGATTAGATCAATTCAGATCGTAATCTAATTATAGACCATGTAATTCAAATAAGATGGTCTAGTTGAAATTTTAGATACAAGTGTATTAGTTTGAAATTGTTGATATATAGGCTATTAAAATGTTAAATGCAGGTTACTTTATATTGGGTACAATTGAGGCACCCTACCACATCGACGAAATTAACTTACAATTACATATTTTTACATAATATATAATTAATTTTTGTTTAATTTGAATGAAATTAGACTGTATTTTATTTATTGATTGGGAAGCAAGCAATATTTGTGTTAACTAATATTACTCATTATAGTAAATATCATAATTTGAACATTATTGTATCTCAATTGCTATAGGTATACCCACAAGTGAGCATACAGCAAGGCTTCCAATAAAAGCGCACAATGCACATTTTGACGTGTTTTAATTAAAATATTGACGCACGAAGAGTTAAAACTAGGCAAAAAGCTGCAACCATTATAGATACAGACCATATTTTAATGGTGGCTATAGATACATCATTTAAAGGCCGCTTGGCATACATTCAAAATCTACGCTATTTAATGCAAAAAGAATCAAGACCTTAGAGGAATTCTCCTAAATATTGTTTTCCCTTTGTACCCACACTTTCATCCAACATTTTCAAGATATTCACAATTTAGTTTTCACACTGCCAGCAGATGTGTCTCGTTTAGACCACCTTTCCGTCCTTTGAGAGTATACTTCTTTCGACTCCGTTCTGCAGATATTTGCACTAAAAGTGTTGACACCAATTTATTGATATATTTCTTCCAGACGTCCTAATCTTTCTCTGTGAGGTCCCTCTTTCGACCATCCGCTCTTGAGATATAAGGAATGCTATCCACGATAAGGGGTCGAGGAGAAAGTTCGTAGAAATTAATTCTTTTCATTGAGACCTTTCATTAGAGTACCATGAAGCAAGTACCTCCAAACCCCTATTTTGATAAGGGGTAAAAAAGAAGGGTTCAGCATCATTTTACATATTTTTCCCCTTTTAACCGCAGCATTTAAGTAAAAAGAATGCTATTGTTCCATTTTTCTAGTTCCTTTTTCACTAATCTATGTTAATGTAATACGTAGATAGGGTATATCGTTCTTCTCTCTCTCTCACTTATTTTTTCTCCTATTCGTTCTCGTCTATTTCCTCCTTTTTTCTCTTTCCACCATCATTCGCCATATATTTTTCTCTTTCGTACAAATTATGTGCCACAGGTATTCAATCCCATCCTCATTACTACTTCCTTTCTTGCGCCCTCTATCACTCTCAAGGTTTTCATCCTCCGTCTATCGTTAGATTTTTCCTCTTTAGCCTTTCAAGAATATCAATTTAATTTACAAGTCACTATATAAGCAATTGACCGTAGATCAATTTTTTGGACTATTTAAATCACTAATCCGCAATTTTTCAGCTCGTGTTTATTAAGCTGCAGAGCAAAGTGATGTATGCTTTATAGGGGAGTCGATGGTGTCCGTCTGTTTGTCCGTCTATTCGTCGGTAAACACGATACTGCCAAACGCTTGAACCGATTCGGTTCAAACCTTGCACAGTTGACCTACATGCCACATGCAACACGCCTATTGAAAATGGGTCAAATCCAATGACCCCGTGGGGTTACGCCTCTATGTCTCTGGCAAACACTTGAATCTATTCAGTTCAAACTTTGCACAGATGACCTACATCCCACATGTGCATTTTTTCCCAATGTTGGTTAGTTGTTCGTTATATTTAAGAGGAAAAACAGGTGGGTAAGGCTAAATTCGTAGGATTAGGATATAATCTCATAATTGGAACGCTAATGCCAACTGAGTATTCATTTCGTAATGCATTACGTGTTTATGTAAGAAACTACTGAGTTTCTTTCATAGTTTTCATAAATATGATTATGGGGGAGAGTAAATTTGAGGTAGAATGCGTAATTCCAGTGCGTTATTGCCATCCTTTATGACAATCGTAAGAGATATTGTTGGTTTGGTCGTTTTGGAATGTTTAAAGGGGAACCACAGTACACAAGGATGTATTCCCATAATTGCATTTACATCCCGTAGATCAAACGATGAAAAACGTATACCGTACCCCAGAATCACAGATCTAGAACTGTAGGTGGTTACAATTATTAAACTTTATTCAAACTAAGAAAATTAATTCTCCTTGTTCTCACTATTACAAGTCAAAGTTTGTATTGAATGAATTTTAATTATGATTTCGTAGCAAGTTCATATTACCCTTTGTAAAGTTTATATCACTAACTAATGAATCACTTTTCTGAACTTGAACATTTCAACTCAGAAATCAAGGGTTCATACTCCTTACTTGTTCTTGTAGGTACTTATCGTTAAAGGGATGGGATTTACGTCCCACACAATCCAATCATAAAAGTTATAAATAAAAAAAAAAGCGGACAATGCAATAAAGTATAAGTCTATTATCGCACACGGTTGCCTGCGAGAGAACGTTTAAGAAAAAAAACAGCAACAAATTTTCCAGATATCAGTAATAGCTCAGGCGTATTAACTCTACAGAAATAGCCACGAAGTAGGTATTCGAAAACAATGACAAATGCTCTGAAATTATGTTCAGCCCTTGCGTGCGTTTTGGCATTTTATTGACAAATAAAATAATCGGTTCTACGGATGGTTAGCGATTGATGCGTAAGTGCAAGTAATCAAAACGTAATAGTTCATGTAAAAGTCCATGGGGATGCTTTTACGGGTAAATAAATCGAATTCTATTTTAAGCGTATACCTTTTGACCAATTTATAAAGGCTAATCAATAACTTTAAGCTTGTTCGCTGTAAGGAACGGGGCTTTAGATTGACAGTCGAGAATATTGCGGTATGTCTTTTACTTATCTTTTCAGAAAATTTTAATGGAAATTCGATGTTGAACATTTTCGACGGAGTAAAGCATTTGGAACTTTACATGATCTTGGGCCAGATATCTTACAATTTAAGTGTTGTTTCACGGGGCGAACAACTAATATTCATTCTATCTATATGTCAATAATTTTGTCGATTTTAATGTCACCGTAGTGTTTCTGTAATTAATCACAATTTGTAAATTCAGCAAAACTTTAAGAAATCTGCAATTTACTGCATTCCGTAAAAAAATCCCGCTAAAATGTAACATATCTAGTTTAAACCGAGCGGAAATCTAGACATAATGCTTTATTAGATCAATATTCGCATGCTTTACAACGTATACCCAGCATCCCCAAGTATGAATATAAAAAATTTGTTTAATCTGATTTTATTACGAATAATTTTCCTATTTCTCAAAGTTTCATTTGAATAATATTTTTGGTTTCGTGTGCGGAAAACCTTTCTTGTTATAATGCTATGTACTTTCGGCACAAAAACTGAACAGCAGGTCGTTTCCAACACCAAACCTATTTATTACATGCTGGCTATACGCGAATAAAATTTATACGTTATGTGTTCATTTGAAAATAGCGCAAAAAGCATCAATCGTATCAGCCCGTAGGTTAGTTTAGAAGATTAATTTCTAAAGTTACACACTGTGGGCGTTTTTAGCGCTTGATTAAAATTGGGTTTTTCGTTTAGCTGTCACAAATGACCTTTTAAAGTTTAAAAACCTAATTGGTTTGGCACCCACATTTTACATGCTTATCCGTATCCTTTCAATAAGTTGACATTTGTTTTCAATAATCTTTTAAAGTAGTTGAGCAAATCCAATCGTTTCCTTTTTGTTAGGGGAATTTTTCGAAAGAAAAAAATTCCCCTTGTGTAAAGGTTTATTCCGTCTCTCTGTCCACCTATTCCTCGCCTAACTCGAGAACGAAAAGAGATAGCGATGTCAAACCATCGCGAATCGATTTCTACGAGTCCAAGGAATTTAGACACCGGATAGTCTTCCTTAAAATTGTTGAAGTTTTAAAATGAGATAAAGAGAGCAATGAGTAACATTAGAAGTAAATTAGTCGATGGGGTTTTGGCTTCAGATGAAAACGAATTGGAGTGACGGGTGCTAAATTACAACCCCTACAAATGCGACCTTTGCAAATAATCCCATAATTCCACTCCGCGTATGAGCAGAGTACCATTGCATCGAATAGGTACTTTCTTCTTCTAAAATCATTCATGAGCACCCTCTCCCTAATTACCCAGACTTGTCAGATCGCCACCACCCCCTTTTTCATTAATTTTCTTATATGCGTATTTTCTCCATTGTTTCTTTGCATTTGGTACCCTAAATATTTAATTTCTTCTTCTATTCTTTCGTCCCTCCCTCTTTGCTTCTTCAACTTCCCTTCCCAAATCTCATCATCTTCGCCTATTCTACATTTAGCTCAAATCCTTTCCCAATACCTTTCTATTCTTCTCATCATTTTCCTTATCTGTTCTACTTCTGCTGCCTTGATCAGTGCGTAGCCCTCGTATGCCGGGGACCATATATTTCTTCTTCTACTATCCCACCACTTTGGCCTTGTTTTAATACTATTTCTATGTCTCTTAAGTAGAGATTAAATAAGGTTGGGCTAAGTGGACATCCCTGTCTTAGTTATTTGCATGTCAAAAACACCTGAGATCCCTACACTTCTATTCTCACCCTCAACAATGGTCTCTCCATATAGTTCCTTGATTCTACCCTTGTCATTCCATCATCTTCCATACTTTTCCATTCCCATTCCTTTTCCACCAATCTGTGTAATACATAAATGCAGTCGATCGTTCCCCTCCCTTTTTCTGAAGGCGTTTCCTCCAACATCCTCTTCTCTTCGGTTTCTCTTTCTAGTCTTTCGCTCAGTATAATTGCATAGATTCTATACGCCGCGCCGTAGTCATATAATAATTCCTCTATAATTTCCCACGCAATCCTTGTGCCCTCTTTTAAAGACCCGCACAATTACTCATTCCTTCCATTTTGCGGACAAACCCCCTTCCCTTCCACACCTTGTTTACTAAATTTCTCTTCATTTCCTCTGATTTTACGTAGGGGTATTTTCACCCTCACCTTTCTTCCCTGGAATTTATAATACACACGATTCTTTTTGAGAAAAGACAATTGAAGCTAGTGCGATAATCCCAGTGGAGTAATAGAATACTGCCCACGAAAATAAGATTAAATGGTCCTTTTCCCAAAATTATCTTGACCAGCTTGAAGGTTGGGCGCTATTTGTGCGAGAACGTAGTACCAGGTGGACTGAAGGGAAAAGAATATACCAGCATACGAAGATAGATTACTTTTGACTGCAATATGATATTGGTAGTACTTTTCCGTTTTAATTGCTGGCTCCGGTGATAAGGGCAACGTATAGGTTTGTAAGGGAGGGTCTATGCTAGAAAAATAGCGTTGGAGAGTATTGAAGAAAACGGATCATAAAATGTAGGGGATGTGATGAGTTGTGGAGGGAACTAATTTAAATAGGGTGACGGAGGACGTGGAAACGGATCTTTCCTTGGAAGCGGCGGTTAGGTCCGTCCAGAACCGTTTTACCGGAGGCAATCGCTGTGTGATTAATTTTATTAACGGGACTGATATATATTCTAAAAAATATACAGACTTAGAACAGAATAACTTAAAAAGGGAGTCCCAATTCAGAATTTCATAGAAAATTATGGTAACTTTCCGCACGTTTATGCATGCACAAACAAAAACGAACGAATCAAATATAGGGCTCCCTGAAGAAAGCGATCAAAGTAACTTAGTAAACGTAACACGATGACGGAAATAAACGGTATGACGGAAAAATTAGTAACAACAATCAAAACGATAAAGGGCCGACAAAAGAAAACAAAGATGCCGAACCAGATGTAGTGTAGAAAGCAGGGGCAATGATAAAACGTGCATGAATTACGGGGGATATATTAAAGGATAATGGAGCAAAAAAATAGATAAAGGGTGAAAGCGAAAGAGTGGATATAAGGGAAAATAAATAATAATAATAATATAATAATAATAATATTTAATTGCCCAACAGAACAAAAATTATTCCAATTATAGGACAATATTATGTAATACTACAGACGGCACATCAAAATAACATAAATTAAGCTACCAATACATATATATATATATATATATATATATATATATATATATAAATTGATTCAAAACCCATTAAAATCAACAATCATATTTAATACAATTATAACTAAGAGTATCTAATGCAAAATAAATGGATCAATGCAACTTAGTAAGTTGTTTAAAGCAGAACTGAAAATATCCTTATTTCCGCAAAATTTATTATATATTCTAGATGAATTAAAAATCGGCGACATAAATAACACATTAGTTCTTGGTAGTGGGAGATGAAATGGTAAACTATTGCGAGAATGGTAAGGCGGTACAAAAAAGTTAATTTGGGACAGTAAGTCAGGAGCATCAGTCCTGTCATGCAGGATGTTAAATAGAAATGCTATGTTACATTTTAACCTTCTAGCCTCTAAACTAGCGACATGAAACTGGTTTAATAATGCAATATGGGAGTATCCTCTAGGAGGGTAGACGTAATTCACTTTATAATAAAGAAATTTGAGGAATTTCCTTTGAATAGCTTCAAGGGAATGTCTGTTTCTTAGTTGTAGGGTACCAAATTGGTGAACAATATTCAAGCTTACTTCTAACTAGAGCAAAGAACAATGATTTAAGCGCTACAACGTTTTGGAAGTTTACAGTTCCTAAATATAAAACCAAGCGCAGACATTGACGAGCGAGATACTGCAGTAATATGATGTGAAAACGAAAACTTACTGTCAAAGTAAACACCGAGATCTTTCACCACATCAGTTCTTAGTAGTTGAGAGGAATCAAGCATATAACTATAAGCAATCGGCGAATATTTTTTTGTATAGCTAACTATTTTACATTTAGCACTATTCAGTAGCAAAGAATTAGTCAAACTCCATTGCACAAGACTATTTATCTGTTGTTGCAAAAAGTCACAGTCACTAGTAGACGACACTTGCGTGAATAGTTTTAAATCATCTGCGTATAACAGTGCACCACACTTCAGTATATCAGTTAAGTCATTTATATACAAAATAAACAAAAGTGGCCCCAAAATTGAACCCTGAGGCACACCAGAAGTAACCATCACAAAATCAGAAGAAAAATTGTTATATAAAACACGCTGAAATCTATTGCTTAAATAAGACTTGAAAAGCATTTGTAGATTATAGTTGAAGCCAAAGTTGTGGATCTTCGCAATAATGATGTCATGCGGAATGGTATCAAAGGCTTTACTAAAATCTGTATAAACGACATCAACTTGACCGCGTTTGTCGATATTCTCAGATATAATGTGCGATAGGCACGCTAGGTTGGTAGTTGTGGATCTGTTTTCCATAAATCCATGCTGGTGGATTGATATATGTCTTCTTACATTCGGGTATATCCTAGCATATAGAACGATTTCATAAATTTTTGCGAAGTTGTTTAAAATGCTCACAGGTCGATAATTTTTGACATCTCTAGAGTCACCGTGTTTTAAAACAGGCGTAATATTAGCACTTTTCCACCTATCAGGAAACACATTTGTTGCTAATGAAAGATTAATGATACGTGTTAAAGGTACAGCCAACACAGCAGAACAGTCTTTAATAAGAAACGCAGGGATCATGTCAGGTCCAGAAGTACGACCACTTTTCAACTTTTCTATAGCAGAGCACACTTCATCAACAGTTACATAATCAACTGAGACATCAGGAGCATTCCTAGACACATAGAAGTCAGAAACGTCCCTATTAGTTAGTGGAGAGTAGACACTTGCAAAGTATTGACTAAATGCCTGAACAATACCCTCAGGGCTATCCCAATTATCATCATTATACGTTACACTGCACGGGATACGAGAACTACCTCTCTTGGAGTTAATAAAATTCCAAAAACGTTTGGGATCAACAGTGATGGTATTTTGTACGTTACGAATGTGACTCTTGTAAGCTGCCTTGATTAGTATCCTGAGATTGGCACGTAGATTCTTGTAATTGTTCAAGTGTGCTAGAGTTCTGTGCTTCTTAAGCTTCTTAAGCGCTGAGAACTTGAGACGTATAACACGCTTAATTTGTGAAGTATACCAGAGGGGGTACTTAGGAGATTTGTTATTGAATCTAGGAACAAATGTATCCAATAATTCGTAAAGGTACTGGTAAAATTGTTCACATGCAGAGTCAGTACTAACACACGTATCCAAAAAGGACCAGTCAGTGTGAAATAGTGACGCATAAAGGGTAACGTAATCAGCTGAAGCAAAGTGGTAACGCTTATTCTTGTTACTTATTGGGAACCGATCAATACATTTATTCTTAAACGACAGGCTAATACTCAGAGCAGGATGGTACTTATCTTCAGTAACAGCTGGATCCCCATCGTGTATTACTTCACACTCTATATTACTAATAACTAAATCAAGTAGTCTGTCCATAGAGTTAACCACAGTGTTAAGTTGTTTTAAATTAAGAAGATGTAAAAAATTGTTCAAAGTAGCAGATCTATTATCCAAAATATGCACGCTGGCGTAATTGGGAATATTAAAATCCCCAACAATAAGAACATTAGGTATAAACTGAGTTGATTGTTCAAAAAGTTCAAAAAATTGTTGAAAGTTATCTAGAGTTGTACTTGGCGGTATGTAAATAACAAAAATAGAAAGTACAAAACTATCAAATACACACTTACATCCGACAACGTCTATAGAAGGAAAGGCTTCAGTTAATACAAGAAGATCAAGTTGTTCACAACGAATATTGTAATTCACAGCAATGAGCGCTCCTCCACCCCACTTTTGATTGGTAATGTGTAATTTCCGATCACAACGAAATATATTGAATTTGTTTGGTAACAGTTCATTGTCCGACATATCAGGTGTAAGAGCCGTTTCCACTAAGCAAATTATATCATAATCACAGACAAGACCGTACACATGCAATGAATCAATTTTCGATTTAAGACCACGAGTATTTTGATAATAACATTTTAAGTTACGTAATGTATGTAACTGGCTAAGGGGACCTACTCTTACTGTTGGGCTAGGGTTGCGTTTTTTTGAGTGACAATAGTCGGTACATTACGTATGTATTTGATTGTTAAATTAGTTTCACCGTTTTGTATACGAGTTTGAAGAGTCGCTCTCAACGACTTTAAAAACTCACGTTGCATCAATGTTTCGTCCGCGGATATAGATATTTTTCCAGTACGAGGCAACTTAGATTTATTTTTCAAAAGTAATAACGGGTCATCTCTATTGGCGAAAACAACCTTGATCGGACGTGGCTTATCATTCAAAAAGCGACCTAACCGATAAACACCGATATTGACCGTCGATACAGCTGCTACCTTCTCAATGACGTTCTTTACTTGACGCATATCTTCGTCCTTCTTATCTTCGATGGAACCTGGGGATTCCTCTACGCCATGAATGATAATGTTACGAGACCGAAGATTACGATCATTCATTTCACTAATTAGGTTCTCTCTGAAGACAGCATCATTATGTACTGCAGACGATGCTTTTTTGAGCGCATTGATTTCTTCTTTCATTTCCAACATCATCTTAACCATGTCGCCCAATTGCAAACGGTCGCTGGAACAATTATCGCACAAATACTTAATTCTGCGATCTTTGGAATTGATACACTGAATTTCCGCTCGTGTCAAACCAGAACAAGTAGTATGCACGGGTTTATCACATGCATCGCACTTCAGTTCTTTATCAGCATTTAGGTCACGAGCACAAACATTGCATTTTGACATGGATGGCATATTGCAGTTAAAAATTACGGAGCACCGAGGAAACGTACCGTACTCGACGAGAACTCGCGCAACTATTTGACGCGTTGAACAACACATCAATTTTTTCAGACTGTACTCCTACACACCACTCTGAAACTCGAACAACAAAATTTCCTTTTCCTTTAATTTTTTGCTGTATCATCAATTAGAAATGGTGTTTGTCACGTTATGCAGTTGTAGATTGAAGGTTATGAATTTCTTTAATTTTTCAGCACCTCACCACTGTGGGACATTAAATTGAAAATAGTGTTTTCCTATTAAAATGATGTGATAATTCATGTTGTTCTCTTAATTACATGAAAATTATACGACATAATTCTATGTTTATGGATGAGCGACTTGTCGAAATCTGATTGCAAAAGGTCGATCGATTAAATAAAATTTTAGCTTCATTTGAGGGTTAACTTGAACATTTCTGCTTCTAACTTTTAGTTGCTTGCGGTTATAACTCCGCACTTGTCACAAATCCTTTAGCAGCATTCAACGTAAGCATGGACGGGTTATTTGATTGAAGATTGCAATATTTTACTCAAATCTTTGGGATTGACATTAGAAGAAGAAGAAGTTTTCCCGCAAGATTTCAAAAAATCTCTAATTGTGATGCTTGCGGTATTTGCACCAGAAATTAATCTCGGGCCTTTCAATTACGTTGACGGCAAGGCACCATAACATATAAAATGTTGTGTACACGCATGAACATAGCTAGGTATACAATATGTAAGCTTGTTGATCCCCAAGACAAAGTTCAAGTTACAAACCAGCCACCTGCTCTTCCACTTAACCTTATAATGTCACAAATGTCACCCCCTGAATTTCAAGATGCACCATCTTGTTCTGATTCGATAAACCCAATTATCGTTTTAAATTCATTTTGCTGTAGGAATGCCAAACAGATTTCCAAACTCATTGGAAACGCCAGCCGCTTAGAGTGTTACTAGCTAGGTACACATGTTCCTGCTCGCAAACTCAAATATCCTACATCTCGAAATTTTTTGAATAGGTTTCAAATATACAGTGATCTATTTGGTATTTCGATAAAACTGCATACAAATTACAAAATATTAGTGCACAATTATTAATTTTTTAGGGCACAAGTGCATACATATTTACGGAATTTTATATTTATTTTATATACCAGGATGAATATCCCAAAAGCGAACATACGCAATTAACATGGGAAAGAGTTTCTTTGCAGATTGTTGCTCTCCTGTTAACGAAAGGGTTTATAATGACACCAATTGAAAGAAGATTTTTTATTAGCATCTAATGGTATACGAATTATAAATGACGGTATTTCTCAATTTTTTTATCCAAAATTCGGCAATAAGTCCAATTACCAAAAGTTATGTTAAGACAAAAAGCAGATTCAAACGTTATTCAAGTCGAAATCAGTATCAGTTTATACAGCCGTCATTAATTTTTTTGGTAAAAGGTATTTAACTGAGGAAATATTATTTATAATAAAAAAAAATATTACAGCGGAAATAGTGTCATTATTACCCTCTAAGTTAACATGGGGAGCAACAATCTACAAACATTTTTCATTCATTCAACCGATATGTTATTATTTTAACTCCTGATGAATTGTCCTTTCTTGAGATTATGCAACCAAAATATTTATATATTTAAAAGCAGCTATCACACACAAAAATCAATGTTTACCGTAAATGTATACGTATATTTGAATGCATTCATTTAGTTTGAGAACAATATATGTACTCATATATTTTAAATAAATTCCATTTAAGTCAAACAAAAATATTAGTTTATTTCCGATGTATGGTAGGTATCCTTATAAAAATTAAATGAAACAAAAATAAGATACATTTAAATTGAGAAAATATATGATATATGTACTTAAATCAAAAGGACCAATGCCTCATTTGTTAAAATTAAGTTCAGGGTTATTTGTCCTAAGGATAAGGTACAATTACGTGGAAGGAACGTCTTCTATACTTGGTTCAAAATTATAAATACTTCCATTGTTTTAAACAAGTATATATTTTATCTTTGGCCTAGGGACAAAGAAATCATTTCTGTAATTTTGCCACGTGATGATGCACAAAGAATGCTTCCACAACAAGCACTGAATAGACGGTGTATTATATTTTTCAAGCGAAGTCATTTTTATTACAAAGACAGTGATTTATAAAAGCAAACTACAAGTGAATTACATTGGCACTTGGCAGTTCTTAATTAATAATTCGGCACGTGCCGTGCACCCCATGTTCCAAATGTTTCCATGATAAAAGGTAAAAGTTCCTAGCTCTCTTTAATTTCTCTATGCGCCGCCATCTTGGATAAAAGGGTATGGAAAATCGGTTTTTTCAAAGTAATTCCGCAACGGTTGATGTTACGAAAAAATGGTTCTAATGAAAGTTAAAGAAGACAAAAATCCACTACCAACATTTCGGCCAATTTTCGATAAAAAGTAAATTCAATCCAAAAATGGTATGGAAAAAACCACGAACACAGGTTTTCAAATTTGGCAGCAATGGGTTTGTTCCACTGTCATGACAAAGCAACTAGCACCCGAAAACCTACTGAAATTCATTTCATGTGCTTGTCGAAAGGGATATGGCGGAACATTTGGTTGCGGGAAATCTGGGTTGAAATGTTCAGATGTGTGGGGCTGCTGCAGTGGTCAGCCATGCAAAAACGTACCGGCGACTCGACAGTGAGGAGGAAGATGACGAAGAAGCACTCATGATGATGACAATCAATATGTCAACATAAACCGACCAGGGCCGTCCAGGAAGAGACTGATAATATAATCGGATAATTCAAGGGTCATTTCACAAAGTTGTGGATTAGGTCTATCGGGGATAGCAGAACAACAAACAGGTATTCTGTACCTCAAGATTGTCGGTAAAGTACACTTTGAATGTACAACATTGTTATAACTATGTAATAAATAGCGAGAAACATTCGAAAAAAATCACAAAAATTGGAGGAAAATGTTCAACATATTAGAGGTACAAAAAAAGTGAGGAATTTCCTTCTTCACCTTTTATTTGAAACTGGTAGTCACAAGATTTACCGCAGCTGAAATCTCATATATTTGAATGTCACTTTAATTTATATACAGGATGTCCCATTTATCTTGAGACAGTCGATTATTGCAGAAACAAGCGGAGATATCAAAAAACAGTTTATATAAAATACGTATATGGAGAGGACCCATTTAATAATGCTATGCACATTTTCACATAACTGTCACTTAAGGGTGAAGGCTTAAGGGCTCGCTTAAGGGTGTAGGGCAACCTAATTTTTTCTTATTATTGGGTATTCTTATTCTATATCGGAAAATAATAAACTTTCGTGGGAAAAGTACACTTACAATTTTTGGAGACACTTTTCCAAGTTCGCGATTTTTGGTTTGAGCTAGGAAGCTGTTATGTCAAGAATTTTACAGATTTTTTATATATGTTCAAATAACATCAGAAAAAAATAAAAACTGGCAAGTTTCGGTTTTTCTGACATATCTTCGGAAGTAATCGGAATTTTCTAGTTTCCTTTAAAGCATATCTTTAATTGACAAACTTTTCCAACTTCACCAGAGGCTTCTCCATTCCCCGAAAGTGACTATACTAGTGTGACGATTCTAAACTTCGGGTTATTGGGCCGTATTTTTTTCAATGGGCGTTCAACAACCGTCACCGATCAGCATTATGTTTCGATGCTCGAACATAGTTTTGAGACAGAATTGGAACGGTTAGCTAAAAAACAAGATCTAGGAGATATTTGGTTCCAACAAGACGGGGCTATGGCCCACACAGATTTTAATGGCAAAACTGCGGCAGATGTTCCCTGCGCGCTTATCGTCTCACTGAGGGGAGACCGGGGGTGGCCGGCGAGGTCATCGTTGAGCATCTGAGATTTTTTCGTATTAGAGAGAAAATCGCCGCTATTCCAATCGATTTGTGCCAGAACGCACATGAAAATAATCATATTCCTGTCATGTGATCTTTCAAACTTAGAGAAAGAAATTGGGTGTAGCACCGAATCAAGCAGAATAAACTACTTTTTCGTCACTTAGAAATAAGAAGCAATAGCTTTGATGCTGAAAACCATTTACACTATCATTCAAGATTATTTTTCCACTTCGGGTCTTGTAAATTATAATTCTTTGTATGTCGTTATTTACTTTATATCGTGGAAATTGCAATTTATTTGTTAATTAAAATTACGCATATGAATAAAATAAAATAAAACTGTGGATAGCAAAATAAAACTTTTTCTTAACACACTGTATACTAAAATTCAAGATTTAAGCCAAAAAATTGACCTCCACTTTTTTTAAGCAATTCACCAACTTTTATTGCAAATAACGAATAGTTAAAAGATTTTTTAATAATGGACAGTAAGATGTTTGTTTAGGTCTTGGTTTTTTAAAAATGTTAGCGGCAAACATGATATACAGGGCAAGGAAAAAGTTGCAGATAATTATGGGATTAAAAGATGTTGATAATGGCGTATTTGTGCAAGACGCAATTTTGCGTCAAAACAAAAATACTGTACCTATTATCTTATGGAAACCATCGTCTTTTGGTTCATTCTCCCAAACTGTATGGCATACATCAAAAGACTCAGTCCCGTAGCCAGAATGAAGTAGCAGGGGTGGCCGATATTTTTCTGAAGTTTTTTGTAAAGGGACCATCAACCGTAATTTCCAGTGAGGGCAAGACCACGTCCTAGGTGGGGCTCAGCCCCAAAAAACTAGCAATTGTACTATTTTATTATACAATTACCGACAAATTTTCCCTGAACAGGGCCGAGCATTTCGGCAATTTTTAGCAGTTCGTTCGGTGTTTATATCTCTATTATTTACTACAGAAAAAAGAGTTGAAAGAAAAAATAGGCAATTATACGTACTTAATAATGCAGAGTATAGTTTTGACCCATACTTCTTATATGACATAGTTTTTTAGCAATGACCCAAAAAACGACTATTTCCATAAGGAAAAACAATGTTTTTGTCTGTACTCAGAAATTGTAGCTTCAATATTTGATTTTCAGTTCAATGGCTAAACTAATTATTTTTTCCTTTGTAAAACCATTGGAAAACCAAACGAAATGAGGAAAAAAAACTTAAAGAGGTATCTAGTAAACCGTGCATTTTTCCAAAACCCAAAAGCGAATCATCATCTAGTAAAATTCCCCATTTATCCGTCCGTTTACATATCTCTGCTATTTCACCCCGTATAAACCCTGGGCGCATCAACATCAATTCAAGAAATCTACGAATTCTTTCTTTCTTTATTTTTTAAAATTAAAGTTAATAAAAGCTTCAGAAAAGTACAATATGATCTCAGAGTTAATCCTAGTGATTCTTTCTTAGGTTCTTAAACGCTACACGTGGAGCTGTTGAAATTATGGATATGGCTGTCATTGTCATCCGTTGATTCTAAGTTAACAAAATGCTTTCTTTTTTTAACATTATGTGAATAAAAATATGCAATTAATGTATTCTAATATTCCAATTTTATTACTTCATAATGAGCAATTAATTAAACTTCAAAAATACGTGTATGAGAGATTAAGTAATTTTCCCCTTACAGTTTGAAAGGTGCCCCATTTAAAGTACCAGCAAGATAAAAACGTGGCACCTGCAATGTGGTTTATGAGCATATGGGCAGATGCAATTCAATGTGGACCCACCACTGCGAATGTGGGTTGATTTTGTACATATTGTCGAGTGTTTCATTATATCAAACCCCTTAAATTAGTCTTCAAAATGCAACTCTAAAGATTTTGAGTAGAATTACGTATTATGATTACGTAAGCGAGTAAACGACCGTATTTCGTATTTAGAGCTTGTTTTTGTCGCTTAGCCAACAAGTCCCTTTTACGCGATCTCGCCGTGAGGGTAGTTCAATTCGTATTGTATAGCGAATAAATACGTTTTGACAGGTCTCCAGGGTTATACATAATACCACTTGTCCATATGTTGCAGAAATGTGAACCCCTCGTCAAGGTACTTGTTACTACTTTGATGCGTCATGAATTATGAGTATCTAACCTAATTTCGACGAGGGTTAGAGGGAAATATATTACCGCTCTGTGCGCTGAGATGAGAAAAATATTAAAAAGAGACCTTGAAACAGATTTCCCACTCCTCTGACTTATGGTATGAGTTTGCAAACATACCGAAGAAGTCATTAATCATTTTTATAATGAAATCGCAATTTGCGTTACATCTTGGAACAGAAGATTAATTGCGAATTTTATTTTTAATGAAGCGTTATATCTTTTTAAAAGTCTTTCGAAAGTTGTTATTTGTGCCATTTGTTTGACGCTTAATGTACTTGGAGAATTTTAAATTGATTGTGCGCGAAGATTTTAAGCTAGCATACCAAACTTTTCGGTTGTACCAGGTAAGTCATCTTAAAATACTAATGAAAAATGTGTAATCTAGCCGATTAGGGTGTTTAAATATTTGAAAAAAATAAAATTCGAAAATAGAAATCTAAAACGGCGGCAAATCGTAGCAATAAAGCATATTCGAATTAGAATATGCTTTTCAGTGAAGCCGAATCGTGAAAATGTAGAGAACATCGGAATCGTCACAGTCTCGACTCCTATACATTGAAAACCGTATTGGATAACCGTATTTCAGCGCTCCTCCCAACTCCAAAGTTCTATTGGTCTGAAGCTACCCCTATACCTTAGCTTACCCCTATAGGGTGGTTTAAACTAAATAAACTGGCTTCGGCTGAATGAAAGTAGCGCTCCTGCTCTGCTCTGTAGCATCGAAAAACTCTATCTGGCATCGCCCTCGTTGCAGAGCGGTAGGTGATTTTCTACAGCGTTTAGTTTAGGGGGAAGGTTGTATTATCTAACAATATTTAGACGTTAGTAGTATGTTTTTCCACAATACGTATTTTGACTGTTGAGTGAGCGCATTGTTACAAAATCCTGTTACAACAACGTGTGTTTTTTTGGTCTGTGTACGTGTTTCTTTTGTGCGCGGCTTGCGTAAAAGTTTACAATGACAATGGACATTACAAGTAGAAGACCTGATTCTAAAGTTGACGTGCAGGTTACAAGCGATGTGCAAATTGCAACAAGTAAGACAATCAAGCGTTCGTTTGACGTCGCTTTCTTGATGCTACCTGATGACAAGTTGAAGCAGAAGCAATTGAAGGCATCAGAAATCGCGTATCAAGAGAATAACAACGTGGAAAATGCGAAAAATGACACCGACAGCGACGACTCATCGAAAGCTGTCGAACTGCAAAAGATGAAAACTCACGCTAGGTACTTACAAAACGCTATACACAAGCAGCAGGTTTTCGGTGATCCCAATTTGAAGTCAAAGCTCGAGTTCGATTCCGCCGCAACTTTAAAGCTCCTTCCACACATACACCACTCGGAACAGAAAAGCGCATTCACAAAGGTAAATCTAGCTAAGGACTCGCGAACATCACCTAGCCTATCGGCCAGCCCTGATATTAACTATCAAAGTTTAAGCCCTTCGCCCCCGATCATGAATAGAAACTACCAACTTCACCCAAACATCCTCACGCCTAACCAAATCTTTAAGCCCGCATATCAAAACAATTTCATTCCCGAAAACTTTGCCAATCCAAACCCGATCGTGCTCGACCACCCTTTCCTAACGAAAAACCCTTCGACGGACCTACTTCAGCCCAGTTTCGCAAAGATGCGCCCAATGCTCGGCCAATACCGTCACGAATTATCGTACAACTATCCGCAATTTCAACCACCCGAAATGCTAAAGATCGCGCAACCCGATTTAAAATTTTCGTCCGGTAATCCGGCCGCAGCAATCTTGAGCACCTTACTACCCCCTTCGCTGGCCGCTCTCTCGTTACCCGCTCAGAACATATGCGCCAAGTGCAACGTCAGCTTCAGAATGACCTCTGACTTAGTGTACCACATGAGATCGCATCACAAAAATGACACGGTCGATGTCACCAAAAAACGACGGGAAGACAAACTTAAATGCCCCGTATGTGCGGAATCGTTTCGTGAAAGGCACCATTTAACCAGGCATATGACGGCTCATCAAGATAAAGAGGACGACGAAGAGGAACCAATTGGCAAGAAAAAAGAGTTTGCGAACTTTACTAAGTGATCATTTTAACACGTAGGCCTTGACTGTTATTGCCGTTGTTTCATTTTACATTTATTCAAATGTTTATGTATAGTTAACCTAATGCTTTATGTATATTTGTCAAATAGTGTAAATTGTTTATAATTTAAGCATTGTTTAGTGCAATATTTACTGATGTAGTGTAAAAAGACGGGAAAATAGGGAAATAAAGCAATAAATACTTAATGACGCCGTCGGAGTGTTTTAAGGTTTTATGTTTTACGATCTTTATTCGGAGCCCCCTTTGCTAATGAGCTTAAACGCACGTCGATTCTTACGTCGAAGCGCTAACTCAATTATTTAACCCTCTCTTAAACAATAGGTGGCTGTGAAATGAAGCGCTTATTTTATAATGTTTGAATCTCTGTAACGTGATTTGGAATTAATGGTCTGCAAATGCCGTGATAAGCGACTTGCATCCGACAATATTCCACAATGCTTTCGGTTATATTGTTGTAAATATTTTAATGTCCTTTTTACTACTGATAAACCACATGGTGGGTAGGTATAGAGTTTGATTATTGAAAGTTTACCTACTGGTGCGTATTTTGTACTAAATAAGCCAACCCTGGGTAGGAACATCAAAAAATTTTGATAATGAATTACTGTGCTGACCGCATCCACTCATTTTAAGAAAAAAAAACCTAAAAGCGTTAAATTACTACTAACCCGAGTTTAAGCTCAATTTCTGATCAGTTTTACACACATCGCAATATTGTTATCGCACATTTTTTTATGATGGTGGGTGAAAATTGTCGCATAGAAAAATTGAGTCTTTACATTCAATAATCGGCGAATGTGCGACTTTTTGTGTTTTAAGAATTGCACATAATTGGAAACAACGTTTTGAAAAGTTTAGATTAGCGAAAGAATAGCACGGTGTGGGTTGAAGCTGCCATTATAATTTCATGGTCTCTGAAGTGTTTTGAAAGAAATTTAGGATGTCCGACACTGATTCTTGATATGGTGAAAGGCAAAAAGCTCACCACCGTTTGTAAGTTGTCCTGTGTTGTGATATGGTGGAGCGAGAACAGCGAGTACTCCACCATCTCTGCAGCTGATTTTAGTGCTCCTTTTAATTCGAAAGTTTCCCTGATAACCATGCTGCTACCGGGGTAAGCACATGACACAGGGAATTCAAACATAAAGGTTCCCCTAGTATTAATTTTGAGAACAAGAGATACCGAGGTTGTGACCACCGAAGAGGCACCACGACAATACCCGAAACCTGATCGATAACAATTTTTTGGAGTGTTCATAGTATTAGAGCAAATAGCGGGAAAGCATAAAACTTAAATTTTTTCCAGTTTAAGGTAAATAGGTTCCAAAGTATCCGAAATAGTACGAAATTACCATTGTAAGCCCCCTTGTAAAACCCGGAATGCTGCGTCCGGTTCTCAATTATCAATAACTCCCATACGATACAAAAACCGTAAGGTTTCTTTCTTCACAAAATATCCAAATTTTCCTAGCTAAATTATTCAACGTTACATGCTTATTTGTTGTCCATCCTAACTAAGATATTTATGTCTCTTCGGTTTTTTGCAAAATATTTGTGTCCTAAATAAATTTCGTGTAATTCCAGTATATTACTATGCTGATTGCTGAAAGCTTTCTGATTTTGACCACCCGCCAAAAGTTATCTCATCTCTACATATGTACCATTCCCCAGCCAGACAGGATTAAGGGGCCCCCGAGACGATACCAGTCTTTTACAAATTTCAAATGTAACTAAAAGAAATTCGTAATAGTAGGTTTTCTTTGTCCATATTTGTAAATTCCTTCCTTTAAAAACAACAAACAAGTTGGTTCCTATAATTTCTTTCAAGATACACTGTGCAGCCACGTAAATAGTTTAGAAAAGACACACGGAACCAAACAGAGACCGAAAGGTAAACAGTTAAACTGAAACAATTGATTTCTGAACTGAAAAGAGCAATGGACCCCATAAAACTATTACAACGTATTAAACCCCTAACAGTTCTTGAAAGTGCCATTTTAAAATGTGTAAAATAAACCGTTTTAGCCATTCGGTTTATCGGCTAAAAAATTGAGGAGATAAATTGACCTTTGTATGGACCACAAGGTGAAATGGTTCAACTGTAGCTTGGCAATTTCATTTTTTAACAAACCAAACTCTTTCCCCGAGGGTTGCCGAAAGGCAGGGGATGATAACTTAGTAGGTAATTTAGTAAAAGGAATTTTATATCCCTTTATCCAATTCAGGATTATGTAATTGGAGGTAATCTGGGCCCAATGTTCACCAAAATATTGCAAACGTCCAGTATAACTTACCGGAGCTATGTTTTACCATGTGTCTTTTCGGTTGCGGTAACGAGAATTCGTCTGAATCCTACCAATTCCAGCAATATTTTTTGGTGATCCCCCTTTGTGATCCCAACTCGCGCGCTCGTTGAGCATGGGGGTAGAAGCTTTCTCGAGCATCGACCCTTCTTCACGAGAGGGATATGAAAAGCTTTTTAATTGTTTGCAAACGTTTTCCAAAGTCTTTTCTCTACTAGGTAATTCTCGTGAAATATCGGATCTGCCTCGTTCCCCAAGTGGGGGGCGCGTGGCGTGATAAAAGTTGATCGGGAACGGCCCTTCCGTACCCACTGTTTATTTTTCCAAGTCCAATAACCTCTTTTTTAGGTCTACAATTAATCGCTTATGTTTCTTATCAGTATCGGAAAGGTCGGAAGACGAAGAAGCTCGTTTCCTATTTTATCTGTCCTTTTCCCCATACTGATCCTACAAAAGAACCAAATAAATCATGCAAAAAAGAACTTACAATACAATCTCCTTATAAAACTGCAACGTAACGATGTGAGCGAAGCGCGCTCAAAACGGACAATGACTAGTGCACTTACCGCTGACGGGGAGAGCAATTTGGGACCGGTTCGACCAACTTTCCCTTTACGTTTGTAGGCGAAAAGCAGGAAATGTACTTTTACACTGTAAATTAAGTGATATAGAGGAATGAAATCCATAAATGTACATTTTATAGAATTGAAAGTTCCAATAGTAGTCTTTCAAGAGACCAAGTGTCGGCAGTTCATGGAACATAGCATTGAATAAAAAATTCAGTTTTTTCAAGGATTATAGGAATCTGAGTTCGAAGCAGGACTCGCCGCAAACTACAATTTCACGTTGTCAAGGTGATATATCAGACGGAGGTGTATTTTGTGATACAAAATTTAAAAAGTCTAGAAGAAAATAGCAATAATAGCAAGATTCATTGAAAAGATAGTGCTGTATTCGTTTTCGTTGTCGATTATGCTTTCCCTCTCTCACGCCTACCTCTCTCACGCCTACCTACCCCTACGCTGGGCAAAATATGAGACAAATTGGTTGTTCCATGTAAAAATTATGCACGTTTTATTTTCCAAAAGAGCGTCTCGGGATATAATTAATGGAGATTCCACGTATAGGCTAACTATTGCAAAAAATTCCAGGCCTCAAACAATAGAAATGGGTCCGGACAGACGGCCGGACTGGCATATCACAAACAATAGCACATTTTTTTTATTCTTAAAAAAATGCGCTAAAAACGAAATTTTGTTGTTGCTCTAGTCTTTTGCTTTCGTGCCTAGTTCGTGAATATAAAAACGACCCCTCGGCTTGATTGTAAACTCACAAGTATCATCCCTTAAAAAACCACTAATTAAGTTCTTTAGTTTATCACGTTTTTGATAAGAAAATGTATTGTATTAATTTATTTCCTTCTAATATTGACCAGTTTTTTTATAAACCCCATAAGAAATATTCCCTGAAGGATGAGATTTTTATCTAGATCAAAGCACACATGCCAGGTCTCATGATTTCTTCAGTACATTGGTCATCTATATTGACGAAATTACTAATAATTTTATATAGTTAACATTTAAAAGAAGGTTTTGCTCTGCCAAGGTGTAAAAAACGTCTCTGTGTTCAGGCGGGTAATAGCATCGTTTTTCAACGCACTATACATTAGAGATAAATTAAATTGAAACTGCGTCAGTTGCCATTTAAAAATGATTACCTCGAATAAACAAATTCAATTCGCAAAAATGATTTAATAAATCTAGCAAATGACACTTTATGAAAATATATAGCCCTGCCATATTTCGGCCCCATAAACGATTTATCGTGTATAGAAAAGAGTTCCTTACAAAAGCTTTTGATAGGGGCGATCTATTAAGTTATTGGTATTGCGGAAGGCATCTCTCTATTAGTTTGATTAAACTGTGTAACTTTTTCTCGGTGCATGAGCTCGAATATGGCATAAGTGTTAGAATTGGTCGGGGAGGGTGAGGAGAACTGTCACGTTCCTTTAAATGGAGCAACGTTTGATTAATAACGGTGGAAAACCTTTTAAACGTTGATTTTGTTGGAGATTTATGGGTCGGGCAATATTTCAAACATTTTCCAACTGAAAATTCTGCCTTTCGGTACAGGACACGGGTCAGTTGATGTACGAGTGCTATTGAACGAGCGCCGAAACAAACGGAAACGAAACCATTAATTGCCAAGAATACAATGGTGGCAGGAAAGCACATGTTAAGTTTAGTTTGTTAATTATGGCGTCACACACAATGGAGACGCTTCCGACGCAACCAGGCCCGGAAATGTGACGCTCGTTCCCTGTTTCAAACTCTCACCGTTATGAGAGAAGACTTTAATACTCATTAAATAAACGTAGGTACCCGCTATTACAAATTGCGGTAATTTCGCCTTAACCAACCCGCGTGTTGCGGTGTATTTATTCGTATGTAACACAGGCGACATCCTTGCAATTTAAATTACGTAAATAACCATAAGGTTTTTTTCTGTGCAAAACGTTCACTTGATAGCAGTTTCTGCGCGTTCACGTAAAAACAAAAATTCCGGCGAGAAAAAATTTGCATTCCACTTGGTGCATCGATTTTCGAAACGTGTAATACAGCTGCTTTCTTTTATGTCTCTAGAGCCTTTTTATACGCCTAAAAGAGGTCCTTGTTTTATTTAAAACCGCTTGTTGCAATTTAAATTGCTCCACGTGTTAAGTGTATTACAATAGTACTTGATTTATTTCTTTTCCACAAGCCAGAGTTAAATAGTATTGCGTTATGAATATAATAATAAAGGAAATGTGAGAGAACTATACATTTGGATGTTGGGGTACATTTATCAAGTGCTCTCAATATCGCATGATAGTTGAGAATCTCAAAAAATGACATTTACGAGAGTAACATGTACATGTAAAGAGTACCTATATTTTGTACTGTTTGGTATAAGGTATATTCTGAGCTTTTCTCGTCTAGAATTTCCTTACAAACGAAGAATTACCTATACTATAAACATTCTTTTTCTTGTGACGTTTCTATAAAACAGTGTAATGTGAACAACTATTTTAAGAGTGGTACATTTACAAATATTTGCATAGTTAACAAAACAACTATTTTTACCACCCGTAAGTTAGTAAAGGAAGTATATAGCATTGGGGTAAAAAGTGGTCCTTCATTTCTTCATTTTTTTTACGCAAATGCACGTTTTGAATCACCTGTAATCCGAATCAAACAAAATCTTGATGATGTCTGTCTGTTTATACTCTCATTTCCGGCTAAACGGCTGAACCAATTGGAACCAAATTCGGTACACATATTCTTAGACATAAAAGAAAGAGCAGAATTGCTTTTGAGCAGAATCGCGCACACACAAGTGTGTCAAAGAAACTGTAAATATTTCACGTTTTTCCACATTATGGCTAAACTATTGCATCGTGCGGGTGGTATCTGTTAGCCACAGCAACTTTTTTCCAGATCTTGTATCTGAGCAGAAAATTTCAGAAAAGCTCTTCGAGGAAAATCGTCTTATGTAGTGTTTGTGATCTAAGAATATGCGAGGGTGGTTTGAGACGAATGCTTCTACAGTTATGTGGAAAAGATTAATTAGCACCTAGACGTTAATGAGGAATCTGGTCGGTTCTGGCAATCTGGTATGGTAAGGATTGAATTAGATAATGTGCTTTTCGTTCAAAAAAAGTTATCCTAATCCTAAATCCATTTTTTTTTTAAATGCGTGAATTTACGGAGAAAAATTGCAAACTCAAAAAATCGAATCGAGTTAACGGCAATTTCTAAAACTTCTAGACTATATATACTGACAATAGAACATAATCTCAAATTTCAAATGGCACTATTGAATAGGTCCTAATTCAAACACCGTTAAACAACATTTCTTTATACAAGGTACGGTTTGGTGAAAAATTAGTTACTGCAAAACGTTTTCTTCGTCTTGTTAGACACCTTCCCACCAAAAACGGCTGGCAACACTTAAAAATTCGTCGGAAGGGTGCATCACAATATCGAGGAAGTATTTTTGAACACAATAAATTCACAGTGCCTTTTGAAATTTGAGGGATAGATTGAGATACAGAGATCACATGTAAGTCGTAAGTCGATAATGTAGGCAGCTGTGTAACGGTAGCTCCTGATTTAGATTTAATTTTTCGAATTTTTTAGAAAGAAAGTTGTTGCACTTGAATATTCAATTTTTCATTGGGATCATCTGAAGACTATCTAACACTAGAACCGCGGAAGCGGTCAATTTGACCGTTGCGCGTCTTTTTTATCTACTTCAAGCGCATCGTTGATAATAATCTTAAGTGACTCTATGACATTTCCTAAAAACATGTTTCCCAATCTTATTAATTTTTTAATTTTTTTCCGATTAGTTTTTCTAGTTAAGCGAAATTCAAGATCTCCCCATATAGAATATACTGAAGTCAAGTTGCTTACAAAAGTTGTAGTACACGAACCCACAGGGGATTATTATTATTATTATAGTGAAAAATAGATTAGGAAAAAGTGCGAAAATGTGATAACGTTTTTCATGAACTTAAAGGCGGCGTTTGACAGAACGGAAAGGTAAGTATGGAATAAATTATGGGAGATCGGAAAATAGATAGTGTTTTGGACTAAGACAGGGATGTCTACTTACCTCAACCTTATTTAACCTCTACATAAGAGACATGGAACAAATTTTAAGACAAGGTCAATGTGGAGGGATAGCATTGGGAAGAAGGAATAGATATGCCCCCCCCTCCCCCGGCATAAGCGGACGACCCAATGATAATGGCAAAAAGAGAAGAATGGAGAATGGAGTTACATGTATAGAAACGCCGAAGATGATCCAATTTGGGAAAGGGGAAAAAAGCAAAAGGGAGAAGAATGGAATGGGAGGTATGAACGAGTAACGAGTAGAGAGACAGGTGTGAGGAATAGGAGAGAGTAGTTTCAAGAATGAATTCAGAATAAGAAAATACCTGTTTAATGTTATGGGGTGGAAGGAATGGGATGAACTAGAAGGATAGAAAGAAAATACTACTATAAATAGGTATTAGGGCTAAACGGAAGGACACCGAATTGTATAGGTATAGGATGAAACATAATTGGAGAATATAGAAAGAGCGTAAGAATGCAGGGTGGTAATATTCGATGAAAGGGGTGAAAAAAAGTGAATTAGTGAATGCTTGGTGACGAGAATGAAGTAGAGGCAGTATGTTATGTTCCTAAGTCCAATCTATGCAAATACAGTTACCAATCGGACGTGCATTATCACAAAACTCGACATCGGAACGATATTAGAAAAAAAATTTGTCGACATGCATTTAATTAATATATTTATTATTTCATATTGACCTTTTTTTGTGTTGTCAAAATTTAAAAAATTACATAAAAATATATTGGAAAGCTCAACAGACGTATGGCATACGTTTATATGCTAGTTCTTACCTATGTAAAGAGAAAATTGCGGTGACAGACGTTTTCTAATCACCGCACAAACGGTCTATATAAGCATCTTGTCTTTTGTATTACAAAATTTACCAAAAAAACCGGAATAAATGTCATTGTCTATGCCGACAAATATTTTGCTAGAAAAAATATTATGAAAGAAATGGATACGGATGGGCTGAGATGTAAAAGGGGCATGGATGCACAAGTACAACAACAGAAGGTGAAGATAAAGTGCTCTCGATTAAGGAACTAATAAGGGAGTGGTTGCCGCAATACTTATGGGAGGGAAGAAAAAATATTAAGATAATGGCCAGGTTCAGATGCGGAAATGAAGAGAGACAGAGAATCTATTGAGAGAAGAGGAGGATATAGAGCACATGCTATGGGTGTGCAAGGAGGTGGAAACGGCAAGGTGAAGCAGAAGTGCGATGACGGTAGAAAGAGAGAAGTCGATGCGGTTTATTTTGTACCGATTGATTGACTTTTCTAAATCATAAGCTAAATCGACAAATTTTGCAAATTTTTACGTTTTCGTCGTGTGCACTTCTCTCAGGTAACTATACAAATAAAGTGCAGAAGGAATCGACAAATTTTGTAAGAAGTACAGAAAACGAGAGCATTTTTTGGTTTTGTGCGCTGCTCTCATCCATATATAAGTAAAATGCAGAAGCAGTCAACAAATTTGGCAAAATTTATAATAAACATAGAACGGTTTTTCGGGAGGTGCACTTTTTCCATTTCCCAAATAACAAAAATAAGAAATAAAAGACGTTGTTGCGCCAGGTGCACTGTCTCATTTAAGGTCCTGCAAAAATGCAGGTCTGCTCTGAAATTGATCTAATTGAAAACAACAATAAAACTTTTTTAGTTATAACACGGAAACACCTATGGAAATGGGGAGAAGTTCGTCTTTCATGGCGAACGGACGTGTTTTGATCCAGCTCCGGCTGATTTTAGTGTCTTTTGTGACTGTATAGGTTTAAAAATGTTTGTCCTGTGTGGCCGGGAGCGCACAAAAATGTGTAATTGTTTAGTGCTTATTTGATCGAAATCGGTTCAGTCATTCAGTGGTTGAGATTTTACGAATTTTTAAAGTATTAAGTTTAATCTCAAGATGCATAACGCGCGGGACTAATTAAATCGTGAGAAGACAGGGCAGGAACCTCCAATCAACAGAACAAAAAGGGCGTAAAGTTAAGATAAGTGCTTGCTTGCTTACTTACTTACTTACTTACTTAGAATTAAGGCTAAATTTTATTTAAAATTGAACAAAGGGGAAAAGATAGAATAGAGCGGCCCAAGTCACTGGGGCTACATTGAATATACCTACTTCGAAGCGGGGCGGAACAAATTGACCCTTGGGAAAGGAAATATAAACTTGTCAACCGGAGACATATAAAGAAACTATAGCCATAATTACCTACAATATTTAAACTCTCAAATTTCGGTTTAATAGGCATGATTGACAAAAAAGGAAACCTTTCTTACCAAATTTAAGCGGCTTTTTTTTCCTGTTTTTTTTACACTTTGTTACTCTCGTTAGTACCTTTAGTTTAGAGTCTCACAGAATAGAATATACGGGGTGGCCAAAGATAGAATGAAGGGACACGTCTCAGTGACATAACAACTAACTTAACTAAATTATCTCTCCTAGATATCTCTTTTAGCGATTAACAAACAGCACCCACCACCCAAATCAAAATTAAGACCTTAATGACAAGTATCAGCGATCAAATAGAAGTGCGATCAAAGAACACATCCTAGAATGCATCAGTATAAATAAGGACGGAGACTGCCTGTTTGGAACGATTGTGCACCAACGGAGGGGATTGCCAGGGACATCAGAACCTCTCAGGAAATCAAGCAAAGGATTAAAAAAGAAATCAACGCATACATCAAGGAAAACCTGGAAGATTTCTACCCACAATTGGTAGGAGACGTAGACGGATAGATGGAGAGAACCAGCAGAGTTACGGAAATCGTAATCAAGAAGCACCGAGGCATTGAGGTGGAGAAATTTGAAGGAAAAGCAAGAGTATATCAATGGCCCAAATCAAGATGAAAATAGGAAGACTAACAATCACAGGATGCCACATCCCCTCGGGCAAAAGAGGACAGGCGGAACTCAGAAATCGAAGTGAAACAACAGAAAAAAGTGCAGACAGAACCTAGGTATCATACTAGGCGGCTTCAGTACGCAACTAGGCAGACTGGACGAAAGTGAAGAGGAGGAAGGGAACACAGCAGACATATGGGCAAAAACAGTAGGATCGGACCACAAAACGGTAAAGGGGAAAGTCAAGAGGGAGGGGGGAGAACAAAGGACAAGGAGCACAGCGGGGAAACCGAAGGGTGGGATGTGAAACTTCTGTCAGGGGAGAAGAAAAGAAAGGAGCACCGAAAGGAGCAGTAAGAGATTAGAAGCAAAAAGGGGGAAGGGATACCATATCGGAAAAGATCGGCGAAACGCTCAAAGAAACAACAAAGAATACACTAGGGAAACAGAAACGCCCATGTGACCGAACAGAAAGCGGGCCAAAACCCACACTAACCTGAAACAAAGAAGGAGCTAAGGGAAGCCAAGGAAGAAGAAAACGGAGCCTATGAGCAACACGAAATCAAGGAATTCGCCGTGTTCGCGGAGAACATCGCCAAACTCAGACCAATGTAGAGGAATATGCAAATGTAATGGTATAGGCACATCAAAAAATACAAAAGGAGGAAACAAGGGGGAAACAGAAAATAATATACCAATGACAGCGTGGGCGATGCTGGGATTACCCAAATTCCTAATCAACAGAATCATAAACGCGTGGCAAAGGGAGTATACTAGTATACAATGGTTTTGGAAGAAACCCGAACACCAAAGAAAACCAGGGGGATCAAACAAGGATGTCCGCTTCCCCAAGGCTCTTCGCGATAGCACTTGACCACGCTATAGAACAAACAAGGATGGTGGTGACGAACTTTAGCACAGGCGGCCAATTACTACTACCGACATTACTGGCGTACGCGGACGATCTATTTGTAATCCCGGATAATTTATAAGACACTGAGGACATCGTCCAGGCCAGCGTGGTACCAGGTACACCTGGAAATGGTGGACCTACAAATACACAACGAAAAGAGCTACATGATGATAAGAGTGCCAAGAAACAACACCCCCAGTACAAAGAAGGAGAGAAGACCATAATAGCCGAGAAGGAGATAACCATGAAGCACAAGATCAAATATCTGGGAACGTACATAAACAGCACCCTCAGCAGGCACAACGTAGTGCAAGACAGAATAACCAACGCATTCAGAAGCACACACGGAATCTGGAACTTCTTACGAGAGAAGAAAATACCGGGCAGCTGGAAAATGATGATTTACAACACGAACATAGCACCGACAATGTTATACGGAATTAACACTTCAGCGCTAACAAGGAGCAACAGACGAACATTGAGGAGGGCGGAGTGGAAGGCACTCAGGATACTGAAGAAAACAGCAACCTCACAAGAAAGCAGAGAAGAGAACTACTAGAAGGAAAGACGATTACCAGGAGACTGAAGATGATTCAGATGAGATACTGGACATACCAACAAGAGGAACAAAGACCATATCATACGGGCTGCCAAGATTCTGTGTGCCTCGGAATGGAAGGTACGCCGACCCTGCCACACATGGAGCACCACCATAAACCAAACGGTAGAGGTCTCGGGGATTACCATGGGAAGATGGCGAAGAAAAGAGCAAAGACACACATCAAGGAAGAAAGAAAGCAGAAGAATACTGGAGGTGGAGGAAGAAGCAAAGGGGAGGAGGAAAAGGGGACAGAAAGTAACGCAGGGAGAGGACAACAATAAAAAGGGCCTAACACGAGGGAAAACCGAGAAGGGAACGAGACCAAAGGATAGGAACATCGGAAGCCAATGAACGCCCGGAGAAGAAGCTATCACTAGAGTTCCCTCTAAGGCAGAATACCAGTGGCGAAGCTGTGGCCGTACCCGTTCGGGTCGGATAACACCCAGTTAGCCGCCCCCCCCCACAACCCCCCCAATCCACAAAATCCACCACATTGTTTGGCATATGTCGCGGCCCAGCGCGATGGCAACAAAGTAGTGGAGAAACGTCCCTGATAGTGTCTACCAGGGCCGCATCCTCACGACAGTTGACTAAATCCTGGGAGAGGCATATGTCAAAGTTTCAAGTTTCAAGTTTCAACACGGAAACACCTATGGAAATGAAGTCGTGAAGGGTGGCGACACAGTGCCAGTTTCTTATATCGTTTCTGATTAAAAAATTGTCATATGTATGAGATTGCATTTTTTTCCTAAAAAAATAATATGAATACTCTAAGCAAACAAAAATGAGTTGCTGTCGAGTCACCTTTGGAATTCATGTTTACATGGGAAATCGTACTTAACTTGAACTTACAAAGGCGACTTGACCGCCACTCATTTTTGATCGCCCGTTATAAGAAAGCGACCAAACTGTGACAAAATATAAGAGTTGGATCTTTACGATACAGAACGAACATTTTGGGAATTGTTAATTTAGTGCTTATATTGCATCGTACACCACTGGCACGGCAATAATACTATTGGCAGTTTGGTAACATTTTCGGAAAAAAGCATACTAAACTCTTTTAAAGGATTTGAGCTGTCGAATTTTCCTCACTTGTAATTAAGTTATATTCACACAAACGTTAATTTCGTTATCTTTTACGACTAGAAGTGTAAGTAGATATAAAGAAAAACTATAAAAACAAACTTCAACATTTTAGTGTGACCTACGGACTAAAATTCTTATTTATTTTTACAAAGTTGCAACTTAATTAAAGGGAAGTTGTAAAGGCTTGCAAGAATTCTGCTGAAAAGAAAATGTAATATTCATGTCAAATTTGACACGACATCATTATTAGTGGATCACCCTAAAGGGACATATTCTCCCATATAATCTAGTTTTACGGTAGATTCAAAATGCCCGCGCTTACAAGGCGTATTAAATCAATTATGATTGACTCAACGATTGTAAAGAATCACTTCCTAGACCGCGATTGGTTCCGCTCCGGCACGTGACACTTATTTGTTCCTCTTTATGTTACCACATTAATTCTAGATCATTGAGCTTGTTTTGTTTATTATTAGAAGAGTTCTAAGCTACGCTACGATTTTCGGTTCAAAAATTGAACATGAACAATGAAAACGGGGTGATTTTCTTCAGGCAATTAATGATGCCGAAATAGTAATTTATGAAGTTTTCCAGATAAAATTGACCACAAATGGTACGTGCAAATTTACATCTTGCAGGCGCATCCAAGAGCACCTCTATCGGCCGCTAAGATGAATGCACAAATTGGATTTCAAACAGAACTAAGCAGAAATCATATATCAAACGCAATAAGATATATGAATCACTGAGACACATTTTATGCAAATTACTTAAAATCTCATACATACAGATTGCAAACTCCGCTAATGTCACCATTACGGACTCTTTCATAAGGAACCCTGCGACGCTCTTGCTTACAGTTCGCTTTGGAGCATATATCCATATTAATGTTACCATATTTCATTATCTCATTCATATGGAAATCTCAAACAATTAGTCAAAATTCCGCCGTTGTTGTTGTTAGACGAAATTATTGAATAATTTCGATTAACGTGACGCGCAAAACTTTATTTCGATGAAATGACACCGACGCCGGCCGCCGAAAAGACGTGAATATCAAACAACCGTTTAACGAAATTAAAGATAACCAGATTTTTTGCCTCCATATGTAATCCGATTAGTTCATATTTAAAATAGGACGTCACACCCTTCTCAGTACTGCGCCTTGTCTAATAAATCAGTAATTACACTTATCTAATCTTCTTGTTCCAATGCGTTCATTTGGATTTTAGGTTTTAGTTCAATTTACGGCCAGCTAAACTTTAATCATATTTTCAAATCTATCGGATTTTACTTTTGTTCGCTTCGTGTAAATATTTAATTTATAACGAGTTTTGGCCGCTTGGGTGCTTGAATATCCTACAGAAAATGTGCTACTCTACCCCATTACTTTTAGAAATTATATCCCTGCATATAATTATGTACTGTAGTTGTAATTAGCTCTTTAGCGTATTGCAAGGCCACCCACGGCAGTTACAAGGGTGAAATTGTATTCCATACATAACCCCACGGATGTACCTTTCTAATACAAAAAAACCCGTTCGGAAAAATAACTGTGTGTTCATTATTTTTTAGTCACTTGAAAAGGCAACTTTATATGGGATCACCCTATAAATTTAAAAATCACTATACAGAATGAGGCTGGTTGAATGACCACTGGTCCAAACCAAATCAAAAAACAAAAAATTTAGCAGTATTAAATATAAATGTACAGTATCTTACTACATTAGAACTATTTGTACAGTAAAAAAAATTGTTGCTCGTTTGAACAATTATTTGACTATTTGTAAAATTACTCTACCTTTGGAAAAATAATTGCAAAAAATATTATGCCCATTAACAATTATTTCATTTTCAAATAAAATGCAGGCGGTAAAATGACTGATTGTACAGTAAAAGAAGTATAGTAGCACTGCACCGTGTGTTTGTGCAGTTACTCGAATACAGATAAAACGTGAATAGGCCATGAAGAGTGGTATATCAAGAATTAGGGGCTGATGGTGTATTTAAGGGCATGCCTTGGTACTCCTATAGTACTAACACTGCATTAGAATCAACCAAATGCGTTATAAAAGATGGCTGTCTGTCGCTGTCACGTTTCTGTGTATACTAATAAACTAAACAAATACAAAAAACGAGCTCCTGGGTATGGCCAGCATGTGCAAAACCAAATTTTAAACCTGATGTTAGTTTTGCTTTTATTTAAAGTGTATATGTATGAAATTTCATTTAATTGCTTCCATAAATAAGAAAGTTGGCACTGCACATCCTACACAAAACCAAATTTTAAAAATGGCAATACATTTGCTTTTATTCCAAGTGGCTATGTATCAGATTTCATTTAAATACCTTCATAAATAAAAAAGTTTGCAATTCGGTTTCTAAATGGTCGAGATGCGAAAAGGGCACTGTGAATGTGGATCGATTAGGCTCAATTTTTGGAATTACGTTTTATATGGCTAAAGCTATACGCATATTGAATTTCATGCAATTCGGTTCATAACTCACGGAGATGTCAAAAGGGCCTTCTTTATTTTTTAGGCTACATTGCCAATTCATGAACTCCGATCCAAAAATTTAATCAAAGAATCCATCTACTAAATTTTATCGTAATCCGTCCATTCGTTATCGAGATATCGTACTAACGGACGGACAGACGGACAGACACCGCAAAATTATAAACTAGCTAGGAGCTCGTTAATAATGAAAATAATCCAGTTCTACTCGAAGAAATACAAAAAAAAACATTTTCGAATTCAGTGACAATCGATCTCAATTTATGGACTGATGGTTTTCAGACCCCGAAAAAAAATAATCAGTATAATGTATTTGAAAAATACTTGATGAAGTTGCTATTTTGAAAAATCCTTGCCAGTGGGATACCTCTACGCTCACACTGATTGTATCATTGCAATTTATAACAATCAGAAGTGTGTGTTATTTGGGAAGAATTGTGGTGCTTTTCAATAGTTCAAATTGTAAAACGTAGGTCTCTATCATCAAGAAAAATTTTACCTTTCTTAGTTTACAGGAGTACTATAGGCAAAATACATGCAATTTTTGCATACAGAAGATATCTAACTGAAAACGAATAAAACAGTGCATATATCCCGTGATCCTAAACCGCTACCCAAAAACTTCCCGAAAGCACATCTGCGAACGTTGTACGCGAGATGTTAAAAATTTCCATAAGCCTGAAAGTCAGCGACTTGCTTCAATTGCAGGAATTAAAGAGGGACAATTTTTTACATTCTTGCATTTTATTGCAAAATACAGTGAACCTAGTAATTAACACTGAATTAACTTCTCTATTTACGTGCGTCATTTGAACGTTTGTTAAGCGACCCAGGAAAGCGATACAAGCTTTATAAGGGAGTCGATGGTGTTTGTTTGTCAGTCTGTCCGTGAACAGGAAAACTGCCGAACGGTTAGTCCGATTTGGTTCAAACTTACCATATTTGACGTACATATATATCACGTGTAACCTTATTGAAAACGGGTCAAATCCAATGACCCCGTAGGGTCACACCGAGGTGCTCTGCCGCTTTTTTAGATCCGCTTTAGGGGTTTATTTAGATTTAGATTTGTTCATTATAAAATGAAGGTAGGTAATTCATTTAGTTGTTTATTGCGTTAAAATATCTTAGAACAGTAGGTTTATTTCTATTGCATTTAGATTTACGAATCGCTCTTTTAAGGGTGTTGTCAGAATTTTATTTGGATTGTTTCAACATGTAAACGTACTTAAATTTGTATAAAATTTTTGGAAATTCTTGCTAGCCTACAAAAGGAAGAATAAAAGGAGTTTTTGTTTCAAAGAAAAGCTGGAAGGAAAATTACATACGCTCCAAAACATATTGAGGTATAACTTTCAAAATATTTATCCAAATTTTTATTATATTTTGATAATAATTAATGAGACACCAGTGAAAGTGGAATCAATTGAATTCTTCCCTTCATTTATACCATTTTTTTACCTGTGCTAGCTGGGAGCCAACGTACCAAAAAGATAAATTACAAGGGTACAGTAACATAAGACGGCAATGAGATCAACAGAAGAATTTACACCACGATCTTGAGAATGGGCACTATGGAACCACTGGTCTAAATCTATTCCTAATTTTTGTTACCCTTACCTTAGGACCATACTTAGCAGCTGCAATCTTGGTACCAAATGATAACGTCGTTACTATGGGGTAAATTTCCATATTTCCAAAGAAAATGTGGTTCCAAATAACTCGATAAAAAATGGATTGAAGATATCTTAACTTGATGCAACAACATTTAATCGACCTGATCTCCATAGTGTACCATCTTGATCGTTTTCCGAGCGTTAAGGGCCAATTTTCAAGAAAAGCACTCAAATACGTCAATTTTGGAATTGACAGAAAATCGAAGCTGCAAGAATGCTCGTTTCTGATCATTAAACACACATTTTGATTATTATGTCATATAACAGTCCTGATATAACAACATCGTCCAGATCAAAAGACTTCTTTCAAAGTCAAGTTAAGAAAAATTTTATGTCAAAGGGCGAATGATTTTTACATTGTTTTTGAGACAAAATACATCTTAATCTTTGTGGCATAGAAAAATAACGAATTTCTTTAATGTGGAATATTTTAGAAACAACGCGACCTTAAAAAAATACTTTTCCAAATTTGCACGATGAAGGGCTCTCCAACAATATACCATGACGATTTGAAAATTTAGTTTTAACTGGCTTAGTGTTGTTTTCAATGCCATCGTCTTGGAATAACTCCTCACGCTGCGAGCTTTGAAAACTGGTCTTCTGTAAGTAGAATGGGGTAATGGCAGTATGGTACCCACTTGATAAAGCAGTTTCTAGTTTCGAAATTATTCTTCACAATAATTACCCTTATTGTTTAAGATTAGCCATTATACCTAGCAACAGCCAAATTAATAGCTATATGGTTCGTAGCTGTGAATGGCAGTATGCAATAAAAAGGCTAAGGACAATTGCAATCTGAGCAGATTTGGACAGATGTCTTTGAAAGTTCATATCCACTTCCAAAATATTACCCCTGGATTGGCGTATTTCCACACAAAAAGACGGTATAATCAATAAACATTGTTAGAATTTTATTTTGATATTAGTGCCATAAAGTACTTTATAGCATTTTCATGTGTGCGATTCTAACATGTTACAGCAGAATGTGTTTGGGATACTAAAACTAACAAAAGAATATGAGAACTTCAAACGTAAAACATGGAAGGTTGAATCCACTGCTTAAATTAGAAGTTTTTGGTTATGTGATGATGATATATGTATGTAGCAATATGGCGGATAGTATGCTAGCTGAGAAATGCGGTCAGAATCCATTTACGAGATTAAATTTCTGATTCATTGTAGCGGAATGGAGAGTTGTCACATATGTCGACTTGGTCTTTGGCTAAGTGGATAGTTAGGTTATGAGGGAACGCTTTAAAGGGAAAAAACTGATTTACGTTTAAAGTGTGCCCGAGACGCACAAAAATTGAACGCCGCGCCGTACTTACAAGTTTTCAAGGGGCACTTCATAAAATTGGTGACGTGTCGCATCAAAACAACATATTTTTGTTTTTATTTTCAATAAGGCAATTGCGAAAAGCTCTGTAAATCATTTATATGTAGACGTATTTATGATACTCGCGCGCTGACAAACAATTTTGATTGATATTTCGCGAGGCAGCGCAAACATTTTTTTATTGCCAATTTTGTCACGGTTAACATTTTTGTTTCGTATATCCTCGATTAAATGTGGCGGCGATTTTGTAGCGTTTTTAATTTGGGCATCGCAACAATAACACTAAGTATTCTAATCTGGCCTTTTGCGGAGAGGACGTTCTCGTGTTAAGGGATGTATTCGAAGTAAAATGGGGTGCATACATTACTTCCCAAACATACATATGTATATCTTTAAATTGATTTGTCACAGGCGAATAAAGTCGCGGTTGTAATGTTTTTCAGTGATAACCATCAATGAATCCAGAAATTCTCAACATTTCCTCCCTAGCAAGATGTCGCCATTCAATTAAGTCGTTGAGGAGCGCTTCCTTGAACGCCCGCAGCTATTTAAGAGCCACGAGTACTAATAAAAGTGCAGCTTCTCAAGGCAATTGCGAGGGTAATAAGGGAAACGTTTTGAGACTCCTGTATTTTTGAAGGACCCCTAGAAGTATTGACGACTGTATTTAGTAATAGAATGTTATCGCAACCAAGCATTCTACTAATAAATTTCTGATATAAATCGTATTTAACATTTTATTTTCCTATTTTCCTCCCGCGATGTCGCCCCTCCATTCAATTTAAGATGCAATTTTTTACAATTTTAAAAATGACGATTAAGTAAATGAGGCGAATTTGTGTTGTAAAAGGAAATTGTGGCAAACAAACATTTATAATAAGGATGACGAACGTGGAATTAAGTCAAAAATTCTTATTCCGAATTCAATGCGGGCCCCGCTTAAATAATAGGCTAATGCGATGTTATCTTATAAAGTGATATTATGAAGACTTTGTATTAAGATACGCCATTCTTGCTTTAATTAAGATGAGATGCTTAATTGCACCGAGATTTCTACACTGTTATTTTTGCTACTACCCTTTTCTCCTGAAACTCGCCATAGTTTAGTTCAATTGTTGTACTTTCGCTTAGTTTTCTTCACTGAAAGCATTGTTAAAAAAATGAGCACAAACACCATTCTACTAGGCATCTATCCCTATGGAAATACTTGCTTTTGTAGTTACTTTTGATGAAGGAGATCTAAAATATCACAGAATAGACAAAAAAGGCAGAATCGAATGCATATCAGAAGCTTAAAGTAAAAGCTGCTTGTCCTAATTTTGCGATTATTCTCTTAGCTTATTCCGTTCATGACGTATATATTCTTGAAATGCAAAACACATCAGAAAATCGAAACCGAATAGTAATCTCGAATAGCTCATCAGAAACTAATTTGCAAAATTGCCTTAACAAAATTAAAAAGAGAATGGTGCTACTGAATACACAGTTTCTGATTATTTTAGAAGCAAACCGTAAGATTATTACAATGCGCATATTAAATCCGAAGAAATCAATGAAAGCCATCTTACGTTAATTATAATTATGACCATAGTCGATTTTCAGCCCTTATTATTTCTCATTAAAAAGTTTTAGTGGA
Source organism: Photinus pyralis (assembly GCF_008802855.1). Lineage (NCBI taxonomy): Eukaryota > Metazoa > Arthropoda > Insecta > Coleoptera > Lampyridae > Photinus > Photinus pyralis. The sequence continues at coordinate 20,655,861 of NW_022170250.1, forward strand.
ACAATTCCAACCATCTGACATTATTCAATATTTACGCTTCAACATGTTGGAATGGTAATAAGGGCGTAAATATTGGGGGACGAAGAGTTGTATCCATTCGGTTTGCTGATGACACTCTCCTGTTTGCAGAAAATACAGAAGGTCTGAGTGTATTAATTAAATAACATAATAATTTGTATGACTAAGTGTGCCAATTGTGGTAGTAAATTTAAACGCCTTCCCTCGTATGTACCTAAAAATGTACTTACTAGAGAAAGAGAAACGGAACAGGTAACTGCTAACAGAACGAGGGTTGTTTTTCATATTTTCATGTTTTTCATCCGACGATAATCACTCGAGGGCGAAACATGCACTATAAAACAAACAAACGGGATCTTCCATACAATTTTCAATTCGAATGATATATCAAAAATGACACTATCATGGTAACAATTAAGAGATTTAAAAAAATGGTTTTACGGTAATTTCAATATTCTGTTTCCCTTCATGACAGACGAAAAATAATTGCCATTGTCCTTTGGCAACATTTATATAAAAAATCTTACTTCAAAACCATATATTTTGGGTAAACAACGTCATGTTAAACGTTATTTCAAAAAAATGATGCGACGCCCTGTGTATGAAAATATTTCAATTTGTTAAGTGAAAATCTGGTGGATTATTTATGAAATAAACACAGAGTTGGTTTATTGTATTTGAATTTGTATCTCAGTGTTTTTTTTTTGTTTATTTAAGGCGTCGACTACTTGGTCATTAGCCTATTGTAAATACTGTATAAATCATAACATGTCGAATATATTTGCAGACCTTAGGTATTTTATTACATTTTTAAGATGTTGTGGCTGTTTGAGTATTTCTCCTACTTCATCTATTAAATGAAAAGATTGCCTGATGGGCTCCAGTACCGGACACTCCATTAGGATATGTTCAACAGTCATTTGATTACCGCTGTGTACACAAACCGTAGGAGGCTCCCCGCGTAACAGATGGGCGTGCGTTATTATTTTTCCTTTTGGAATTGTTTGTAATTACGTTATTCTTGTTTAAAATTTGGTTCGCCGTTGTAAATTGTTTACTTAGATTTGTGTATTTAATTGTAAAACGTGAAACTATTCGTTTAAATTTAGGGACATCTGGTCGTTTGTTGTGCAGACGCAAGTTCACTAGGTTTGTGTGAGAAGTGTTAAGGTCCTCTTCTTATTAAAATTCCAATGTCCGTGTAGCCACCGAATATATAAATATCGCAAACCATTCACGACTGGATTGATTATTTGGATTAATTATGAAAAACTAAATTTTAATTATCACCCACCTGAGTATGGAGTATTATACCCATATAAGCTTTGTAAGCTTTTCTTTCAGAGATTTTGTTTTAATTGTTTCGTGTGTTTCGGCATAAATTGTTGCTATTGTCAATCAATTAATTCTGTATTTGTTCGAAACCTTTGTGCACCCAGATACAGTTTTCATGTCAGATTTTTGTATTTGTGCGCACGACTTACTTCAGGTGCTAATCAAAATTGGTGTAATAAATTCTTTGGAATTTTCGGCAGTTGATCTAGGTCCCCAAGTCTCTCAAATTGAAAAGTTTTAGCTAAGTATTAGGATTTTTCTTTATAGCAGATGACGGATGTGTACCAGGAGAGATTATAAAATACTAAGTTGCAATTTTAATTTGGCTGAAAACTTCTGTAAGAATTGCATTGTCCCAGGCAAGGTAGACTATAGTAATTCAAATAATATTTTGGTCATACCACCCACAGAGAGGCATGCGATAGGTATTCGAATTACAGTCATCACGTTTAACGGTCTAATTTCAGATCCCAAATACTTTTCTTTTTCAATATGAAACTGATGCTTCCGGATCCTCCAAGTGGGCTTGGTTTTCAGGATTCAAATCTTCAGCACTGTATTTGAATAAAGTGAGACTATCGGTAGATCGTATTTTCTTCCTTAACAACGGACATCCTAACCTAATTAGCACAATTTTTCCTGAATATTGAATTTTTCTCGCCGCACAAATCATCAGCATGGAATAATAATTATAATGTAGTGTGATTATGATGATAATTCCGAAATACATGATATACTGGTATCTAAGTGGTCGTAGTAAGTGCGTGCATTGAAAAGAAAATCATTTAGATTTCCTCTACAGGTATCTGCTCCTATTACGACGATTAATTATAAGCGCACCAAATGCATACGGTATAATTTGTGCAACAAGGACGCCTGTTGTGCGGAAATATTCTATGCTAAATTTCGCCCCGAACGTAATAATCTTTAACAGTGTAGATGTGATGTCGTCGTCTGTTTAAGACTGTTTGAATATTCCAAGCTTGTGCCGGGTTTAGCAACAATCTTAAACGTAAACGACTTCTCAGACTAATTGTTCATATCTAAACATTAACATACTAATTGCCATTTTACTTTATTACCTCCTTGTACGCGAACGTGTACGTGCCTGCTGGAATTTAAATTTATTATTCACGTGCAGGATATAAACTTAATTCTTCCTTGCGGAAGAGTGAGAGCGGGGATTCGTCTTAAATTATTTTTATTTAAATATTATTACTATTACCGCAGAGATTGAATCTAAAATATGTTTTTGTTTAGAAAACTTATTTGTTATAGGTTTAAGATTGGAAATCGAAAACGCCGTAAATCAATTGTTAAAGAGTCTCCTGAGAGTTTTCGAAAGTATACATGTTATATAAGGGTTAGTGATTTGAATACCGAACCTTCCACCAGAAACCAATATGTGTAGCTACGAAATAGCTTTTAAGAAAATATGGAGTTTGCTGGACACTGCCCCAAACAATATTGTATATTGGATGACGTTCGAGTACATCCCCACATAAAGTTTATATACCACCTATCTATTCCACCCTAAATCTCATTCAACATTTCATTTCATAGTAACGTTTGAATATATTATACCAATTTTAAAATATTGCAGGTGCACAATTAGTAATGAAACCCTTTCTTTCTCCCTATAAAAAAGCATAATATTCCAAAAAATGTGAAAGTAGAATGAAAAATTTCCCCATAGCTGAAGTCCTTAGGTCCACACGGGTTTAGCATCACTTTATGAACTATCAGTTTATTTGCAAGGGAAAGTTGTGATCGCCGTCCTATGAGCCACTGTAGTTTCCTATACTGTATGCCAAGCTGCTTTGTTTTTGCAAATATGTGTTTGCGCCATAGTTCTTGTAAGATGCCTATCCAAGTGAAAACCTAGCATACTCCTATTGTACATTATTTAAAGAAACTGGACAGTTGTCTCGACGTAGGGTAAACGGAACTTGCATGGAATACTTTTTATTTTATATTTCCTCTGGCATTCTTGGAATTCCTTCGGTGCTTCTTGGAGTGTATGAGAAGTCAGAACCAGATCGCTGCTGGTTGGTATATAACACCACGCATATGAATTGTATGTCAATGAGAAATAATAAACGCATAATATTCCTACAAGAATGTAGCAATATCCGCCGGACATTTATGCGTATTATACCTATACTTAGGGTTTTAGTCTACAATAAACGCTTTTTATACGGAACTGTGTTGATAAAAGATAACTTTTTTACCTGGCCCCGTATACTTATTTTGAAAACGACAGATTATACTACAGTCTGTACAAAGAAACACATTTCCTATAACTTAATACAAAAGTGATAGGTTTTTATCTAAAAATCGAAAAATGCAACTTTGCCCATAACTCAAAAATAAAAGACTGTATAGATCAGTTTGGTTTTCAACATTGATTTTATCTCAAAATATGATCAAGAGGAGGCTTTTTAAAAAAACGCAAGAGCTATATGCAACAGTTACGCAGTGTTTGGTTGTTCGATTACTCTGAATGATCTTCATTTTCAACCTCGTTTTCAACTATGATGCGAATCGATGTCTCATCAAAGAATGGCCGATTTGGTCTGTTTAGTCTTCGAAAAGAAAAAGACCAAAACTGTACTTATTGTTGCAGAAATAAGTGGACAAGTCAAGACAAGAACGAGAAATATGAAACGCTAGTAGTATTTAAGGCAGGCATACCTATACAGTGCGTTCGAGATAAGAGGGTCACCTCCATATCTCTTTTATTCGAGATACGAGAAATTTGTCAAATATTTATTTTATATGCGACATTACGATCTATCTGATTGTGTAATCAAACATCCGGCATCATGTCCAGTTTAACCGTAAATCAATGCAGCTTTTGTTTTTCAAATGCAATGCTTATGTTTTTTAAGACATTTGAAAAGAGCAATCAATTTCTGTAAGGCAACCTGAAATATGCATATGGTTGATAGACATAAAAATTGAGAAATTCGTTATTCAATATTTAGAAAATTTATAAAATCAAGCACGCCGTGTGCCATACAGTAAAGGCCTACAATAACTTGTTCAATGTTTCGTTTTTAAGATTTACTTTTGCACGATACATCTCTCCGTGTAATGCAACAGGCACTGTGCATCCTAACAGCACACAGCATGTTAGATTTCATAAATTTTCCAAATAATGAATAACAAATTTCTCTATTTTTTTGTATTTCAACCATATGCATTTTTATGTTGTCGTACAGCAAATTGATTGCTCTTTTCAAACATCGTAAAAAATATAAGCATTGGATTTGCAAACAAAAGTTGCATCGATTTCCCGTTACACCAGAAGTTTAAATATGCGATCAGATAGATCGTATAATGTAACATATAAAATTATATTTAACAAATTTTTCGTATCTCGCGAAACAAAAGAGATATTGAGGTGACTCTCTTATTTGGAACGCACTGTATACAACAAGCATCCCTATAAATATTTTTCCTAGCAAACAAGCAGCATCCCAATGAGCGAATGAGCACGAATCGTCACCTGAAACACTTAGAGGGATGCAACTCCACAGACCTATACACCTAGTGTGCCACGTGCCACCACAGTGTGATGGTAGATCCACAAATATTCACAAATTTGTGTGTATAAGCGGCTAAAAACTTATAAATATTTCCGTTTAAAATTAAAGCCACCGTATTACAGGGAAAAATCGTCAATAAGTAGCATTTCATAACTGTATAGAGAAATTGTTTTCACAATCTCGAAAGGATAACTTTGTTCTAAAAACCAACGCCTAGCTGGATAATTTCGTAAAATTGAAGTATAAAATTTCGCTTCGACTATACGCCGCAGTATAAGGTTGATAATAATAGAGTATTTTACATGTTTATTGGGTTGAAATGGAAGCTATTTAAAATATCCCTAGGCGCACGTTGTCAGTCCTGCGCCCTTAATACAACCCAATGTGCTAACATACCTAACTCGGTTTACTTGCGGAAGTTTTAATGCACAATTAAAATACTGTTTTCGTAATTTCATTAAGGAAACGTTTTGCTGTCAAATTACGAGATAGAATTTTCGAAATTCCTTTACGCCCCTAATTGCATTTTAAATTTCCAGTAACGTTAAGTATAAAAGTGGACGTAGTGATCGTATGTGGGTAGGTAATCCTTTTCGAGACAAGATGTGCAAACAAATCGAAGCGTAATACGAAAGTAATCGGCTTTAGTTAAACTAAACATAATTCCGTTAAGTGGCGAAATCTGGACGAAATAGGAAAAGCACTTTTCCGTCGAATGTACCCAAACGGTGGAACTCTACCGAATTGATTGTCAAGTGTTTCGCAACAATCTCGACTTCTTCTTCCCGGCCAATGAAAACTATAGCGAAAATACGTTATACTGCATTTCGTTTTCGCCTATTGCCGCCCGCAGTATATTGAAGAAGGATAAAGACGGGTTCGTAGATGGAATAAGAAACAAATTGTGTTAGGTTCATTATATGGCAGCCCGGAGCGGTACTGAGGCTGCTTTTCCGGTATATTACAGCGCGTCATATAACCCCAAATCGCTAAACGATTTATAATGGGAAAATGCATTTTCCGATACTTTTGACGCGATAGCGTTTCTTGGGAAATAAAGAAGTCCTAGCTGCTTTTTTGTTTCTGCTCTTTTGTTTCATTTAATGCCGGACGTGTTTCTAAAGCTTGTATAATCAATTTTTATTATTAAGGGATGTCTGATCACATCTTTCTCATTAACGTTATCGAATTCATTTTAAATTACGTTTTAAACATTCCACTACTAATTGCAACACACAACGTTATAAACACATAAAAAATTGTTCTCAAAACAGTGTAATTAAAAAATCGTGCCAAAAAGTTTACGAAACTCAACATTTTGGGTATCTCCAGTCAGTGGCGTAACAATGCAGCCACGGGCCCGTGTTCTAAAATGAGCCGAATTTCGTGGTTCTGAATCAAAAAGTTCCCCTACTAAAAATTGTATGCTGCTCTTCGTATCTCGGCACGAGTAGATACGCATTCGTTATGCAAGCAGTTTTGATTTTTTCCTTTCTTCTGCTGTTTAATTTATCCCCAGATTATAGGCTAACTTACTGTGGCGAACGTCCTCAAATGAGTCAATAAAAACGAAGCAAAAGGTTGTGCTGCTCCAGCCATGTACTAAGCTTCGATTAGACCCAATTCCGAGAACTGTGAGGGGCATATAATTTTAAACGACGACTAAATTCTAAGGATAAGAAATTGGCTGCCACTGTCCAATAGAAATATACCTTAATGCAAATTCCCAAAGACGTCTAATACGATAATTTTGGCCGTAGAGAATCACACCGTACTATCGTTATTACTTATGATTTAATAACAGGAAGAAGAATTTGCACTCAAATGATAGGAAGTTCTGCTACTAATGGGGGAATTGTTGTGAAGCGCAATTTCTAATTTACTATCAGAAAATTCAACTCTATTTGTCCTTGAAAATGTAGCAAGGTATGGTGCGTTTGAGATTGCAAATTCTACAACTATAATTGCTTTCGCAATTAATAATTTTATGAAAAGCTATAAGCAATTTAAATATAAATTATTACTGGGCTTAATTTTGTAGCGTTCTTCGGGAGTCTTTTCCAAAAACTTCGGACAAGCTGTACGAGCATGAGCACTATCCTACAAAATGCGAATTTTGAAGGCAAATTTTACTGTCTGTTGCTCGGGGTGGAATTACCCTTTCCATGGCTACCAAACGTTTTTGTTTCTATACTCGTGCACAAATTTTTGCCTGCTCCTTTATAAAAATGATCATATCATTATAAGAAGGGCATTTCAACATTTCTAAGGGTAGGCTAAAATATAATCTGCTGGTATATCCATTTTACGAAGTGCAGTTAGTGCTGGATCAAATTTTTCTGGAAATGAATTTAATGACTGTACATTTTCTATGGAATATGAAAACCAGATTGACAAAAATTGACGAATATTATCTTCAATCACACAATTGCAGAGAAACGTTATCCACAATCTAACCCATGAAATTTACTATGAAATATGCGTGTGAGAATACCTCTAAAACTATATCAAAAAAGAAAAAAATCCTGCTCGATTCGAACCAAATGTTTATGTATTCAATTGAAAGAAGAAACTAAATATCACTCACCTGTCGCCGTTCAATCACCATTTTCTCTTCGGTTATAAGGATGCATAGGTCGAGGACAAGAACAGGAATCATGATGGTTTAATCAACAGATCGGTGAACAATTACGTAGCTTTAGCGATACACCTCACACGCATCAAGGCCTTTTCCACAACAACTTTCTTGAAGTTGAACGAAATCTTATCGCACAAAATTCCCCAAACTAAATTCCAATACTCCATCTATATAAATGAAATAAAACTATTATAAACTTAAATATTCAATGGCTTCAACAGGTCCTTTATATATTTTTTTTATTTGACAAAACAGTATTAATTCAAAAGCCACAAAAACAAGTTAAAAAGTGATCGTAAACGATTTACATAAAGCGCATTTCCACTTGCATTCATTTCCCATTTGTAAGATGCAACTTCTGTTAAAATCGTAAAAATCCGGCCACAAATATGAAAGATGGCGTTGCACATGGGCAATCCATTGTTGACGTGCTACTTCAATTTCAGTTTATGAGAAGAATTTCATTTCAATGCTTTTCTAAATAAGAAAGTTGGAACTGTGCATGCGCAAACCTAAATTTTAAAACTAATGTTAGATTTTCCTTTGTTCCAAGCGCCTAAGTATCAAATTTCACTTAAATAGTTCCATAGATAAAAAAGTTGGCACTGCGCATGCGCAAAATAAAATTTTGAAACTGGCGCTAGATTTTCCTTTATTCCAAGTGCCTATGTATCACATTTCATTTAAATTCTTCCATAAATAAAAAGTTGGCACTGCGCATGCGCAAAACCAAATTTTGAAACTGGCGTTTGATTTTCCTTTATCCCAAGTGCCTATGTATCAAATTTCGTTTAAATTCTTCCATAAATAAAAAAGTTGGCACTGCGCATGCGCAAAACCAAATTTTGAAATTGGCGTTTGATTTTCCTTTATTCCAAGTGCCTATGTATCAAATTTCATTCAAATACTTTTATAAGTAAAAAAGTTTGCAATTCGGTTTATAAATGGTCGAGATGCGAAAAGGGCACTGTGAATTTTGAATCGATTCGATTCAACTTTTGGCATTGCGTATTATATGGATAAAGCTATGCCCATATTGAATTTCATGCAATTCAGTTCATAACTAACGGAGATGTAAAAGCGATCGAACATTTCTAAACAAAGTTATCGTTCACACGGACAGATGGATGGACAGACAGACAAAGGAACAGACGGACAGACCAACAGGCAGACGACAGATAGCAATGCAAAATTATAAACGATCTCTAGGATCGTTAATAAACGGCAAAAGTGTAAAATTATGGAAAATGTAAAAAACGGTTTTTTGTTTTTTTTACAATAACTTTTTTTGTAAGCGGTACAGAAAAAATTCCTTCCTTGGTAAAAGACTCGACACCATAACGAACCAAATAGCGAAAAAAGTAGAACAATAGCTCTTAAGATAAAGAACTAGTAGCGTCGCAAAGTTAGCGGACGGACGGACGGACGGACAAAGTGACCACAATAGCGCATTTTTTTTTATTTTTGTGGAAATGCGCTAATAATATGATAATATGATGATTTAAATGCAATAGTTACTTCCTCGGATTGTTAATTTTTGTATATTGTAGATATTGGTCCTGATTTTTCACCTCCTGTGAACAATTTTATCTCTTCCTTTAGTAACGCAAAATATGTAAATAATTAACACAAGCGTAACACTGAAGGAGTTCGGAAAATTTTCAATTCAGTATTTATATAAGAATTACATTTTTTGTACATTTTTGCCGGGGCCCCTTTTAAGTCGGGACCCGTGCTCATTGCGTACCTTTGAGACATTGTAGCTACACCACTGATGTTAAGCCCTACAAGAATTGTCGCTACGGCTAACATAGGAAAGTAAGCCAGGCAAAAATTAACAGGTTAATATTGCACGAAACGGAAAGCTCGCGGGTTAATGGAAAACAGAAGGTCTTGATGTTTTATCAGGAATAAACGGAATGATGAATTAGTGATCGGTTAATATGAGTTCTGGTAGAATGAGTTGGTACTTGGTACGTGATCTGGTGAGAAGTTTTCTGGTAAATTATAAAATGATCCTTTGCAACTTTTTTTCAATTTACTAGAACGCTTTGCTTTATTCGCATTCATTCATAGAACCGATAGTCATATAAGAATCTTTTTCTTCATTTGTTTTGTTTAAGGGTAACGTAGGTTTGCCATATGGCATCTTCCTTTTTCTCTCTACCCCTCTCTTTAAATCGCGTGCCAGAATTAGTTAACTAATCAAAATTAAAACCTAATTAATTAAATTAATCTGCAAACCCGCAAAAAGAATCGAGCAATGTCCTGTCGATACTCCCAACGCTATCTTGTCGTCCGCTTTTGATAAAATTTGAAATATGGTCCACACCGCGACCTTGCATCGCAACGCAAGTACGTAACCGGAAAATCCTTCTCACCAAGGTCACGCCTTAGCCATGTAACCGGGGGAATCCCCTTAACCAAGCCACGACCTTGTGACGTCACAAAAATGTGTGGGGAATTGTGTCTCACTTCTACTATTAAAAAATTCTTTTGCCCAGAAATATTCCAGAAGCGCTTCCTGCTGAATCCGTCGTTACATTAACATGAATTGTCGCTTTTTGAACTGTTAAATGATCAGACGGGACATTTCTTGTTCTACTTCGCTGATCTGAAAAACACAGAAAAAATGTAGCTCGTGAAACAACTGCGGTTATTATATCGAGAAAAACAGTCTGGGCAAAAGCAAGAATAAATGGACGCACGGAGATTTTTATTTTCATAAGCGCAGCGACGTTAATAATTTTTCGACAAATGGAATGGAACAATTCGACTGAAAACAGACTGCAGTGGAATTGTGTAATTAATTCAGTCAATATCGAAATGCAATAGTGACGCTCGTTTGTACCTCTACTTACCACCGCTGATTAGAGAGGGTTCGTAATCGCTAATCGACAACAATTGACAGCGGTTCCAGCACACATCGATTTAAACGAAGCGTAATTGCTATTACTAACGTTTATATGCAAGTTGACTTATTGCTTTAACGTCGAACCCGCGGGGGTGGTACGTCGGCGAGGGGGATCCGAAGCCATATTGATTGCATTCACGTGTCTCTATATATTATGTGACAATGAGGAAGACATTGGAAATGGGCGTTATTAAAGTGATAAATATTGGAGGAAAATTGTAATTCGTAATTTACCTTCCAGGGGAAACGCTTGAGGGTTTTATATGCAGATCAACATCGAAAGGAAACGTGTAAAATTTTATTACAGTTAAGGGATGTATTTTTTTATAGTTCTGTGGACATATCTTTTCGAATGGATTGCTTCTTAAGACCGAGACACTTGTAAAATTCGAATTTTATGCCACTTTTATTTAGTAAAATTATGTAGGGGCGAAGAAATAATTTTATTCATCTTTAGAGAGTAACCAATAGAGATATTAAAGATGGGGAAAGTCGACCTCCGCGATTTTGTGCTGAATCATTTTATTCGTTAATTGCGTGATCGTTACAAATGCAATTACCCCGAGCCGGAGCTTTGTATTTACAGAATAAATACTACGAAATCGTCGACGATGCTCGGCAGTCTCTCTATTATGTTTTATGTGATTTCAATTCGAATAGCTTTTGCAAATTGTTGTTGATTTGGTTTTATCTTGTTTACGAAATATCTCCCTAATTCGATTGAATCGCGAAAATCTCTAGATTTAAACGTCCGAAGGCATTTTATTAAATTTCATAACGAAATTTCGACTGTCACAATGAAAAATTACCCAAATCTCTGTGCGTATAGAAATGATACTGTCGGGAAACTTTATATCTTTTTTGCTTCACATTCGATATAACCCAATTTTATGTTCGATCATAAAAATAAAACTGTGCGTTGTCAAACATTGATTAGTGTCCCTTATTCGTTATGTGCTCTTGATTTTCATCACAAAAGATAAATTCTGTACCATCACTCTTCATCGTAGGAAGATTTAAATAATTTTCTCATTTCGTTTTCCACGGAAGGACGACCATAAATAATAACCGCAATTTGAAAAGCGCTTATCACTATCTTTGTTTTGCCTAATGGGACATTTTTGTATATTCCTTAATGTTATAAAACGAGCGAACGTTTAACAAGATCGCACTATACGTTATTATTAGCGAATTTTTATGATAACAATTTGATGGGATTCTCCTCTTCTCCAGTTGGTAAGAATGAACCGAATGGCCGAAATCGTATTTTCTTATCTTGAAAATTTTCAAATTTAAATCGCAATGTGTACTTTTACATTTTTGGATTCTACAGATTTTACACTTGATTCATTGTTTTCGTTAATAATAAAAAATAATTCATAGTTAACCGATATGCCAACATAACAAAACTTAGAATTTAGTTCGTGTATTTGTGTGGGCTACGCCAGGGTTTTTGTCCCTAAGAAGGTTTCCCTTACATCGTACATACGTCATGATGCATGACCTACTATGCACTTACGGTTACCTATAAAGTTAACTTCCTAGCACTGGGTTGGAGTGCGCGTGCATCCCATCGAGAAATAAAGGATGTGACATTCAAATTTTGAAATTTATGGTTACTTCCGGTAGGTAACAGGAAAACTCCATTTAAAATATTGAATTCGTTTAACTGCGATACACTTCAAATGACGCACAATAAAAACAGGCACTACTAGAACTTACTTCTAAAACACTGCCACTCCTTTCTCGATACACAAACTGACTTTGATCTCGTGGATGTCATTTTTTGTGGTGGAAAATTTCACCTTAACGGGTACTTGAAGACCATATAAAAAGGTTTCACTTAAGCGATAGACACAAATTCAGACAATTTCTTGGTCATTGTGAACAACGCTTCAGTCCACTCAATTCTAACATTAACTTCTCATAGCGACGAATTATGATCTTTTTAAACACTCTCTAAACCCTTTCCTGCAGCAAACTACGAACAAGACTGACCAACAAATTTCGAAGACTGCCAAACACCAAAAGCGCCGACCAAACAAGAAAAATCGTTTAACGTTGGTCTCTTCTATTTAAACTATCCTTCCCGTCCACCTTTCGCCCTTAGTTTTTATCATAATTAATGCGGGTCGTTGAAGAACTGTTTTCTTTCTGCGCCACCTGCTTATCTACAACTAATTACATAGTTTTACCAAGCAATAACGAACTCTTATTACATCGACCGGAGATATTCTGCAAATGCAATTATTTACAAATGACCCTAACTTTTTAACACGTAATTTACATTTACAAATCAAAACAAACAAAGCGATTATTTAAACAAAATCAAATAACAAATAATTCTTACACATCAAACTGACCTCCAATTTAAATGAGTCTGTGTTCCATCTATAATACAAATAAAAAGACGTAGACGTACATCTGTCAGGAATTCATACTGCGGGTTGGCAGGTAAAAAACCAGCACCACAGAATACGGCCTTCTCAGAATAGAAACAGCAATGTTACAAATTTGTATGGTATTTTGGCGGACCCTGGTGGGTGTGCTGTGAACTAAAGCATCAAAATCAGAGTAGCGCCATCTGGTGACCAGCTTCTAAAGCCATGAAGTAATTTCCCCAATTCGATCTAAATCACAAATATCGATAAAGAATACACAGTTGTTAAATTGCAAGTGTATTTAGATACAATCACATTACATTATTTAACACAGACATCTTAAATTACATGTTTACGAATTACATATAAAACTCAGAAGTAAGTGCAACTTACGCTTTGTAGAAGTTAACACTTTGCAAAAAGATCCTTACGTACCGATTTGTCATACGAAATATTTGGTTTTAATTGCTGTTTGGCCTACATATTTTTGTTAAAAAATATCTTTAGAACTAAATTTTTTGTTCCAAGAGGTAATAAAACCGTTTCAGCAACTTTGTCACACAAGTTTTTGACAACAAATGTTAACTTGATCCTGGTGCTTACTGGTTACTTGAGAAGCAAGGGTGGAAGTTGTTGAATTATCTAAAACAAATTACAATATAAGTATCTACGTCTATATAAATATAAAACTCAAGTCTACACCCTTTTGCCTATAGGTACAGTTGGTAATAATTGTGCATCAAATTGTACCTGTTACTTACCTTGCATAAATAGGAAAGAAATAACAGCACATTTCAATCCTCTTCGCGTTTCAAGCACAAAACAATCTGTTTCAAAACGTGGGAAACGATGCCTTTTTAATATTTTATTGTTACAATCCGCCACACAACACTTTTTACGGCCACATAACTTGTTCATATTTTAAATCTTCCAAAAGTCAAAATTGACTTGTGTAAAACTATGTGTACGTATAAAATCGACGGTCAAAATACTGTAACGAGCAAAATTACAGGTTTTGCAAAAAAATATTTGAGTCTGCGATAAATAGTTCTCCGTACAACCACGGGAAACGCTGTAATCACTGACAATTTAGCGCCATTTATGTTTCTGTTCCGTGAAGGTCTTATTCTGTGACCAGCACTAGCAACAAAGGGATACTGTAAATTGAAAAACAACATATTTACGTAGAAAACAAAATGGAATCCTGCCGTAGGTATCTTTATGAATTTAATTCAAGCATATGTCGCGGCCCAGCGCGATGGCAACAAAGTAGTGGAGAAACGTCCCTGATAGTGTCTACCAGGGACGCATCCTCACGACAGTTGACTAAATCCTGGGAGAGGCGGCGACGCCAGGCATTAGTCAAAGTTTCAAGTTTCAAGAATGATCAGCATAATTATAAAAGAGAAATTTGTATTTGTAATGCGCTATAAATGACAATACGCATGCTGTACAGGAATGTTGTTAATTTAGCAAATAATCTAACTGGGCCATATAATTACCAGATGGATGCAATAAACGTAAACATAAAATAAGAAATACATCACCAGAGTAATTGCAATCGAAACAGCCACAGTAACCAGGTATTCGAAACGTAAGAAATTACCACTGTCCTGAACAAAAACACAAATACCTCTGCCTAAATGTTCCCTTTTTAAGCAAATCCTAGACGAAAATTGGTAATATCGACGTGCCCAGCTTCCTCGGTCGATATGGATCATTAACTTCCCTCATATAGCGTTGTATTTCACACTTTTATTGTAAATTATGGCCCATTTGAATGTAGAGCAGAGTAGAAAAAAAGCAACACAGCAAAACACACTAGTAGTATGATATACGTTTTTGTATAGACCGATTTTATACCTACGTTTAAAATACGATTTTTATTCATATATAACATAACCGTTTTTTAGTATTCGTTTTATAAACACCACTTTAGTATACGCATATAAATCGTATATCAATGGGAAATAAAAAACGCAGAATATTCTTACAAGAATACAGCAACATCCGTTGGACATTTTTGCGTATTGTATATACGTAGGGTTTTAGTCTACAATAAACGCTTTTTATACGGAACTGTCTTGCTAGGGAGGTGTTCTACGGAAACGAAACAAATCCCAATCTTGAATTCTTTCGATGTGGCCAGGAGCGGCTTAGGGAAGCGGGCCAATTCGGTAATTCGGAGAGGGAATCACAATGACATAGTTGGCGACGCACGCCCTCCAAACCCCTGCGCCCCAGCCACCACAACTTTTAAATCTTAAATAGTGACCCCCATGTGTGATACGTCGTTGGAAAGCTCTTTCCAACCATACCAAATAGCATTACATTTAGGTTAGTAATTATCGTGCAAATCAAAAAATACGTACCACACATGGGGGAGGGGGGTCACTATTTAAGATTTAAAAGTTGAGCTGGCTGGAGCGCAGGGGGTTGGAAGGGGTGCGTCGCCATCTATGTCATTGTGATTCCCTCTTCGAATTACCGAAACGGATTTTGATTTTTTCAAATATCTCGTTTATTTACTAAGACAGGGGGGATGGTAAGTTTTCAAATTGCCACCCTGTATGTTAAAATATCTATGTATTGCTGTGTGGCCCCACGTTGGGCGCCAATTAATAATGCTGTGTGCACCGGTCCGTAGGCCAAAAAGACCGTACACAAAACACCTAAACAAACCTAACTAGCTCAAACATTTATCCTTCTCGGAACAAAACTTCTCCCCAGCACAGAGGAGGAATTCCACTCTTTTCTCAGTTAAACTATTAACCTTTATCAGATAGTGGGTTAGACCAAATTCCTTAAATTCCAATTTTAACTTAAGAATTTTGGATAAATAAAATGGACCTTGGACAAGCATCCAAAGAAAACATTAAATTAAAGGAAATGAAATCGTTCGAATGACATACACAGAAATTAAAGTCAGAATTACAAATTTCAGTTTTAATGGTTACACACAATAAAAAAAAACAACAAGAAAAACAAACAATTATTACAAAGAAAACTAAAATTAAAACTTATCTGCTTACATTAGGTACATGTCCAGAACTGCTAATCCAAATGCGGTACACAAAAATCAAATTTCAAAATACACAAGAAAAACACTTAAGTCGGCGCCGACAACACCTTACTAACGCACTTTAATGAAGGGCCAAACTTCCAAAAATGCCGCAATCCAAACTAGCCGCGAACTCGGCTTGCCACTCCGTAAAACGGAAACTCCACCAAACTACTGCGGTAACTCGCCGAAGCGAAGTAAACAATCTTCACTCAACTCAAAAACTGCCCTGACTGGCAACAAAACTCCAAAACAAAACTTCAAACTTCAGCAAACGTGGATCTACTCTCAACTTGGCAAAAGGCGATTTAAATTTCAAACTGACGTAGTTCTGCGTTGACCGTGGCAAAAAGCTGAATCAAAACTTCAAAGAAACATAGTTCTGCGTTAACTGTGGCAAAAAGCCCTTCCTCTTCTCCGTCCGTTCTATTTAAGGTGGAAACCCTTCTTCCAAAATTACAAATTAAAACAGCCAATAATAAGCAGTTGGCAACAGAAAATTTCGCCCCTAACGTACGTTAAACTAGAGGTAGAAAATTATTTTTATAATCAATTTTTAACCGACATTAAGAGATAACACAAACTTAAAATATTAGGAAAAATTTTCTTTCTTTTAAATACAATGAAAAGGCGATAAATAACATCCACCTGTCAATTAAATTAAGCGTTTACAATTGAACAGAATAAAAGCGATATAAAATTCTCAGAAATCTACGTTAAAGAAAATTAAAAATGAGATTAAAAATGTACACGAAAACAAACCTTGACCTCTTTCTCGTAACAATAATTTCTGTTTCAGTAACCAACGACACAAAACAAAAATTTAGATTAAGATAATTGATTACATGGAAACAGGAAACCGCCCTTGTCCATCCTAGTTATGAATCCCAAAATTTCGTCCTGCCAGACGAAATATCACAGCAGTATATGTGCGGTCTTTATAATGAATATCACAGATTTAAAAACTAAAATCTGTGTTAATATTAATACTGTAAAGAAAACTGGCCCATTTATAACATCTGCATCAGGCCACCGACAAAAAAGAAGGTCATTGACAACTTAATTTTAAGCAGAGCAATAACATTTTGCCAAAAGACCTCTACTTCAAATGAAAGCTTGTGCTATTTGTACTAACAATCACTTTGGTACTTTTCATTAAGAAACAAACTTTTTCTACTCTTTCTGATATGATCTCTATTGGTAATATGGAAAATCGTTATACTAAGTTTCTATTTTAGGAAAACTAATGCGAAGGTATATTTCCTGATCAGCACTCAAAATAAAAAGAGGATCGGACAGGACTGCATAATCAAGTTCAAAGGACACTTCCCCAAAAACGTTTATTTGCAAATTAGCGCGGTACAGAATAGCTAAAACTGACGTACCGTTGCTGTAAGGTTTTCTCTTATTGCGAACACCTCATTTCGAATTTCGTGGAAAAGACAGTAAAAGCTCATCAGAATAAATGTAAGGGCAGTACATAGCGTAATTACCGCAAGTGGTACGGGAGGCAACTCGAACTCGGACCAAAAGTCTTCAATTTTTTGGGGAAGTGACGGAAATCTCACTGAGTCCAGACTGATTGGCTCCTCCTGTTGGTGTGTCTGTGTGTCCTGTTCGTTCTGATTTGGTACTTCTTCGCCCATTTTCGCTCCACTGACAATTTCGTTTGGCACTTTTAGAAATGTTGACAGATGCGTGTGACATTGTTTGCCAGCAGCCCCCGTCGACTAGGCATATTCTAATCCTGTATTACAATTTGTAGTTATCACGATACATTGGAATAAATTGAGGTACACAAGGCTACTTTTGCAGCAAGTCATATAATATAATAATTATGAAGAATGCCGTAACGAGTGTGACAGTGGTATTTTCTTATTTTAAAACGAAAACGAGCATATTATGGGGCAGGTATTTTTAAAATAAAGAAAACTTTTCCGCCACAAACGAAAAACTTCTTTTCTTCCGAATTTAATCTTGAATTATGTAGAATGTAGATGCCTCATTTTGCGTCTACTAACAAACAACAGAAAATTCGATTTTCATGGAAATAAGGGAAAATATAGAGTTGGGAATATAACGTTGAACATATATGGGACGTGTACTCGTGCACTCTATTTACATGTCTATACGTGGAGAAATTTATTAGCCTTTTAAACTACAAGACTGCAATAAATTTGTTTCCCAGATTAGAAAGTACCTTGGAAAATTTACTACACGACAAGAACCAGTTAAGTAAAATACGGCTAATATATACACTGTTGGTTCTACATGGATCCTATGCAGATGTAATTTTTGGTAATGCAACGTTCACAATTAGAAAGAATCCTCGCAAACTCCCTTAATTACCACTGTTAAAAGGGAAAATATTTGTGTATTTGCATTCGGGATGTTTCATTTAGTTGCCGAACGATTTTAAATACACCGACCGGCTTCATTAAGGATGAAGGGATTTTTACAATTAAAATTAAATTTGATTTTCACATTTTAGATCGGACCCTTAGTCTCGAGTAACACTCACGCGGATCAAGTTATTTGCACAGCCTCTCCTCGTTCTTGGTTCCGTTTGAGATTCATTCATAAATACTTTTTATGGTCTCATTATCAAAAGTGGATTATTTGTGAAACTTCATTAAAACTGAATTATTTGCCCCCGGCCGTAAATTAAAATATCCCTTTGCTCTAATTAAATATGTTAATAAAGAGTAGCTTTATTTAATAAGTTAAATTTCTTTAGGATTTCTACTTGTTGCTGTATTTTTTTAGCCAGTCATCACTTATTTATTAATTAAAATTTGTTTATTTATAATAATTAATAATAAGGATAAAAATTCAAGTATCTGGCCAGCAGGAATACTTTTAATTTGGTTAGGATTATTTTCTCTCTCATTTTATAGACTTTGTAGCAATCTGTTTGATTATCAGTGTCTACTCATAAAAATGTATTTTTCTTGAGATAATCTTTCATAAATTTGATGACAATTATTTCTTCTTTACAACGGGAATGAAAAGCAGTATTTCAAAGGGATACGTCTATTTATGAAAGTTTCGTAATTTCTCTAAAATATGCACTAGTTTCTGATATAATTTAACCAGTTTGAGTATTTTTCTAAAATATTGATTATTAATGAGATTCGCCGTTCTCGGCTAAGTTTTATTATAATATTCATAAAATAGAAACCTCGTTGGCTAATTAAAAATCTTACACTTTTCCGTTATATTTTAAAGTTCCTTTCTTTTATATTGAAACTACTTAAATTAAAGAAAACAAAATGAGCTGTTATTTAACAGTAAATTAAATACCCTTGAGATACTTAATTCACGGCGACTGCAGACAATAGAGTAACACAAATATGTAATATACCCCTAATTCGCCCTCTCCTGCAGTTGGGTCGATCGCATAGAAATTGTCGTGATTCAGGATTCCCCTAGGGCAAAGTTCGTATTCGTGGTATATGACGCTACAGGAATAAACAATGTCCGGAATAGATTTTCCTTACGTTCCGCCTAGATTGAAGAGATTTTCTTATTTGCTTTATCCGGCTTCGGCCTTCCTTATGTCAAGGTACGCCTTCGTTGATAATGGATTAATTACTTCAAAGGTAAAAGTTCTCCGCTTAGGTGCCGCTTGATTCACGTAATGCGCGCGTAACATTTTTCTTTTGTGCGAATGTACCTTTTCTATTTTTAATTGGAAATGGAAATTAATATGCCATCGCTCCAATTTATTATAGAAAGCTTCGCTAGCACGAGACAATGTAACGACTCAAGTACGGTGTCGCGTATTTCCCAATTCGAATTAAACAGTGCAATGAACATGGTTTTCCTTGTTCTTCGTCGGCGTCGGCCGCATGCAATTTTACACATTGATAAAATTCGAAAAAAATTGAGACGGTCCAGCGGGCTCCCGTTACAAGCTACTGTCGTGTAAACTACGTTACGTAGACGTTATTTTGGTTTCGGCAACTTTAATAAGGTTAGACTACACTGTATATGAAATAATTTCAATTCTGTAAGTGTCAATCTCGCGGGTTTTTACAAATAAACGCAAAGTGCCTTTCATTTGAATTTGTATTTTAGTATGTTTTTCCTTTTAGAAATTTATTTAGATGCGTAACCCTTTAGTTTTATAAGCTTTTGTAAGTATTCAATTTAAAGATAAGGTTTTAGAAGTAAGACATATCACTGTTCGCATTTGTTTGTTTATAGACGATGTGGTCGTTGCGAAAAGAAGTGTTTTTATTAGGCAAAATTTAATTAACGCACATGCTTTATTGCTGATAAGAGATGCAGGTGTTTTACGTAACTGTACGCGCTATTTCGGGGTAAGTGGGGACACGGGACGCGTTTTGTCGAAGCTGGTGGTATTAAGGTCTAATTGTGATTGAAGATTTATTGGAAAATTCATTGAAAACGGGGATTATTTTATGGCGGGATGGTGATTCGTTAAATACTGAAGACAACTGGAAGACGGGGCTTTCTCTTTCGTGACGGTTTGAATATGTACATTGCTTTTAGGCGAAATTCTTTCGGACAGTCAGCCTGTTTATGTGAGAACGTAATCCGTCTGTTGTGTCCGTTAGAAAAAGTTGGTACGAGTGTTAAGCCAAACGACCAGAAATATTTAAGATGGTGAATACGTTTATGAGAGAGAAGTTTACAAATAATAGAATGAAATGAGGAAGGAATCAAGAATAAACAGAAGACCAATAATTCAATTTCACCAAAATAAAATTGGAAAAAGAGTTGGGAAATGTTTGTTACACACAACCCTTAAATTGGAGATTCAAGTAGAGGTTCGAGTGAAATTGAACCTAGTTTTAAAACATGAAGAGCCGACATCAAAGAGACATTCAAGAGAATTGTGGGAAATTTCGAAAAGAAACGATCAAGCTGAACGAAACCAGATTTGACAACCACGATTTAATAGACGATCTTAAAGAAGAGTTAGAAGATTGGAACGGTAGCTTTCAATATGGAATTAATTTGTTTTCAAATTCTTTATAGAGATACCTGGGTAAATTTTTGAGATTTTAAGGGTTAGAACCGTTTGGGTATTACATATAAAAAATCTAAAGGTTGTGAATTTTCTAATAATATGTATGGCTGGGGGAATGATCGTTTTTTCTGCGTTATTTTATTTCATTTCTATAGCGTGATGTCCTCTTAATAGCTTTAGGAAATTCTTATAGGCCGAATTTGTGAGGAAAAATTAGACTTGTAATTATAATTATAATCTGTAATTGCCTTAATTTCTCGGTTTTCCCACAACAATTTCCCAATTACAAATGGTCACGTGAATATACGCAGAATTTTACTATCACAAAAAATGTGTTTACAACTTTGCTGTAAAATAATTAGGGGAAAAATATTTCAATATAAAGAAATCACGATTGAAATCCCTATGGTGCATAAACCAATTCTACACCCTGTAGATATACGGTTATAGGTATGTATTTACCATTATATTCAAAATTCGTGTCTATTTATTTATTGCAATACTCATAATAAAAGCATTTAGGTATTCTTTGGGATCAAAATTGTTTATATTATACTACAAAATTAGTATAACTACTAATTAATCGAAGTAAGTGCAATGGGCGGGTCTAGACGAGGGGAGACTTTAAATGAATTTTAATTCCACAGAGTTTTTTATTAAAATTTTATTGAAAATTGTTGCTAGAAATCGCGATATTCAATTTTTGTGTCCACACTTATTTATGATTTACGATTTCATAAATTTCAAAGTCACTTTTTGAGTAAACTTTCTATTTTTTCAAAATTATTAAAACGTAGTTCACTCATATACATCGCCCTTAACTATTATACCAAATTTCACGACTTCCAATTATTCATTTTTGCTCTGGAATTGACCAAAGAATACATTATTTTGCATAGGAGGCGGTTTAAACGCATACAACAACTTCTACTTAGACGTTAATTACTTGATGCTTTTGCTAATAAATGGACCCCGTTTTTTTGGGATATTTAACTTTTATACAAAGTTTGATTTCCTAGACAGCCCACATTTAATTTTAAATTCAAATTGCATCCAAAAATCCATTACCCACGCGCTGTTCGCATGACAAGAGTTAACAAGGAATTATTAATGAACAATTGATTGAACATTTTTCTTGTTCCATTTTCAGATAAAAGAAATCCGTATTTGTTCGACAAAAGAAAGCATTAGGCAACACTCAATAATCCATACCATGCTACAATAAAAACCTTTTAGAATTCGAAAGAGAGTGTGTGATTCTAAATATAAATCCCGCGGTAAAGTCAGATCGATTCCGAATCAACAGAAATGTTTACAAACTTTGCCATTTAATGCAACAGATCTTTAAAATTGGCAGTGTGTCGTTCAAGCTGACTGAAATTGGCGGGATGGCGGCATTGAGGGAATATTTTTAGGGGAAACAAAGCTCTAATGTAAACAAGTGGATATAATCTGACATTTTGTTTGAACTGTGCAACATCATAAATTCTCTTTTTAATCTGTTATGACGTTTAACGTAATTTATACAAAATTTATAATAAAAAAAAATTCTTCTACCTACATGTGAAATACGCACTCACGTTTTTGAGCTACCTTCCAATTAAAACGTGTACGTGGAAAAACTAAAATTTCAGGGAACAATGTTTAATTAAAAGTTTGTTCGCTTTAACTTGTCTGTCTATTATAAAGTGAAATAAAGGAGATAATTAAAATATGTATATTGCAGTTTAAAATTTTGAAAAAATTAAGCACTCGTTTTAATTGCATCATAATCTCGCGGTAAATATTAAAATATTTAGATTTCATTCTTAAACTAATACAAAACGGCACTCTATTTGCATTTAGTTTAGTCCAATTATTATAATTCGGATGCCGAGTAGCGCAATCCTTGCGAAAATAATAAATATATTTGGGCTCGGCTGTATGCAAACAATCTCGTTAGTCTCCTGAATCTATTTACATCCCGCTAGCGGTGGGGTGGGCTTGATTTCAATCAAGCGTAAAAATAAGTTTCCATTTTTTTCTGTTCGGGCCCCTTCCATTCATACAAATTAGATTTCAGTTAAGAATTCAAAAAACCTACACAAATAAAAGGTAATGGGAAAAGGAACAACTAAAGTAAAAGCTATAATGAAAAAGTTAAAATTGCATTCAGACCAATTTAAAGAAATATCTTAAGTTGGAGAGTCACTTGGAAGTTTTTCATGAACTAATCAATGTTTGGAAGCATTCCGCGCTCTGATCGCCGAACCACAACTTTGATAATTACACTTTTCCAGGATAAAAATGCGCTCCGCGTTCGATTTTCGACGTTTGCATTTATTTTAATACCTTCATTATATTACAAACGAATTGCATTAATTGAGACCTTAACGTGTCAGATTAAAAACATCGCTCAGCCATATCAATTCATTTTAATGATTACGTTGCCAGAAGCACGTTTTATAATAAACGGGATACAAATTGGTGCAATAAATTTGGTGTAATATAGGTACATTTTCACTTCTGCATCATTGTTCATTTATCATTTTCTATTGTTAATGGAATTTGCGAGAATCGAATCGGTACTTTCGTTGTTTATTTACGGCTGCATCCGTATTGCGGAGTCTTGTATTACAAACTTGATTGATGTAATGTCTTCTGTATCAATTGTACCAGAGCGTGCAATTCCGTTAAGTATAAATGAAGCATCACTTCCGCGACCGCAACATTCCATCGTACGACTGGTAAATATTGCTGCGTTTTCCAGCTGTAGCCTTTTCATTTAAGGACATTTTTATAACAGTCGTGATTGGAGGTTTATTGGAAAACTCATTGAAGACGGGGATTATTTTATGATGGAAGCGGTGATTCGTTAAATACTGAAGACAACGGAAAGACCGGGTTTTCTCTTTCGTGACGGTTTGGAAGCGTGTACATTGCTTTTAAGTGAAATTTTTTGCGGACAGTCAGCCTGTTTATGTGAGAACGTAATTCGTAGAACGGTAGCTTTCAATGTGGAATTAATTTGTTTTCAGATTCTTTATAGAGGTAAAGTTGAAATTTTTGCGATTTTAAGGGTTAGAACTGTTTGGGCATTACCAGGGGCATTACATATAAAAAATCTAAAGGTTGTGAATTTTCCAATAATATGTATGGCTGGGAGAATGATCGTCTTTTCTGCGTTATTTCATTTCATTTCTGTAGCGTGTTGTCCTCTTAATAGCATTAGGAAATTCTTATACCTTATGGCGACCGCAACATTCCATCGTACGACTGGTAAATATTGCTGCGTTTTCCAGCTGTAGCCTTTTCATTTAAGGACATTTTTATAACAGTCGTACTGATTCAGTTCAAGACTATGTTATAGTATACCTTGATTGCTATTGACCAAATGCTTAGAAGCAATCTCTTTGAAGTTGTGGTACGGATAGGCCAAAGTACGTCAACCGCCATTTTTGTTGTCAGCTTCCGCTTCAGAGTCACTTGATACCTGCTACAGAGTTCAAACATAGATTGGACTACCTTTCCCCAGCCGACTTCCACAATTGTTGTGGTCAAGTCCAGATGCACCTCTTAGGGATCGACTATCCAAAGTAAATAACTGTCCATTTGGCACAGAAACAAATTTGACGACTACTGTTACTCGAGGAAGACATTGACCCATATTTTTATTAGCTTATCTCGTGAAACACGACACCCCTAAAAGGCAGTAGGAAACTGAATAGCAACAATGAAATGAAACGTAGGTACCTTACAAGGAATCTTCCAGGCGATTCAAATAATCCTCACTTCCTAGTGAGGATTATAATAATAACAATACGATTGTATCGCAAACCAGTATGTAATCCAACATTATATCAAGGAGTCAAGTCAACGAATAATAAAATTACCTTTTGAATTACAGATCGCAACGGCCCTGTTGAGCTCAAGAACGGCGCTTTCCGCCTAATATGTAACAGTCAACACAACAAACAAGCAAGAGGGACAGTGAATAGTGCAGCAGATAAAATGCTGCGTTAGCAATTCCAACATTTGACACTGAGGCCAATCTGATACTAAAACCGTAATTAAAACTCAAAAAAAATCAATAATTCGAATGATTTTACACTATCAAAGGGAAATTTTTGGCTCGATTACGGATTTCTCGTGCAAATTCGGATATGAAAGCATAAACGTGACGTTAAATTCAAGATAACTACTTTTTTCCCTCTACAAGATGCTGCTTTTACATTTTAAGTTTTTTTCTGATTGCAAAAATATGAACACCACTATCTTTTAATAAGAAATAGCTATTAATTTTAACAAAATTAAAAAAATTGTGATGTTTACATTTTTGAAACGCGCACTCCGTCGTTCAGCGTGATCCGAGAGAGAGGTCCGCAAGGGGGATCTCTGTCTTACTCTCGCGCATGCATAGAGCAGCCTATTTGATATGTTTTGAATTTACATTCATGATCAGTTTCCCCTGTGAGTGACAGTGACAGAAATTCCCCTTGCACTATCTCTCTCGGCGCGCTACGTTTCTATGGCAGAGACCGCCAGTGCGCATTTCAGTATAACTACAGTTCAGTGGTAAAAACGCTTCATTGGAGTACACCACAGACATCAAAGGAAATAGAAACCACTCGAAAGATAAACGGTGACAGCCAAAACAATAAATCCCTTTAAAGGTAAGACAAAAGTCAGTAAAAGTAATGGTGTACCAAAGAAAAATTTGCATGTAAGCAATGCAAAAGCAGAAACTCCACCAAAGGGAAGAAGTACAACTGCGCGTAATTCTGAATTAAAGAAGATGGGCTACCATCAAGTCGATTAAAAAAAAACCTATAACTCTAGAATGACCTCTACCGGCAAAACAAAGAACTATTGTAATAAGAAATCTATGCTAAGGTAATAACAAATTTACCACATGAATAGCTTACATCGAAACTAGTGAATTACAATGTGAATACCTAGATGGCGTAAGAATAGCAAGTTTATATAAGAGTAATAATATCAAATAAAAGTATCAATCGAAGAGTTACTTAAGCAGAATGCAAATCAGGACTATCAATCGGCAAGAACTTAGCGTTACAGGGTTCTGGTCGGTTAGTGAGTTCCTGGAAAAGGTTTTTGCAGAAGGAGAAGCACAAAACAGGTGGGGAATTAAGAAGGGATCTAATTTCAAAGCAATTGATCAGATATGAATAGAAAGGGATGGCCTACAGCGAATTCTGCGATATCACTTTACGTTTACATACAGTTTTCAGTGTGGTCTCCTCAATCGGAGGCCCACCAAACGCTAGATTTAGAGCGGAAAAATAAATTAATTATAGGACGTCAACGATTCTTTTTTGGATTTTAGGTTTGGGTGCCATTGAAGTGAGTTTTAGACGATTTGGTTTTGGGACGGAATTTCGTACTTTTGCTTTTGTAAAAGATCTCCGTTTTATACATTGCACTACGACCAAGACACATTTCGTACGGCAATAGAAACGAGAAGATTCCAAAACCGGCACCTTTATATAGGAAATTTATAATTATTATATTTGGGGTTCGGCGAATACTTGAGTAAAAATCTGGTGTGAGAGCGGCACTTTTACTTAAACCTGGGCAGGTCGAGCGCTGCATTCTTTCCATCGCGTAATAAACTGGTAACCAGACCTTCGAGGCGAAACATTATTGGATTATTGTGCTCTCGCTAAAATAAATTGTTACCACGAAAACGTTCTGGTCCAAGGTACAAAACATTTCGTTGCGCTATTCTTTTGGAGTAGCTAGTTACGTTGAAAAGCCAGTTTAAGTAATCAAAATTGCGCAATTAATTTGTTTATACAGGGTGCGTATGAATAAAACGGCAACCGGTAAAAAGGTTAAAGCCAGTTAATTTGTGCTTTTGTTGCCTGTCAAGATTGTAAGGGTACTTTTCGACATTGCGATACTGTGGAACATTGGGAATCATTCCGGTAAATAGACCAAATTAGAAATAAGAAATTGTGTGGAACTTGAAGCACGGATTTGTTCTGGATTCAAATTCATCAACCAACTTTGGAGATTCGCTTTCAACAAGTAAAAATTTTTTTTTCTTGGCGGTTAGGGAATTCAGTACCGGGATCGCAGGATCCCAAAATACCGAGATTTCGCAGCGGGATTAATCCCGTATTTAAATGGAGCGGGATCCCGCGGGATTGCGAAATTTATCGACCAAGCTTACCACGCACACGACGCTGTCTAATTTATTAATAAAACGCGCAACGGAGAAGTGCAGATATCTACAGGTCGTTGGACGATCTTGGATTCTGGAACATTTTGTATTGCGGCTTTTCTCCAAGACAACGTGATCCAAGTACTTGACTTTCCTGTAGCAAAAGTGACATTTAGTTCGGTTGGCACGAAGTCCAAGTTCCTTATGGACCTGATGTGTTCTTCAAACGTTGGCGAGAACATGAACAAGTCGTCCGAATAGGTGAGTAGATGAATATTTTGCGCGGCCAGGTGTTAAATATGTCCATAAATCTCTGAAAGGGCGCAGGCGTGTTCCGTAACCCGAAAGGCATTCGACGGAACCGGTACATATCAGAAGGGATAACGAATGCTGTCTTGGATTGGTCTTTTCGTACAGTTTGAACTTTGAACCCGCAGTGGTGGTCGATTGTGGAAATACAGGGTGTTTCGAAATTCGTGCACACGGACTATGGGATGGTGTTATACGACAAAAACTGAACATAAAGTTCCTCTACCAATTTTCCATCAGACTGCTATTTAGAGCTACTGCGGTTTTAAAAAACCGCCCCCACCCCCCTTCGCTGCGCCACTGGTCTGCTGGTCTGATCAAAAACTGGTAGAGGAACTTTTTATTCAGTTTTCATTGTATAATACCATCCCACAGTCCGTGTGCGCGAATTTCGAAACACCCTTTATAACATGGTGTCGTGCAGCAAATCATCGATCTTTACGACCTGGCGTGTCGTCTTGCATTTAGCCAAGGTGACGTTCGTTTTTAGCGCATTCATTAAGAATAAAAAAATGTGGTATTGTTTGCGTTTTGCCTGTCCGGTCGTCTGTCTGTCCGGACCCACTTTTGCCGTATTAAACTACCTTTAGGGGAATGGAATTTTTTGCAATAAGTATCCTATACTTGGAAGGTGTGCCAAACGGCCATCACATTTCGTTATCTTAAGCAGGGGTGGGGGTGGGGGCATAACATTCAACAATCAATTGGTCTTAGATTTTTTAACGTATGCCTTTAGAGATGCCAAGTAAACCTTTGTAAAATTGGGGGGAGGGGGGTTGCGAACACATGTTTTGTATTTCGATAGCAGTGTGTTACCGGGAGAGGGGGGGGGATTAATGGTATCTTTCATGGCATTCTCATAATTCCTTATATCTCAAGAACAGATTGTCTGAGAAAGGTACTCACAAAAGGTGATTAAGACGTCTGGTAGAAATATATATCCATTGGCGATGTCACAATTTTAAGAGCGAATATCTCGAAATCGGTCTGTAGGAGGCAAGTACTTCTACTGGGGATGTAAACACGAAAATCTTGGAGTAAAGTGCCCACAAAGGGAAAATGCAATATTTCGGAGAAATATTTATGTATAAAGAGTGCCCTCTCCGTTGATTATCTACCAAGAAAGCAAACATCGATAAATATAGTATGCTACTACCTTATAAACCAACCATTTACTAAGCTATTTCGGTTGAGAAAAATTGGCTTTGTCTGCACCAAGAGTTGGGCACCGTTTATACTTCCTTTATATTGGTCAGCTGGTGGTCGTGTTGTTGCAATAGGCGTTGCAGTTCGTATCCTCTGACGCTGACTTTGCCTCCAGTGGTGTCCAAGAGTAGTGTACCATTATGTCCTAGTACATAAAGGGAAAAGCCTGGGAGAGAAAGCCGCTATAAATTCCACACTTAGAGTGCAGAATCTGACGCCTTCTAGTGCTCTAACCTACGGAGTGTTGTTGCAGTCTTTGCAGTCCCAACATATGTCTCCCAGTTTACCACAGCCATAGCAACGCAAGACGATGTTCTCCTCGATAGTTGTCGAAGTTTTAGATGTTGATACGTGGGTCTCCATCTTTCGACATACGCTGACATCGTGACCACAAAAATTGCAGAAGAAACAACGGTGCTTTTTCTTCTCGTTTGCCGGTTCCTTCTTCAGTCCGTTGAAGTCTTTGTCTACCATAGTCAATTCGACAGTTTGAGCCTCATCCAGAAGTTGCTTAAAACTTGAGATTTCTCGCTGGTCATGGTGATTGACGTCGTGTTTCCTTTTTTACTACCCGCACGTCAGTAAGTCTTGCCAGAGTACAAGTGGTCAAATCTGTCTAAACCACTCTTTTGAACTCCCGGTAGAAGTAGAATGGAAACACAAGACACGATTGCTACGTATCGTATTTTCAGGAATTCGATCAATAAATTAGTAATGGGCGTTTTTCTATACCTGTCGTGCAATATTGAGGGATGTGTAATTAAAAACTTCCACCAATCGTCGGTACAAAAACAAACCAACTGGAGCGTAAATTGAAGTTATTATGTACCAACCGAAGGAATTCAAAATGCGCATTACTGTACGTAATAATTTTTTCCATTTGTGAAAAGCGCACAATTTAGAACGTTGAAGTTGGAATATTATCACCTTTGTGCAATTCTCTGGCAACAAATCCCGAAACCAATGTAGGTCCAACACCACCTGTCGCCTGTGGGAACGAGCAGCTATTAGCAGCTGATGAATGACCGGGAAACGAAGCCAATTTCATTGCGCTGTTGCGTTTCAATCTATCCACTTCATCCGTTTGCCACCCACCCCCGCCCTAACCGCACTTTTTCACCTTTGTCTCACTCGCATACGCGTTCCGTCGTAATGTCGGCGCGCGAATAAATCGCATCCACTTCGAAAAACCCGCTTTTCCATAAATCGAAATAAACGTATTTTGAATCGCGACGAAAATTGGCGCAGTATGAAAATCGGCAGATAACAAAAAAAAAGAGAGTATCATCCATAAAATGCATAAATCCCACCGGGATGAAAAAAGCGCAGTGTATTATATCCTACACATTGGAATCTGCATCCCTCATCAGAATGGAAGTTGGAAAAGCTCTAGATATCAGCAAGTTAAGTGTAAAATCGATTCGATCGGCACCAGTCTATACTGTTGGCAAACTGCTGATTACACGAAGCGGGAAGGAATAGGATTGGTACTAAATGGGGAAAAAACTATACTGCAACTGATACGGTATTTTGAAAAGGTGGAATTATTCAACTTGTTTTTATATCGCTGCTGAAATTCATATACAATCGCAATTCAAATGAAACAAATTGCTTTATGCTACATATTCCGATACAAATTTGTCGTATGACATTTACCCATCCTATTTAAATAATGTAAACATCTTCAGTTACAGTTTCACCCTCTATTCTAGATAACCACAAAATAAAGCTTTAGGTATATTTCCAATATTTACCACTCAACGGAATCATTTATCTATTTTAGTAGTAACTTATGTACCTAACCCACACTGAGATATTAAAGTTCTTATACTATAATTATTCTTTTTATACGCCTTTCATTTCAAAACGTACCACGGATTGTAATTCGTAATATAAAAAATCAAAAATTGCCAAAACAGGTCCATGTAGGTAGCTAAGAGAAAGTTTAATATATTTTAGTTTTAATTTTCACCCCCGCAGCACCAGAAACTCGCCAACATTTCGCAAAGTGATTTTGCAAGGTTAACATGTTTTTCGAATGCATTTTGGAAATCACGTTCCTAATTTCGCTGTAAAAGAAATGCCTGTTACTATTCTACCGTCTAAAACCGCATTAACATTAACGTATTATCGTAGATTAAGGCATCACTTTCGCTTATCAATGTGTAAACTAAGGATTTTTTTAAAAATTATTTTTTCAGAAACAGCAATTAGGAATACGTTATAGGGAAGTACAAAGGCTTTTTTGTTTTGCTTGAACGCTTTGTTTTTTCTTCTTTGGAACATTTGAAACGCATAATTTGACATTTTTTAAACGTAGCTTAAGTTTGCAATATGGCATCTATCTTTCTCTTTTTTGTCTGGCTCCCTCTTCATTCGGATTATTTAACTTATTTCATATTGACGTAAAAGTTTAACCGTTAACTGTGCAATACTTCACTAATCTTTATTTGCCATGATAATAGTCACAAATTGATCCGATCCAGTTTTTCAAATTTAATTTATTCGATTGTATTGTATTAAGAACGCCTTCTGTCTCTCTATCAATTATCTCTTTTTACTGTTCGTGTGTGTATTTTGAGATAGCCTGGGGCTTGAACTGTATAAACTTAAACATGGAAATTCTTTCTAAAACACAAACAAGATCAACGGGAAAGCCCAGGCACGAGTTTACACTAAAATCGAGGTATCTTAAACCCTACGTCCCCTGGAAATACCCTTCCCCAAAGCTTTCTCCACCAGAGAAATCCCAGAGCACGGCCTTGCGCCACTACACAAGGTGACTCCTAAGTTACATCACCAGGACCCTGGACTACGAAAATACCGTCAATTTCCTCTTAGTATTAGGTCGTATACACCTTGTTATCAGCTTAATCAACATCCATCATCTCCTAGAGTTAATGCGATTATAGTGACATTCCGTCCATCGGGCGCGTTCGCGGGTGGCGGATAAAGAGATCCAGACACCAGAATAATCATAAAGTGACTCGTGCTTCGTGGGTAGTGACGATAATAAATGACTAGGCGGGGTTAAAACCCACACTGGTAGTGACGAATGTCGTGGCCACGGACGAAGCTACTAATCCAAGATGTTGGTGACCGTGCCGAAGACTGTGTGGCACAGGGGTGAAGTGTCTATAACGGTGCCTTCGGATACCGGGCGACCCCCAAGTTGTGGCCCCTTTCCTTCGGGAAGTGGCTCGTAAAGTCGTAACCAAGCCCTTGTAACGAGTGGTTTGATTTCGCGCCAAATTTCATTAAAAATTTCGAAATTTCTTGTCATGATAGTGAAGGTCACCCTGTATATTTCATTATTTGTTCCGGTTAGAAATTTTGTGTTTGGGCATTTCGGTTCGCTCAAGACTATGGTCCGATAGATTTAATTTCGCTCAGATTTAATTTCGTCGTGGGAAGAGTGCAAAGCTGATTGACGTCATCATGAGTAATGCGAGTTTTTTTTGTCGTTCATTTATCAACTTTGGCGCCGTCTAGACCGAGAAAAGGAGCGGATGTAGCACCGAGCCGTCAACAGATAAGGAGCTTTCACGTCATCAGCAGAAAACCGTGAGATCAGTTGGGTCAGCAGTTCTTTGAGGTTAATGACGAAGTTAGAGTGGGTTAAGTCTTATTTATCTGAACCAATGGGAGAATTTCTAGCGGGAGCCATTTTTGTTTTATGGTAATTTGGGTGTGGTTTTTTCATTTCAATTCTGAAGAAGGGGATCGTTTTCGAGAGACTCGCGTTGAGTACGTCGAGAGGTCGACACGTACTTTGAGTGATCGCGTTTTAAAAAAGACTCTCGTTTAGTACGTCGAGGGGTCAACACGTACTTTGAGTGATCGCGTTTTAGAGGAGACTCGAGGTTAGTACTTCAAGCGGTCAACACGTACCTTGAGCGATAGTTTTGGTACACTTGGCGGTTTGAGCCACCGGCTTATTTCGGTTGCTCCCAGTTGCGTGCTTTTTGCACCCGTTTCGAAGTGTTATTTTCTTTGCGCGTTGATTTTTTGGCGAAGAAGACCCAAGTTTCAATCAGGTGATATTTGGGCGAACCCTTGAGCTTCACCCCAGTTTACTTTGGATGCAGTGAATCGCGTTAGGATACGTTGTGTTTTCTCGAGGATACATAATTCAAGTGCTGCCCTAGTCCTCAAGGCGCAGAATTTCGGGATCCGCCCCAGGTGGAATTTCCTACTAGTGCCGTAAGGTCATTTGTCGAAGGAGCGCTGCGTTTCGGAGAGATATTTGCCCCAAGAAGAGCTGGTGAAATAATACTTTGAACCATCACAGTTTCCCGTCGGATAGTGATCATAAAAGTTTGTGTTCTGCCGTACCGCTAACTCAAAAATCTGTATTCCGCAGGCGGTCAAAGCTAATAAACTAATAAAATAAAATTAAATACACTGTGCTGTGTAGAAACTTTGGCAACTAGCCGTCTCCCACTCGCCACGCGAAGGATTTCCGGGACTAAGTTTCCGTTCAAACGCTAAACTTTGCTTTCGTTCCGAGGAAGGATAGGCACCGTGGATTTTTGTTTCCGTGTGTTAAATTCAAGCCACCCCTAGGAAGTCACAGAGACCTAAGTGTCAGGTTTCATCACATCCACCCTGTACCAGAGGAAAGAGCAGTTCACAAGATCGGCTGTACAAATGTTGTAAAGGTTAGTCTAATTAAATTTGTAACATTCTGTAAAATTCCACTTTTTGGTAATTAAGCTATAGTGAAAAAATTTTTTGATTTGATTGTTTATTAAAGTCCAATGAACGATTACCAAAGAGTAGGATAAATTTTTGTGTTTATTTAAATAAGTCCCAGCCCATGCTGGATTAGAAACTGATTACCTGTTGTTGCATTTCTCAAACTGTAGAGGATGGCCACCCCTTGAGTAAATTAGTTTCACCTGTTAGGATTTTTTTAGTTAGTAGTTGTCATTGTTAAGCTAGTGTTTTTACAAGTAGAAGAGAAGAACTGCTAGATCCCTGTAAATTGTTTATTGTATCGCAAATCTCATTTCAATATATTATCTATTTGGTTTCAATGTGCCTGTCTTTAACGAAGAACGAGGGGAAGGAAAAGGGAGGAGTAGGAGTTGAGGCAGGAGACTAGTAGGCGGCAGGTTAAGGTTTGTTACGCAGTTTCAAAAGAGTTAAAAGCCCACCGATTTGAGTTAGCCGGAGCATTTATTTTTATCGATTAACCAGCCTGAGAAGAAGACGGTTTGCCTTGCCGGGCGGAACCGATGGTAATTTTCAAGTCCAGAAGGAACCCCCGTAGCACCCTGAGCAAGCGGTTCTGCCCAGGTGAGACCGAATTGACACACTACTGGTGGTAATTCTATAGACGATAATGTTAACAAACCCTTTGTTGACTCCTCGTTAGGGGGACCAACAAGCCGAGCCCTCAAAACGTGGCAGGTTCCCTGAAAGAGGGACGGCTTCAACGCAGGGCCTTATTCAAGGACCTGATAATAGGCCAGCGCCACTCAAAGTTGCGGGTGCGTCACGAAGTGCATCTTCTAAAGTTCATAGGCACCTCCCTAGGGTAACCAAGGTGATGGGTGTGTTAAAGGCGTTCCCGGATGACACTGCCACCATCTTGAAGCGCCTGCAGAGGCAAAATCCTGGGTTCAAGACGAGTCTATGGAGGACGTCTTCCACAGAGAGAACCTGGTAGGGTACTTTCTCGTCGATGAGGCATACTCCAACGGTAGTACCTTCAAGCGCACGCGGCGTCACTTTTGTTACAAATAGTGCTCCGGCTGTGCTAGGTAAGGAAGAGGGATCCTCCGCGGAAGCGAGACCCAGTGCCGTTGCGACGGAGGGAGAGCGCAATCCCTCGTTACCGACCTCGAAGGGGCGTCGGGATTACTTCCCGGCGCCTTAATAGATTGAGAAAGATGTCGACGACCTTCTGGTTCGTGTGGCGGTTCTTTGCCCCGACCAGGTGTCGGAACCGCCGGTATCAATACGAAAGGGGGGAAGCTAGTACATCAGTGATGAACGAAATAACCTTCTTACAGAGCAATTTCGCTCAGCAAAGGTACAATGATCTTATTCCAAGGTCTTAACGAGGCTCATGGAGGACCTCCTGTGGTAACATGGAGGGTCTTCCTTAAGTACAAACACTTCGTAAGATCATTCTGAAGGACCCGAGGAAAAAAATAGTGACACTGGGACTTCCATGCGGAAAATACACGTGAGGCTCTCGCGTGTCTGTTGGAAACACTCTTTCCAGGCCCCGGGGACTATGTAGCTTCGGGCCCACCCGGGTCGGTATAAGGCCGATCAACTGGAAAGTAGCTGTCTGGGACGTTACCAAAGGATGTGGGAGATGGGCGGCCATTTAAAGGTGTAGGTCCGGACGAGATATTCCAGGCTTTGCTACAGAAGGATTTGGAACCGCTGCTCTTATATTTGTTGACCCTCTTTAGAATCTGCTTTGATTTAGGATATACCCCCGAAAGCTGGAGAAAGGTAAGGGTTGCGAAGGATTACAGGCCCATCAACCTATCATCGTTTCTTCTACAAACGGCGGGGAAGCTGTGGATCCATACAATATAAGGAATAGAGTACTGGCCCTCAAATCACCACATCCATTGTAACATGGTTACAGGACTGGTATATGCACGGAGATGGC
Organism: Photinus pyralis; assembly: GCF_008802855.1. Taxonomy (NCBI): domain Eukaryota; kingdom Metazoa; phylum Arthropoda; class Insecta; order Coleoptera; family Lampyridae; genus Photinus; species Photinus pyralis. Next base: position 20,691,076 of record NW_022170250.1, read on the forward strand.
TCTTCACAGCTCCGTGCTCAAGCTGAAGAAGGGAATTTCTGTTCTCGGAGCGTTTTTAGATATCGAGGGTGCGTTTAACAACACCACGTTAGATTCAATTAGTGAGACTGCTGAAGGCTTTGGCATTAATGGGTCAATCATAAGACGGATCCGCGCCACGCCCGGAACGACGGAGATGAACTCATCGGTTACTAAAGGATTTCCGTAAGGTGGGGTGTTGTCTGCTAGACGGGCTCCTTCGCACTCCGAAGGCAGAGTCTATACACAGGGATACGCGGAATATCTTGGGATCATCATAACTGGAAAGTTTTCAGATACCGTGAAAGACCTCATGCAAGGGGCTCATGAACAGGTCGATTGGTGGTACCAGTAGCCACGGTCTCCCCGTTTATCCGAAAAAAAAACGAAGTTGCTCCATTTACGAATAGACCGAATGCGGACCTTGATGGCTCACCCTTCGAGGACGTCAAATGGGTCTGAACAGGTCACTAAAATATTTTTGAGTCATAGACTCCCGCCTAACCTGGAAAGGACACATTGAGCGAATAATCAAAAAGATCACTACATAGCAGCTAGGTAAAGTACAGAGACTTACCTGTCTAGGAGTCACTGGAGGGATGAAACCCGCTCTAGCTTTGGCCATGGAGGCAATTTTTACACTTATCTGTAGAGGCAAAGGCTCCAGAGGCTTCCATACAGGTAAATGATTGGAACGAGTGGAAGGATCGAGGCAGCCTTGGGCACACATACGGGTCTGTGAGGAAACCCACTGATTCGATCCATTCATCGCAAGAGGGGATGTGATCCGGCGTGTCTTACTAAGGCGGAAAAGTTACAAGGTCACTCTTCCGGACAGAGAACAGGCTACGGTACTTGATTGCTGGCGACCTCTAGATAGATTAAGTGGTGGTGTCCTTGTTTGTCCGAGCCTACTCTAGGATTTGCTTCCTACGTTGTCAGGGTCAGGATGAGACTGATTGACCAGTCAATTCGGAACTCAGTGGCAACAAGGCAACCGAACAGTCCAGGGCCTTCTTAACAGGGCCCCTTGGCAAACATGGAACTTTTAAGCTTCTAAAACTGAGAACTGGATAGTCAACTATCACCTGCATCACATTGCGCTTGTTGAGGGGCCCACTTTCATGTTCTGTGGCGGGCATGTGCTCTGTCACTGTGACAATTTGACCAGAGACAGACATCAGCTCCTTCGCTACAGTTACCATTGAGATACGTCCCACCGACAGATGACGCCAGTGAAAATTTAGATATGTCAGTGAATCTCAACCAATTAATGCACTGACCGTAAAACAAAAATAACCGTACTTAACGAAAATTTTAGCAGGTTCACAGGTTAGATATACTAGGTTTAATCACAATGTAGAGATTACAGAAAACAATGCAGGGTGACTACAGGTATGTTACATAAGGGTGTACACTGTACACTCTTCGCAGTATTTTAGAAGTCGAGTTTGAGTCAAAAATCGTTTTAACTTACTTTATTACAACATTCATCCACATGGTAGGTAAGTATTAGTAGATTTTCAGATAACACTCTTCCATTAATCAACCAACAATTTCGCAATTAAGGTTGGCCACGAAAGGACAAAACAGAATAAATTTGAGTTGATAAAAGGAAAACTTTCTTCATAAATCTCAATCAGAAGGCTGTTTTTAATTTTGTGTTTAGATACACGAAGGAACAAATTACAGCGACTTCAAGTGTTATCAGAACGTTCATATGTCAGAACTTCCTTTCTGTTTTTACTTGGTAATCAAACCATCGTTACAAAACAGGTTATTTATTTCGTACGAAGCCGGATGATTACAGTGATCCCTGATTAATGGTGATCGAGAACTAACAGTTATATGGAAGCAGTAACACTGCGAGATAAAGCAACGTCTGCTTGATTAATGCGATTCCGCACGCAAATCATATTAACATATTAAATGGTTCGTGGGGGGGAACCGATGAATGTTGTTTACTATCTTCTTCGCAATTATTCATTATTTATTATTCCGGCCAATATGGAAACGACAATTTCGTATTCGTAAGCCAATTACTGTAAAATGAGTAGGCAAAAAAGAAAAATCGCATTCGCGTTAAACTAATATATCCGCGATATTTCAATTTTGATATCGAATATCCAAAATATAAACACATAAAGAGCGCAAGAAAGCCAAAACGTACACATGTCGAGGAAAAGCGGAGAGCACTTTGTTAGGAATTTGATCAAGTTATGGTTAGATGAATGCATCGCTGAAAGAAGTTACTGTAAACGAATAATCGTAAAAGCCGACTAAGTCGGCTTCTTGAATCGATCGTAAAATGAAACATTCATCTTGATTTGCCCGGCAATGGCGGCACAATCAGTTGATAAAAACAGACAACGAGGGATTTACCCGGAAATACAACCACTTCCTGTACGGCCAATGATGATGCCGATGTCCGTTTCATATTACACGGACACCAACTTAATACAATAAGAGATAGAAAATTGAAGTTCAAATTGAGTTATTTGTTACCGCCATTTTAATCTCGGCCCCTCGAGAGAAAGCGAACTATTTTTTTCTGTAATTAAGCGAGAAAAAACTCTTTTTTTTAACGCGGGGTCGAAGAATTTACTTACAATTCAATTTCTAATTAAATTAGCGTATTGCCCTTTTTTAGAGGGGCGTGCACCATGCTCGCTACTGGATTTACAACATTCGCAAAGAGCTTTTTTCATTTCGTTAAATAAATTCAAATTTAGGGGTAACAGTGCCAAGTTCGTTTCATATTCGGACATAAACTTTTTTATTACTTCTAAAACGCGGTTCGTTTTATATATTCAAAAGGTTTACGAGTCGGCCAATCATCTAGTAACATATTCTTAATTAATTTCGTACAGTAGTGGAGGGGGGCGGTGGAGGGGAGGTTTAATTTGCCGAAAAGGTGTGAAGTTGGAAGCTTAGGCGGAAACCAGAACTTTTATTAGTCAAAAGCGTATTGATAAAGAGTTATTAGTGTTACAAAAGAGCTTCAAAAGAACATCTAGATATAAAAACGTTTCAAGAGCCCGCATGAGCCTGTGAGTATATAGAACAAAAAGAAGGATTTACGCCCGCGGGATTGCGAATAACGCGGAAACTTGTGAAACAAAGAAGCGCCGCACCTACCTATTAGATTTAGATCAGATGAAATAGCACAATGCCCGCACGTGTGAAGTTCTCTTAAGTTTTCCACATCCGGCGGGTACCATATTTAGGAATGAAATTCAACAGACCATAAACTGCATTTTCAATTGAAAGTTTTCTAAAGTAAACAGTATGTTGGTTGTCGGATTTCTTCCTTTTTGTATAAAATTACCAATATCGACCGGAGCGCGTGTAATTGTTCGAGAACAATAATGGTTTCCGGAAACCGTAATTTATTTTTGATTTATACGTTTCATTAATAAGGTTGCGCCATAATCGGTTTATACATCTTTTTTTCTCCTAGACAATAAAAGACAGTTCCGGGAAAAATGGAAGCTTTTCGTTTTAATACACTTTTTTATCGTAAGAGGGATAGCGAGCGGAGCAATTAAATTGATATTTATAGGTATGCAATCGTCTATCGTGGAGTACAAATTTTGTTGTTCTTGTGCTATCTATAAGATTTCATTTAACAAAGTTATTGGAACCGTCGAGCTATAGACGGTGTCTCAATTTCTTCCAAAATTTAACTGCAAGATACATATTTGGGCAGGCAATGCACTCATTTGCCACTCGCATTCTTTTGGACTGATACTCTTAAATGTAAGCACACAAACGTCACTGATTTTCTAATTGAGTCCAATTACCGTGCATAAAACAAAAAATCTAACCTGCATACAATAATAGTATATTAAGAAACAAGTGTATAAACAAGTCTGTAAAGCACGCGCAGCGGAGTGCCTTTAAACGTTTGCAAGTGCTTTAAAGACCAATTATATACGCGTTTCTTATAGTATTTTGCATTATACCTGCAAAATAATTTAAAACTAAGGGAAATAAAATGAAATCATATTGACGTTATACTCGAATTTCTAATTAAGTGGGCTGATTATTTGTCATTCCATGATTGCCATGGAAATGTCACTTGACGTTAACATATAATCAAAATCAAAAATCCGAATGCAAAAACCTATTATAAAGAATATATGAAACACTGTTGGCGTGGATTACTAGGAAGCATCTCGCAAACAAGGTTTTAAATGCATCGTTCATGCTGCCATATATGAAGGAAATGTCAAAGGTAGGTATTTAAATTTTCTACCCTTTTGTGCATTCATTCAAAACTTCAATCAATATGGCGATTAGAAAGTGGAACAGATTTGGCAGCATTCTACTCTAAACCACGGGCATTTGTAAAAGCTTCCCACAAAGGATACGAGCCAAAGAAACCTTTTTCATTTGCAAAAAGCGATCCGAAAGGATATTTAATTTCAATCCCAAATCACAAATATAGTTTCATATTTAAAGTAACGTTACTTAGCAACCTTAAAAGCTAGGCGTGTTTTAATCGCCTTTTTATACACGTTCAGGCGTGTTTTCAACAGCGATTCTGATGCAAGTATAATAAAAACAGATTTACATAGAACGGACATTCAAATGCCGGCTTGTGTGGCGCAGTCCAGTTGAAGTTCGTCATTCTAGAAGTGAACTCTTGTTCATCTGCAATCCATACAAACATTTTACAATAAATGTTCCACGGAAGGGACGATTTATTTTCTCCATTACAACCATTCTTAGTGTTCACGGTATATTTCCTTGAAAGATCCTCGTAACTTTTGAATAGATAGCTCCATCCACTGTTGGAATTTTCCCGTGCAGTGCGTATCGATTTTCACTTTCTTTCTGTCGAGAACCGTATCAGGTTACACTTAATTAAAACGAACAGCTGAGGCATTAGTTGAGAACGCATGGAATTTTAATTGCCATCATCAGTATTTTATTCATTTCTGGTAATTGGATTCATTAAATTGGGGATTCTGGAATAATTAGTGAACGGATTCTCTTTTAACTCCGTAGAGAACATATAATTGCATTCTTATCGTAAGTACCGCCATTTGCGTTTCATTTACTTGAAGTGTACCTTTTCCTTAGGTTCGGCTGTTATCGTTATACAACAATTTTCCATCGACAATTGCTTCATCTATAAATAGCCCTCTTATTTAAGAGGTATGTACATTTTAAGGTATCAAAGAGAGGGGTTACCTTTGATTTCTCTTAGGGTTTTAGTTCCAGCTCGACTTTTTAGTTTTAATTTTAGTTCAATCTTAAATTTAATTCAACTGTGTCCAGGAGAGCTCGGCGCTAGCTCGAAACAGACGCCCAACGTTGAGTTACCTAATTAATTGGCGAAGATCGCGATCAAGCAGTCGCGATGCTTGTAAACATGACGCTATGCGCGCAATACGACCAGTCAGACTTAATGCTGCCACTCTTATGATCGTACGAGTAGATTCCAGGACTTTTCTAAGGTAAGGTGAGTTTACAGTAGATTTGTCGCATCATAATAATGAGTTCTGACCAACATTTCGCCTCATTTGATTAGCTATTTCCCTTGTTAAAAATACGAACCCTTCCGCACCCCTTCAGTACATATAAGTCAATAATTATAAGAGGAGGAATTAATTAATTTTTTCAGCTGAGCTAATTGCGTAATCAAACTTAATTCTACTTCCAAATACAAATAATTGCATTGCAACCGAATTCATAGAGTCACGCGACTTAATTTTAAATTAGTAATTAAGCACACACACAAATCTGTAACTCTTAACTTTAATCAGGACTTTAATTTATTAAGTCAATTCCTGACCAAGATTCTGTTGCATTTATTTATATCAGATCACGCGCGTATTTATACAGAATTACACTTACACTTGCAAATATATCTCTGATTCAATTAATGAATACTAATTAAAAAAATTTACCTTGTAGTAAATTATTCCTATAGTGGATTCGCACTGAATGTATTTTTTTAGCTGTTACATATGAATTCTCTTACAATTATTGTATCAGGGCAATGCAGGATTAGAATGCATTTCCAAGCGCTCGATATTTCTTCTTTAACTGTTTTGATATTTAAGTCTTCCCGTATATCTTTATTAGGGACGTAGTAGGGAGCATTGCTGATTGTACGAAGAGTCTTCGATTGGAAACGTTCAAGTATTTCAATATTGGAGTTCGACGAGGTGCCCCAGAGCTGGATCCCATAGCTCCATATTGGTTTTATTACAGTTTTGTAAATTGTAGTTTGTAATTTTTGCCGATTTATCTTAAAACGCCACTTTTTGAACCATCTGCAAATAGAATAGTGGGTTTCTATATTGGCCGTGTACAAAACACCTAAGACCCGTCCCAGGACGCTTCCCTGGGGATTCGATAGAATATAGTTCCAAGACCGCTTCTCCATACTTAACTTGGAATGATCTATCTTCTAGATAAGATTTCAGAGTGCTGTAGTATCTAAGGGTGTGATATGTCCTGTTTTAATTTGAATAACAGATCCGTATACGAGACGTTATCAAGGACCTGGCTGACGTCAAGAAAGACTGCAGATCAGTATTTCTTATCTTAGAAGGCATTGTTCATGTCAAGCCGAATTGGTGTTCGGGAATGAGGTTTTCAGTTTCGAGGATTGGAGAGAGTGTTTTGAGTAATAATTGTTCGAAAAGTTTTGAAATCAGCGGTCTGTTCAGTATTCGCCCAATAATAATGTCATAGCCAGAAGATTTTTTTACTTTTGGAAAACTTCAAAGGAAGAGAAAGAGCCACAGCTGGAAAAGGTAATTCACGATATCACTGTCTTCGTCATCGGATGGTATTGGCTGGAATACTTCCTGGAAATGAGCAGAAAAATGATTATATCGGTTCAAGCCCATGATCCGTCTTTGTTTCGAATTGGTGGTACGTGTTGTTTGGGCCTGTTAAGACGACTTGTGCCTTTCCCGAGTGAATAATCCGTATTCTCTGTGGGAGACAGGGAGACAGTACTTCTTCGTAGGATTTGTTTTTCGATTCTTTGATCATATCTTTTAACTCTCTCGAGCAGCTGTTTTGAGCTTGCGTTTGTCATGATCTACTAATTTTCCCAGTTCTTCGGAGACGTCGTTTTTCACAAATTTTGTGCTTAATATCTACAGAGCAGGTAGATTGATGTTTCTGCCATTTGTATTGACCATGTTAATTTTTCAACTGCATTTTCAATCTCTCATGTTTCGAGTGGGATATTAGAAGAACAACTAATTAACAAATGCACCTTCCACCATCTTTCCCTTATAAACAGCTATGCTTGACTACCCCCCGAACGCTTTCTTTCCAAGTTAAATATTTATGCCTTAAGAACAACATAAACAGTTAGGCATGCTAGAAACGTACATTTTTTGTCTTTATCGCTTTAGTCTCATAAGTGAATTACCAGCATTACCAGGTACTTACTAAGATTTGTACACCTACTTTCTGTTTTGACAATAATTGGCAAAACTCTTTTAATCATTTAGCAGTTCTGATAATTCTCAGATAATTGTATAATTCGTTGTAATCTAGTAAAGCAAGTTGTAATTAAAATCGGCGCTTAAAATTTTAGTAGTCCGAAGTCTGGGTATCAAAAAGACAGTTCTAAAATGCCACCTGCACTCGAAGATACACAATTTTAAAAATACGTAGGTACGTATGACGGGACCGCAAATAGCCAGAAAGAAATAACTAATTTTATGGTATTCTGAATCGTAAACACCTTTCTATTGATCTATGATTCTATGCATAAAGAGACTCTTTACGGGCTAGCCCGTTATTTTTTTTACGGGCTAAATAACGGGCTGTTTAGCAACAATACATATTTATTAAAGATATGCAAAGGCAGAAGGCAACAAATAAGAAAAATTAAGAACAATCATTATGTTTACACATATGCACTTCAATCGTGCAGTTAGAATTCCCACTAATCATTAGTCCAGCAGTTGAAGACGATGCAACAGCCCCATTTGGCGTTGAGTGGATATTGCTAGGCCCCGCCAGGGGTATCATTGCTGCAACTGCCATTTTGCTCTTCACTGACGCTTCGATGTATCCCTCTGCCACTCTTGAGGACTTCCAGCCACCAATTTGTTTTACTGGCAGAAGATTTCCAGCAGATTCCGCAACCATACTAGCACCACTTCGTCTTAAACAGTGCCCAGTATACTTTTCAGGGTGATCCAGACCAAGGAATTCTGCTACTTTTCGCGGTACACCACCAATGGTATGCATACCAGCCGGCTGAGCAACGCACTTTCCTTTTCTGTATCCCAAAAAAAAGCGTCTCGTTCCAACATCAAGAGGACGTAATTTGGCATATTTTTTATAAATCTCATAAGGATTCAAAGATCCATTTGCATCAGGAATAATAAACGATCTAGATGTATGAGTCTTCGTATCTTGCAACTTTACTAGAGCGTACTTCTCATGGTCCTCAATATCATCCACAATTAGCTTAAGTAGTTCATCTCGGCGACAAGCCCCATACAGTCCAAAGATCAAGACAACTTTGCAGAGCAAAAAATCATCTGAAGCTTCTAAAATAAATTGGCGGGTGTCCTCAACAGACAAAATCTTAGATTTCTTCGGCACGTAATTAACATTTTGAGCCTTCATGAACGCGATAACCTTTCCAAATCTATAAAACCAATTAAATTAGGTAGATACAACAAATACGGTGATTATTGTTCTCGCAACAAACCTAGATATATCAACATTGCCATTAACGATGAGAGCTTTCTTCAGCATCGAAAATTTAGTCCATAGACTTGATGCCTTGAAGACTTTTGATAGACCAGAAACGTACGCCAACACAACGGTCTCGTTCAGTACCATTTCGCCGACTCTCTTTGCTCTCCATTCGTTAAATGCTGTCAGTTCCTTTTCGTACCGGTTTCGGGATTTCTCAGGTATTAATTTTCCACTAGCTTCTTCCGCTTCTTGGATTATTTCGTCTGGAAGATCCATTTTCTGTCAGATTCAAGAAAAACACAAAACGTTTTTTTTTGTTTATACAGAATGTTGTCGTAGTAACGTTCGCCAAATATTTTCAACGGCCAGTTCGATTGAATAACTTTCGTTTTTTTCCAAAGAAAAAGAACTTTTCGTTAAAGATTTACGATTCGGAATACCATAAAACGTTGTACAACTGCTCACCCGTTACCCGAACTTTACAAGCTCGCACGGTCTCGCAATGTAAACTAATTTTACGTTTACATCTCATTTCCGAAGAGATTTACGAATATTTTGCAAGAATTCGAAAGCTTTTTGTATTTTCCGTCTCACAGAACAAAAAGAAAGTCAATGTTGTCTTTAACAACTACTCTGTACACTGATAAAACTGTATGTGGGCGAGAAGTGTAATAAAAACTTCGGTCCCGATGTATTTTCGTTATTATTGGAGATATTGGAGAGAAAATAGAATGAAACAAGGTAGTTTTTTTTAATAAAACGGACAAATCGATTTTTGGAAGCGTATTAACATACTACCTGACTTACGACAAGATATTTGGCATTGTTCTTCATCTTCGGAGCAACTTTGTATTTCACAAGTCACGGTTGAGTCATACTTAACTAAAGACCAACGCCAAATAAGAAGAAAAAGTACCTAAACTTAAGAGCGCCATTGGTCGCACAAATGTCTTCCCATTAAACAGAAGATTATGGATGATGAGTTGGATAACATGTTGAAATTAGATGTTATTGAACCTTATGAAGGTGAATGGTCTTTTCCAGTCTGTCCTATATCTAAAAAGCACTCAACTTATAGATTCCGTGTTGATTTTAGCAAATTAAGTGCATTAACTAAAGGAGACGCCTATTTTTTACCAAACGTGTCAGCTATTTTAGATCGGCTACGGGACGCCAAGTACATTAGCAGTTTGGATATCAAATCAGCTTATTGGTAAGTTCCACTCATGAGTACACCGCCTTCACTATTGCCGGAAGAGGGGTATACAATTTAAACGCATGCCTTTTGGCTTAACAAACGCACCGGCTACGTGGCAGGGTATAATTAATTAATTCAGTTTTGCGAGCTGACTTACAACTCGCCATCCATTATGGTTATTATTATTATATTTATATATTTCGCCCGTAACCCAAAGAAGAAAAACACTAATTGTTTTGACACCCAACAATGTGCAACATAATAATACACCAATTAGAACTAGGGTATTTGTTGAAGTAACGCCCTCGAAATGAAAAATCGTCTATGAAAAATAGTTCAGTGCGACTCTTGGATGAACAGTGCGGAACAACGTTATGGTGCCTAAAATTGCTGTCCCGCTCAATCCGTTATACAAATTACTCCAAAATTAATACCAATTCCGTCCCTTTCGTTGTGAAATTCCATTTGGACAGTTTAATTACATTTGATTTCATCGGTCGACATAAAAATAGGTGAGATGTCAACCTATGGTCGGCCGCAAGGATTAAAACAAACACTTATCGGCTTTCCACCTAACGCCTAGTTGCGCATTAATCCGCTAATCTCTTTTAGATTCATTTTCACTTGACACGTTTCGTGTATGATTTAATTATCGTTAAGCTCTAACAAGTGGACCGGACCGATAGTGGCAATAGAAGAAGGGCCGAAATAGGTTAGCGGGGCATTCCGATTTAAACGTATTGAAATGATACGATATTAGGAGATATGCTTGTGTTTCGGATACAATGAATCATAGGGCGCGGGCGCCGAATGTCACTACTACCCTAAAGCGCGCCTCGGCGTCGCCGACCGAGGGGACATTTGTTTGGATACGCATTAGTTTGTTTGTTGGCCGGCTGGAAATGAACAGAAGACCGGTTAACCTGACGTATATTTATGTTCGCAGAAAATTCAATCATATACCAAATTCCCATTCACTCTAACTATACCATTAAGTCCTAAAGTAATCGAAATGATAACGTCGTAATTTTTAATTTAGATCCCGGCCACGCCCCGTCAAAAATTGCAACGAAAGGATGATTTTTATCTTAATGGCCTCCGGAAAAGTTTGCCGCGTCCTTCGCCTGTTAGGACTGATAACATCGCGTGTTCCTATCCGTTCAAAAAAAGAAAAACAGGCTTAAGCGAATCTGGAAGAGTGTTATTTAATTTCTGTATAATGAGTTTGGGAGGAGTGTGTGTGAAAATAACGGAGTGATCCAGGGTAACATCTTTACAATATTACGAGACGTTTTTACATAAATTTACCTAGATAAAATGTAACATTTATCTTCTTTTAAAATGGAGTCTCGACTGCATGGAATTATCCTCATATATCCTTACCGCGATGTTAATCCGCCCGAGGAGAGCCTGTAGGGACTAAAGCCCTAACTCCAGCTCAGCACTTTTGATGATTTAAAGACGACTAGCACTGACATTAATGCTGAATGCAAAATCACTTTGTCAGCTGCATTTTGGGCGCAATACCGTGAAATCGCGACTCCTTTACTTTTTCCCGAGACAATTTACAGCGTGCACGTATAATGAACGCAGACCATAAAAATCTCGACCACCTTCTTTGTTCTTGCAGCCAGTAGAATTCCATTATTCGACATCCCTTACGCGTTTCACACAAGACGTCCAACTCTCAAGATTATTAAATATTAAAGCATCGTTAACGTCAGCTACAAAAGCACCCATCGATCCTTTGGCGGAATATCAAAGCTCTTTACGAGCTTGATCTACATTCACAGTTTACTTAGGAATATTTTCAGGTTATCGATATCTAGCGCAACAGTGTCCGTCCAACAGGTCAGGCAAAAAATTAATCTCCCTAAATAATGGCGTGTCTCCTCGCTTTTTTTTTCTATTATACCCAGGCAAGATCAAATCAGAAAATTCGTCGTTTTTTTCACACATAAATTTCGCTCAATTTATGCGATCGGCTGGAAAAGCAAACCGCTGTTTTTGTGGCTTTAAAGTAGACAATAACGGAGGAGAACAAAAGGAGAATGAATTACTCTTTTTTTTTACCTTCCAAAACAAGAGACGTCCCTAATTTTTTTGCTTTCTGCGAATTCAGGGCACTTTTTAACACGGCTTCGTACAATCGTCCGTCATATTTTCTCACTCAATTGTTACAATATTATTTTCGGCTTCACTTTCGTAAAACGTGAATTGTTCGTTACCTGAAACCCAATTTTTGTAAGTTATACGTCATCGTTTGTAGAATACCGATTATTGGTTGACATTGTGCAATAACAATCCCACTATAGTGCGTTCGCACCTCCAGATGCAGTATGGGGTCTTATGGGCTAAATCCCTCTCTTACTAAATTGCGTAATTCTTAGATAGCGCTATCCTTGTCACCGCAATGATGCCAAACTGACATATGATGAAGTTTTTAAACACAATAATATAATCTCCTTGTACTGTCATTGTCAAGTTAGTTAATAAGTTTGGCAAGAATGTACTGTATATGTCCATAAGCCCCATACTGCGCCCCAACGCGGTATAGTCATTTTTGCATAAAAGGAAGATTCCTCCGCTTCACAGACAGTTATTCCTGAGACCCTGATTTCCAAACCCGTCCGTACCAGACCCACTCGACTAGCGGGGCCTCTGACCCGCAAACTCCTTGGATTCCTTTGGACGTTCTGGCTAGTACATTGGGGTAGTGGTTGAGTCACACCCAATGTACATTCCGCGTCTGAATAATAATACCATGCCAAACACGAACTGTAGTCGTTTAAAAGTGTTGGTATCCTATCATCGCCATTTCCAAAAACACTGTCCAGACGCTGTCCAGTGATTTAAGGTTATACAATAATACTTGTAGTACTTAGAAACAAATTTAAATTGTGCAATTTTTTTTAGGATCTTGAAGTCACGACTGCAACTACCCGTAGCAACCCTTACAACATTGGCGCCCGATCATAAAGGTTAGAATTTGTGTCTAAAATAAGGCTTCTATCATGGTAATCTCGGAAACCATAGAAAATGATCAAATAATGGAAAACATGTTATTATCATGTTTTAAAGAAAACCAGAAAATTCCGATTACTTCCGAAGATATGCCATAAAAACCGAAATTTGCCGAATTTGTTTTTATTTTTTTTTTCTGAAAAAATAATGAACTCTTTTGAGCTCTATAAGGTATCGATGAAAGATTTTCAATACTTACAACGTTTCGTTTCGGAGAAATCATCATCAAACAATACATACTGTATTGAGTAGCATTTTTTTATTACAGTACGGTACCCAAAATAATCAAAAGTTGGCAACGGTTGGTTCCAGCAGGATGGTGAACCGGCGTAAATCGTGCGAGAATACCCATGGGACAAATTTCCTGGAAATTGGAAAATATGTGCGAATTGGTAAGCCTGAGAAAGGCTGAACTGGTAGAATCATAAGAAAAACAACAATTGGATTCAGTATCGTGGAGAAACTAAGGGCAAGGAATGGATACAACAGGGAAAGCGAAACAGCAACTTCACCATTGTCAATGAATTTGGTCGAGATGGCGGAAGGTACCTAAACAACTCGAAATCCGATCAGCGATCTGAACAAACATAATTCAACCTTTATAAGTCAAGTCAAGATGGTAGATAATAATACATGCAAATATTGGGAACAAAGAACCGAACGTGCACCGGATATCTGTGACCGGGTACGAAAATGGGGTGTTAAATTCGACAGTACTGGTGGTTTTTTAGCAGTTACGGAAAGAATAGCAGAATTACGAGAATGCTACGGTTACAGTGGAAGAGAATTCCTGCTGGCGTTACTAGAACTCCTGAAGGGCAAGGATCTCCTTTGGTACAGGAACATTAAGAACACATGGAAAAAGTGGGGTGAGGTACTGGACAGCTTAAAACTTTATATCATACTACACAAACGTAGTATACTCTGGAGGAAGAAATACGAAGGGGAGAGAAACTGCAACGGAATACGTCACAAATTTATTCACTTTGATGCGAAGACAAGAGGAGACGTCACAGTGTAGCCAAGTGAACCGCATTCATGAAAATCTACAAACCGATACCAAAGTTTAAATTAATTTTGATTCAGGAATGCTGATTTCAATCAACCTCCCTTAGTACAGGAAATCACAATCCAATCTAGTCGATGACGAAAGTCAAACTTTACAAAATTATTGAGCTTGTTCAATATTAACAATAATTGAAACTTTTGTGGGGTAACATAAATCAAAATAAAATTCTGTGGATTGAATTGCGTAATAAATAGAAAATATAACTTTGAAACTTGTACTTAAATGCGAATAGGTTCATAAACTAAAACGCTAATATGACAACAATAAATAATCCAAATAATTCAACATTAAATCGAAAACTCAAAATTTTGCACATTACAGTAATATCTTACGGTTTTTTGGATTACAATTTGATTAATTATGAATCGATATTCTATTATTTAATTTATGGTCGAACCGCTAGATAGCATGGTACATTCCAGGTTTTGTCTTAGCCTTAACAATTTTTGCGCGCAGGTATAAAAAAAGTATGTAGATGATAAGAGAAGATAAGGTTACGTTGTTGTTGTTGGTCGTTAACCTCTGTTGTTTTAATTGCTCCCGTAAAAATCGCTAGTAAATATGCACCACCGCTAATGCTACGAAACAACAATGAAATACAAAAGATGCAATACCATTTTGTTCTTATTAGTGGAAGATGGCGTCGATCTCCAGAGATTTCATCGCTGTGGCAAATTGACCTAGGTGAAGGTTAGAGTTCCTTGGTATACGCGAGTAGAAAAAAAAATTGATGTACAATTCGTCCCAGATCGACCACGCATTCAGCAGGCTGAACTTTCTACCAGGTCACATATTCGATCTTGAGATGTCGATCCAAGTAGCATAAAAAATGTACTGAGAGTGTAGGGATTTTACTAAGAATGTTATATTATCACTGAATTCATTGCTTTTGCATTTCTTCGTTCCACTCGAAGCGATAATTTATAGCGGTTGACTCGGAATAATTTTCCTTAATTTATATAACCTACTATTAACTTTCTTGAGAATCGAAACTTTTCACGACCAAATGTTTACGTGATCTCTACACCTAAAGCTGCATTTCCACTAACGTTTAGGCAAACTTCCCTTCTGTTCCGCGGACGAGCCGTACATTTTCACAGTCTCTGCCCGTGCCGGGCTCAATATAACAAAGGAGCCAACGCAAATCTGAAGGCTCGCGTCTATTTTTTTGCATCACTCCAAAAAACCTCCTCGCTATTCGTATGAAGCGGTACATCGGAAATTTTACGCGGTCGAAATTCATCGCAAATCGAAAAAAAATTTAAATCCGTAGGGAGCTTCTCTTGCTTTACTTCTTCCACCACTAATATCAAGAATAGGTATATCAAAACCCTTTCGTTGTTTTTTTTACCAATTTACACCCCTCTGGACCAGCAACAAACTTCCCCTTTCTCCATTTCTTCTACTCCCAACACCCAGATTAAATATCACATGACCGGTCTCTGGTTATTTTATTTATTTATTTATTTATTTATTTATTTATGTATTTATTTATTTATTTATTTATTTATTTATTTATTTATTTCAGGTTCAGGATGATCCTAATCATAGAGGTTACGCGTGTTTATTTTTGACTCTGAAAGTAAATTCAAATAGTGAATCCTGTCGACTGAATAATCACACAAATTTTGGAGAGGAGTTAGAGAGAGAAGTGAGAAGGGAAAATATAATGATTGACGCAGTGAGCTGCAAAGAGACGTCAAGGTTCTACTGCAAAAAAATAGGGCTAGATGCCGAAAGTGGGGAGTAGATATAGGTAGCAAAACAGATTGGAAAGTTGAATAAAGAACGAGTTAGAACAAGGATCTTTCAGAACACAAATAAATTAAAAGGTACGGATATCTGGATAAACGAGGATGTGCTGCTGGAAAGAAAGAGGTTAATACCACAAATGAAGGAAGCAAGAAACAAAGGCGCGAGAGAGTGCTGAAAATAAATAATAAAGTATATAGGGCAAACAACGTACAGGAAGAAGAAAATAATGGAATGCGCAGTGAACTCGGAAGTAAGAGTACTAGCTAGAAAAGGATAGCGAATGAAAGATCGCCGGAAGGAGTCAGCTTTGAGGAGCAACTGCGGAAGGCTAGCCGAATCAATATAACAAACTAACAAGGGAGAAGAAAACGGGAGCGATCGGAAAAGAAATTGCTATGGACAAGGACACGAATTTCAGTTAGGGAAACAAAAACGCAGAAAAAAAAATTGACCAGAGTTGGCTCATGGAACGTACGGGGTACTAGACAAAACAAAAAGGACAACAGGTAATCCCGGTAAACGGCTACACCTTCTATAATAGTGGAGGAACGAGTAAATACCTAGGGGTAAGTTTTTTAATAAACACTAAGATCAAGGCTGCAATAGTAGATTTTGAGGCCGTAAACGAAAGGATTTGTCGACTACGAGTGAGAGGGAGATACAGAAAAATAACAATAGTAAATATACACTCTCCAACGGAGGATAAAGAATTGACAGTTAAGAGCGAGCTCTATGAAGCGGTTGGAAGAACTCCCAAGCACGATGTCAAAATGGTATTAGGGGATTTTAATGCCAAGATAGGAAGGGAGGAGGAATATAATAAAGTAACCGGGGGTAATAGTAAACACCAAGAGTCAAATGAAAACGGAAAAATGGCAATACAGTAAAACTATTAATTTTAGGCGAAAATGTTCAATGTAAAGGTTACTTTCACATAACTTAGATAGAATTTTCATCTCCGGGGAAAAAGGGAGAGAATCGTGAGATCTCCGGAGATGGTTCAAATTTCCGGGCACAAAAAAATTATTTCCTTTTTATAATAAAACAAGCTATGTTTCAAACCCTACGACTTTTTTTCGCAAAAATAAAAATAAAAAACGAAAAAGCAGTTTTTCCGGTTTTTCTAGGAAAATTGGAGGTTATGCGAAAATAGTCCAGATACAAAAGTTGTTCATTTTTCTATTCTCTATAACTTTTATATTGACCATTTTCGCCAAAATGAATAGTTTTGCCACAATTTGCAAAACACCACTTTCCACCCCTTTCAACCCACGGAACTTCACTCGCGGAAAAATTCAGCTGTTTCAATAATTATTTTTCCCCAATTTTAAATCATTTCACTTGCCTGAAAAACCCGGTTTCGCCCGATAACTAATTTTTTTTGAAAATACATTATTTTAGAGCTATTTCGCCTGGACTAATTGGGCTAGGGGTAAATTCTTCGTTTCTAATTTTTAGTGTTTCATGTCAACCAGCCAAAATGATATTATTACTTTCCTCTACGATTGTTATTCTGAAAAAAACACTCGACTACAAAGTAAAAAGGTGCTTTGCGGCTACCATAAGGATCACATGGATGGTAATTGAAATTTCTAATCAAAATCACTCTTTAAAACGACTATATATTCTCATTTCCTCCCTTTGTAAGCATTGGTATTGCATTTAAAAAGTATCATACCTAATGTGTGACGTTTAATTAAAAAGTTATCTAGGATGCGCTTTCGTTTCAAAATGGAAATGAGCGCTGGAAAAACTGAAACAAATGAAAACCTTTGATTTCCATTCAAAGTTAGAGAAGCAATTAATTTTCGATAGCCACATAATCTGGCATGCACGATTTACTTCGATAATCCACATGGAAGTTGGCCATTATCCTTAAAATTAATAGTAGCGCGAAACTATGCTAAAATGGACTTTTTGTCAGATTCTATTCTAAGCTGATCAATGACTAATACCCACTGGCCCAATAATTAATTGCAACGCCTAATCCCTCTTGGATTACCAATTTACAAACAGTTCGCATATTAATCCATAAATTATCTAGTTCGATTTTGCGGGGTATAATTCTAGAAATTGAAAGACGAAGTTGGGATTTTTTTTTGTGGCGTGGACGATTGATAGTTCAAGTTAAACTTTTTCATTTGGTAAGCAGTTTGGTGTATGCCGGAGCAGTAATATCGAGTCAAGCAAATGTATTAAAAGGATTTGCTGATAAATAATGAGCATAGGGCGGCCCTAAACTCCTGATCTGCTATAAATCCAGTCCCCTTTAAAACTCGCAATCAACATGCGGCCATTAGTGTGCCGTGGACGCGTATATATCAACCCCAGATCGGTGGGTGGATTCGCGTGTTATCTATCGCAGCGATATCGTGTATCCTTGTATGTCCCTGTATTGTATTCAGTTTGCTGACTACGCTGATGATGATGCTTCTAGTTTAATGCTTCTTACTGAAACAAACACTCAAAGCTAATTTGTTTAATTAAGAGAACAACATAGCCACCATAACGGAATATGCTGGTAATCTTGTTTATTCGAGGTCCTTTATGAATTCTAGATTACAAAGGATTTGTGGTAATTTATCAAAATGAATTGCGTTTTACTTTCTGAGTATAATGATACATTCGTGGAGTCTCGGACACGCAACAGTTTTGCAATTATTAGTCATTTATAAACCTATAATTGATGTCACTTTTAATGGCTATTCAACTTTCGACGTCTCATACGTAGAAATGCGACAATTGGAGTAATCAATCACTGAAAACAACGCCGTGATCGTTGAAAACGCAATTCAAACCCTCGGTGGCTGCTGTCAATGATCCTCAGCTACTCCATGTATATTGAGGGAAATTTTGATTGTGAACGATGACGGTGACTGGATTTGTAAGAATTCAAAGTTAATTTTAATGGAGACAAAGCATTAAAATAGCAGGGCAGGTTTCAAATTAGTTAACACTCAAGTAAGAACGCGTTGGCATTTTTGTTACTACTGTTGGGTGTTTATGCACAGTACCGAGGACCTTAAATAATATACCAAGATTTGACAGGTAATAATTGCCTCATACAGTCTTCTGCGTATTTTGAATACCAATTTGGCCACAGTCGTTAAATTTAGACTGATTTGATTCTATAATTAAAGTTCTTTCTTTCATTACTTTAACATTTAAATCGCTGTTGCTAATTATCAGTGTTCAAACTACTCGGGCCAACAATCTACGTCCTGGAGGCCTGTAACTTTTGAACTAGTAGCCCAATCTTGGAACTGTTTGAAATTACTACAGGCCACATTCTATAAGAAAAATTTTTTCCGGGTCGATCTGAGACAATTTTTTTTGAGGGCCTCAAAAAAAGGCTTCCTTTTTTACCAAAAATCGACTACACCAAAATTTCTCGGGAAAAGACTTTCTCTTATTAATTTTGGTGCGTAGAATCCAAAACAATTCGTATTTTTTGGATTAGACTTCTCAAACCAGTGTTGTAAGAAGATAAGGTGGTACGTGATAATGGACAAAAGTTTTAGGTGTGCATGATAAATGCGTGCGGAATAAATTCGATTATAAAGAAAAATACGCGATTTTATTACATCAGTCAGGACATCTGATGTTTAATAATAAATTAATAACTTAATTAGTTATTGGCGAAGTGCATTATGGCGGAACAATGTCGTGCTCCGGAACCATTTTCGTTTACTGGTGATTTACCTGCAAATTGGAAATTGTGGAATCAGAAATTTCAATTTTATCTATTAGCAAGTGGGAAGAGTGATAAAAAAGACGATGTAAAAATCGCGATTCTACTTAACTTGTTGGGTGATGAAGGAATTAATGTGTACAATACGTTTGAGTACACAGAGGAGGAAGATAGCAGAAAACTTGCCACAATAATTAACAAATTTGAAAATTATTGTAATCCAAGAAAAAATCTTGTGTACGAGCATTTTAAGTTTTTTAAAAGGGAGCAACTTGTAGGCGAGTCAATTGATCAGTTCATTACCGCGTTGAGACAATTAGCGAGTTCTTGTGAGTTTGTGGAAAAAGATACTTTAATACGTGACAGAATCGTGTTAGGGGTAAGAGATCCTCGAATTCAAGAAAGACTCCTACAAGATCCCAACCTGGAATTGAGTGACGCGATAAATACTTGCCGATCGATGGAGAGTAGTGTTCTTACTCAAAAAGAGATTAACAAAGAACATGTGACAGTGAGTGCGCTTAAGCAACGGTTCAAAAACAGTAGTGGACCACAAAGTGATTACAGACAAGTGCATGAATCGAGCGATCACTCAACGGGAGGTTTCGGCCAAGTAGCGGGATACTACTTCGATGACATTCTCGTTTTCGGAAAAACAGTAGAAGAACATAACGAAAATCTAAATAGTGTTCTCAAAAGAATTAAAGATAGCGGTCTTACCCTAAATCGTGAAAAATCTAAATTCTGTGTTAAGGAACTAACATTTTTGGGTCATACGATCAGTGAACGTGGCATATCACCTCATCAAAACAAAACGCGTGCTATATGTGAAATGAAATCACCCAAAAGTAAAAAACAATTACAGAGGTTCCTTGGTATGATTGTCTACCTTTTTAAGTTTATTCCAAACCAAATTTGTCGAGCGAAACCAATACTCTCAGAAATCTTCTAAGTGAAAAAACAGAATGGCAATGGACTTCGGTTGAGGAAGCAACATTTAATAGGCTCAAACAATTAGTCTCCTCAGCTACAACTTTGAATTTCTTTGATCCGAAAAAGGAGATCAAACTATCAGTAGATGCTAGCCCATATGGACTAGGGGCAGTTATCACTCAAGATAATCGGCCTATAGAATTTGCAAGCGTGTCATTAACTCAGACTCAGCAACGATACAATCATATAGAAAAAGAGTTACTAGGACTCGTATTTGGTTGTGAGCGTTTTAATTACTATTTGTGCGAGCAAATTAATTTTATAATCGAAAGTGACCATCGTCCACTTATTGGACTAATAAAAAAACCTCTAGATGAAATGTCGCCGCGAATCGAGAGACTTGCGATAAGCCTTCTTAGATATCAGTTCACACTTTCGTTCGTTCCGGGAAAGTGCCTTCAGGTACCAGATGCGCTTAGTTGTGACCCCACAGACGAAATTATTAATACCGAATACTTGGATTCTAAGTTCAAATTGTTTTCTGTTATAGCAGTTAAACCTGAAACGGAAAACAAAATAAAGGAGGCTGTTCATGCCGACCCTATATTAGTTGAAATTAAAAATTATGTATTGCACGGATGGCCCAAACATCAAATACAAGTTTCTGACGGTGTGAAGCAGTATTGGCCTGTGCGAAATGATATCTACACATCTCCACGAAAACCTACTTTTTACCAAAAGCGGCTAATTTTACCTGCAAGTCTTAGAAATGAGTTTCTAAATTTAATCCATAAATACCATCAAGGTGTGAATGCCTGCAAGAAATTGGGCCAGGATGCCATCTATTATCCAGGATGGTCATCAGACATCGAAAAGATGGTTCTTGGTTGTCAGTTGTGTCAATCGTATGCCAAGTCAAATGCGAGAGAACCACTGTCTCCACATGACGTACCTGACCGACCTTGGCAAAAAATTGCCATTGACTTTAAAGCACTATTCTCTCAAGATTTCCTAGTTGTAGTAGTAGTTTTAGTAAGTTTGCTGTGGTTAACAAATTGCCCAACAAAACAGGTAACACTGTTATCTCTTGCTTGAAGAATATTTTTGCAATTAATGGATTGCCTGAAGAAGTATTTTCCGACAATGGACCTCCGTTCAATTCATGGGACTTTATAGAATTTGCAAATAGGTATGATATAAAGTTAACTACATCTAGTCCTCGATATCCGAGATCTAATGGAATGGTTGAGAGAACAGTACAGACTGTAAAAAGTCTTTTAACAAAGTGTCTCCTAGAAAAAGAAGATCCATTCGCCGCCATATTAAATTATAATGTTACTGCCAAACAAAACTTACCTTCTCCTAGTGAGCTGCTGATGGGAAGAAGATTAAGGACATCTTTACCCGTTAGTTGTAAACTTCTCGAGCCTAAGTTCCCAATTCGAGGTAGTAAGGATCAGCTAAAACTTCTACAAGAAAGGCAAAAGGCGTACTATGACGTCTCAACGAAAAAGCTGTATGAGTTGGAGCCACAACAAGACGTTTTCGTTCAAGAAGGTATACGTAATTGGAAACCTGGCGTTGTAATGAAGAAATCAGGCCCTAACGACTACATTGTTCGCATAGGTGAAGCGGATTACCGGCGGAATAGGCAACAGATCAATCCCAGACGGATGAGCGAAGAAACTCTGAAGTGCGAACCTGAAGTGAAAGTGGGCACTACTTCCAGTGAGACAAACCCGATTGTGACGAGTGACTATTATACCAGAAGTGGCAGACTTGTTAAAATACCAGACCGATTAATAATGTAATATTTAAGTATACCAATGAAATGTTATTTTTTTAATTTTGTTTAAGAAGGGGCGTGTGATGTATTCACATTAGGATTTTCTAGTACAATACTAAACGTCAACATAAACGTACCTGTACTAAGTTTATATTTACTTTAATTAAAGGTGTACTTAATTTACATGCCTTATTATCTAATGTGGTCTGAAACCACCACACAAAATTTCTCGAGAAAAGACTTTTTCTTATTAATTTTGGTGCGTAGAATCCAAAACAATTCGTACTTTTTCGATTAGACTTCTCAATCAAGGGTTATAGACTAGAAACCAATTTCGACAGAAAATTCAAAGGGCTGTAACTTTTGAACTAGTAGCCCAATCTTGGAAGAACTGTTTGAAATTATGGATTCCACAGGCCACATTCTATAAGAAAATTTTTTTCCGGGTCGATCTGAGACAATTTTTTTTTTCGGGCCTCAAAAAAAAGCAGTGTATAACCTTCCTTTTTTACCAAAAATCGACTACACCAAAATTTCTCGGGAAAAGACTTTTTCTTATTAATTTTGGTGCGTAGAATCCAAACAATTCGTACTTTTTCGATTAGACTTCTCAATCAAAAGTTATAGACTAGAAACCAATTTCGAGAGAAAATTCACAGGGCTGTAACTTTTGAACTAGTAGCCCAATCTTGGAACTGTTTGAAATTATGGATTCCACAGGCCACATTCTATAAGAAATTTTTTTTTTCGGGTCGATCTGAGACAATTTTTTTTTCGGGCCTCAAAAAAAGGCAGTGTATAACCTTGCATTTTACCAAAAATCGACTACACCAAAATTTTTCGGGAAAATACTTTTTCTTATTAATTTTGGTGCGTAAAATCCAAAACAATTCGTACTTTTACGATTCGACTTCTCAATCAAGGGTTATAGACTAGAAACCAATTTCGACAGAAAATTCAAAGGGCTGTAACTTTTGAACTAGTAGCCCAATCTTGGAAGAACTGTTTGAAATTATGGATTCCACAGGCCACATTCAATAAGAAATTTTTTTTTCGGGTCGATCTGAGACAATTTTTTTTTTCGGGCCTCAAAAAAAAGCAGTGTATAACCTTGCATTTTACCAAAAATCGACTACACCAAAATTTTTCGGGAAAATACTTTTTCTTATTAATTTTGGTGCGTAAAATCCAAAACAATTCGTACTTTTACGATTCGACTTCTCAATCAAGGGTTATAGACTAGAAACCAATTTCGACAGAAAATTCAAAGGGCTGTAACTTTTGAACTAGTAGCCCAATCTTGGAAGAACTGTTTGAAATTATGGATTCCACAGGCCACATTCTATAAGAACATTTTTTTCCGGGTCGATCTGAGACAATTTTTTTTTTCGGGCCTCAAAAAAAAGCAGTGTATAACCTTCCTTTTTTACCAAAAATCGACTACACCAAAATTTCTCGGGAAAAGACTTTTTCTTATTTATTTTGGTGCGTAGAATCCAAACAATTCGTACTTTTTCGATTAGACTTCTTAATCAAAAGTTGTAGACTAGAAACCAATTTCGAAAGAAAATTCAAAGGGCTGTAACTTTTGAACTAGTAGCCCAATCTTGGAACTGTTTGAAATTATGGATTCCACAGGCCACATTCTATAAGAAATTTTTTTTTTCGGGTCGATCTGAGATAATTTTTTTTTCGGGCCTCAAAAAAAGGCAGTGTATAACCTTGCATTTTACCAAAAATCGACTACACCAAAATTTTTCGGGAAAATACTTTTTCTTATTAATTTTGGTGCGTAAAATCCAAAACAATTCGTACTTTTTCGATCAGACTTCTCAATCAAAAGTTATAGACTAGAAACCAATTTCGAAAGAAAATTCAAAGGGATGTAACTTTGGAACTAGTAGCCCAATCTTGGAACTGTTTGAAATTATGGATTCTACAGGCCACATTCTATAAGAAAATTTTTTTTCCGGGTCGATCTGAGACAATTTTTTTTTCGGGCCTCAAAAAAAGGCAGTGTATAACCTTCCTTTTTTACCAAAAATCGACTGCACCAAAATTTCTCGGGAAAACACTTTTTCTTATTAATTTTGGTGCGTAGAATCCAAACAATTCGTACTTTTTCGATTAGACTTCTTCAATCAAAAGTTATAGACTAGAAATCAATTACGAAAGAAAATTCAAAGGGCTGTAACTTTTGAAATAGTAGCCCAATCTTGGAACTGTTGGAAATTATGGACTCTACCGGCCACATTCTATAAGAAATTTTTTTTTGGTCGATCTAAGACAATTTTTTTTTCGGTCCAAAAAAAAAGGCAGTTATTACCTTCTTTTTTTACCAAAAATCGACTGCACCAAAATTTCTCGAGAAAAAACTTTTTCTTATTAATTTTGGTGTGTAGAATCCAAAACGATTCGTACTTTTTCGATTAGACGTCTCAATCAAAGGTTATGGGCAAAAAACCAATTTCGACAAAAAATTCAAAAGGCTGTAACTTTTGATCTAGTAGCTTGATCTTGGAACTGTTTGAAATTATGGATTCTACAGGCCACATTCTATAAGAACATATTTTTTTCCGGTCGATCTGAGACAATTTTTTTTTCGGGCCAAAAAAAGGCAGTTATTTACATTCCTTTTTTACCAAAAATCGACTGCACCAAAATTTCTCGAGAAACAACTTTTTCTTATTAATTTTGGTGCGTAGAATCCAAAACGATTCGTACTTTTTCGATTAGGCGTCTCAATCAAAAGTTATAGGCAAAAAACCAATTTCGACAAAAAATTCAAAAGGCTGTAACTTTTGATGTAGTAGCTTGATCTTGGAACTGTTTGAAATTATGGATTCTACAGGCCACATTCTATAAGAACATATTTTTTTCCGGTCGATCTAAGACAATTTTTTTTTCGGTCCAAAAAAAAAGGCAGTTATTACCTTCTTTTTTTACCAAAAATCGACTGCACCAAAATTTCTCGAGAAAAAACTTTTTCTTATTAATTTTGGTGTGTAGAATCCAAAACGATTCGTACTTTTTCGATTAGACGTCTCAATCAAAGGTTATGGGCAAAAAACCAATTTCGACAAAAAATTCAAAAGGCTGTAACTTTTGATCTAGTAGCTTGATCTTGGAACTGTTTGAAATTATGGATTCTACAGGCCACATTCTATAAGAACATATTTTTTTCCGGTCGATCTGAGACAATTTTTTTTTCGGGCCAAAAAAAGGCAGTTATTTACATTCCTTTTTTACCAAAAATCGACTGCACCAAAATTTCTCGAGAAACAACTTTTTCTTATTAATTTTGGTGCGTAGAATCCAAAACGATTCGTACTTTTTCGATTAGGCGTCTCAATCAAAAGTTATAGGCAAAAAACCAATTTCGACAAAAAATTCAAAAGGCTGTAACTTTTGATCTAGTAGCTTGATCTTGGAACTGTTTGAAATTATGGATTCTACAGGCCACATTCTATAAGAACATATTTTTTTCCGGTCGATCTAAGACAATTTTTTTTTCGGTCCAAAAAAAAAGGCAGTTATTACCTTCTTTTTTTTACCAAAAATCGACTGCACCAAAATTTCTCGAGAAAAAACTTTTTCTTATTAATTTTGGTGTGTAGAATCCAAAACGATTCGTACTTTTTCGATTAGACGTCTCAATCAAAGGTTATGGGCAAAAAACCAATTTCGACAAAAAATTCAAAAGGCTGTAACTTTTGATCTAGTAGCTTGATCTTGGAACTGTTTGAAATTATGGATTCTACAGGCCACATTGTATAAGAACATATTTTTTTCCGGTCGATCTGAGACAATTTTTTTTTCGGGCCAAAGAAAGGCAGTTATTTACCTTCCTTTTTTATCAAAATATCGACTGCACCAAAATTTCTCGAGAAAAAACTTTTTCTTATTAATTTTGGTGCGTAGAATCCAAAACGATTCGTACTTTTTCGATTAGGCGTCTCAATCAAAAGTTATGGGCAAAAAACCAATTTCGACAAAAAATTCAAAAGGCTGTAACTTTTGATCTAGTAGCTCGATCTTGGAACTGTTTGAAATTATGGAGGATTCTACGTCTCGAGATATTCCGGTTTGAAATTTCGACCAATAATTTTGACAACGCCAATCGTAAGCGCTAGTCGAGTCCTTTCCAACGAGGGATCGGAAGGCATATCTACGACGCACCGTTCTCGAGATATTCCGGTTTGTCAGAATTTTTGGTCGAAATTTCAAACCGTAATATCTCGAGAACGGTGCGTCGTAGATATGCCTTCCGACCCCTCGTTGGAAAGGTCACGACCAGCGCTATGGATTAGCGCTGTCAGAATTTCGACCAAAAATTCGAAGTTCACTTTTTTGTTGAATATTGTGATAATTAGCGATTTATTTTAATACAGAAGTTAACCGTACAAAATTGCTCATTTGCCAATTTATTTAAAACTTTTGCGGAATCCCGCAAATACTGGGATCCCGCGGGACTAACTTCTAACGATCCCGCAAATACCGGGATTGAGATTTTGCTGCGGGATTGCATTCCCTAGATCCTATAATGAATGACGCAAGTATGTAAAGAAAGTACTGAGAGAAGAGGTGTTAAAAAAGGAGGTGTGAACGGAACGTGATGGTTGAACCAGGTCTAAAATAGCCATGGAGATGAAAAGGTGGAGTAAAACAAGCGTGAAGAGTCTGTAGGTAGAGGCTGAGAAAGAGGCGTCAAATGCATATGAAGCGAAGAATATTTAAGCAGAAAAAAACAGACGCGGTGGTACATGGGTCAAAAGTCTATGTTTCCCTTCGTCCGTCGGCACCGAAGCTCAGTCTCAATTCAACTTGATATACAGGTTTTCGCTAAACGATCAGTAACAGCATGTCATCGCCTAATTCCTACGTCTACATCATGTTCCAAACCGCCCCTAATTAAATTGAGAACCTTTCCGCGTCACCATCGCGACGATACCGGGAGCGAAACGCAATCTGTCGTATAACAAAATTTCGACGACGCAAACATTGTTGCGACGAACGCTTTGATTGAAAAATAATTGCGTTATTCTCGGCATCCGATTCCGTAACTCGATTTAATTTATGATTAACTCTGGCGGCTCTGGTCAGTATGAGGGCGAGCAGCTGGATCTGGGTTAATCTTTATACATGGTTCGTCGTTTACGTTCAAGTGATGACTAATGCGTCGATTTCTCTTCTTAAAAGGACAACTTAATGGAGGACCCCATTACGTACTCGGATAAAGAGGTTACTGGCGTTGAAAAATGCCCTATTTATTGAAGGCGGCTGGACGATGGCTCCGATAATTTCATTAGTTTGATATTATGGCGCTCCCGTACAGGTTCATCCTATCTAGATAAGGCATTCGAGTGTGATTTGCTCACGAGACCATCGCAAAGTGATACAATTGCAGCAGGACTCATGTTTGATTCAAGCCGAGCGTGAAATAAAATTTTCCAATTATGCGAACACGTAATCTGTCACCCTACCCCCGAAATCGTGTCACCCATCCGAGCGTAATTGATGATACTCCATATGACAAATATAAACCTTTTTCATTTTAATTTGCGTAGGTACCGAATATTGCCGAGCGCAAATAATAATTAAAAAATATAATGCGTCAGTATTTGACACTCGAATTTCGTCACGGTAGGTACTAAATCCGACGTGAGTTTAAATCGGCATTGTTTAGTTTGGTCTTGTATAAGCTTGGAAGTGTTACGGTTTTCAGAGCGTTAAAGTTTATGTAGGTGCTCAACTCGGTAGAGTTTATACTCATATTGCGTTTAAACCGCTAGATTACTTATTCGCCCAATTTTCGCATACCCAACGGGGTGATTGCAATATTCATTCCGTAAACAAGTATCTCTGACCTCCGTACAAGTTTGTGTCGTCTAGATACCATACATGTCAAACTCGCATGCGGATCGTACAGGTTTATCTCATCTATATATAAAGCGCAAAGGCTTTAGTCAAGAGACTAACCTGCATAATTATTACGAATGCAAGTTGACTACGCTAGAAAACGGGTTACATTCTGAAACGGCAGCATCCGCATAAATTTCAATATTTTAAGCAACCCCGTTAATCCGAAGGCGTTATTGTTCCGCTCTACATGATTTCCCCCGGTGTAACTTTCTCCAAAACGGAAACCGTCTCACACGGCTTTAGAATGTAACACTCAAAACTGTTCCGGGCCGAAGTGATCAATCCCTTTAAAATCGAAGCCAGTTGGTCGTGACAATTTGTACTAATCGAAGCGGAAAAGGAACGTATTTGCATACCGAATACGTCTTTCGGTAAATAACCGGCGAGCAGTCGAGAGTAGTTAATAGTTAAATAAGAGACGCCTTAGGCAGACGCTTAGCATTTCCTGTTAAAACAAGACGACTTTTATTAACGGATGTAAGCTCGGCCGCAACAACGCCGAGTGATGTCGGAAAGTTTTTGTCATTTAAAAAGTTTCCCACTAACGCCTGTCCAAGGCTGACTGGCTTCTTATTTGGTTTTTTACATCGCTTTTAACATTTTATCTCTACTGATACAAAAGCTGTAAATGCTGAGGGTAGGATGCTGGAAAATGTCTCCTGGTAGTTTAGCCAGAAGCAAAATAGTAAATCTTGAGCATAAAAAAAATCATCATCGATCGACGTAAACAACACTTCCCCAAAGCAGCCTTTGTGTATTAGAGTCAGAAAAACCGCTTCGTCCATTGCGCCACCTCATCGATAACTTCCCTTCATGATCAAAGGGAATTTATAACATTTTTGATTTTCGTGCAGAAACAGACACAGAAAGCGGTCACTACTCCACCCACAGGACAGCCCTCTAGCTGGCTCAAAACGAATAAAATATGAAACATTGAATAAATTAGAATATTCTCATCTACAGGATTTCCTGTCATTATTTTTGGTATTCAAACCGAAACAAAGAATTAGGAACTGCGTCTTCAACAAAACCAACAGGGCTGACTGCCCGAGAATTTAGCGTAAACAAATGACCACGCTCCTCAACCGTCGCGAAACTAGCAACAGCGTTTTTTTGTTTCTTCAGTTTTAAAAAAACGTCACTCCCACCATAAAATAAACTCCTTTTAGAAAGTATGCAAACTTGACCAGTGATGTGTCTTAGTTAAAGCACCTTATCTAAATTGAACAATTTAAAAACGATAAAATTCTAAAAGGAAAAAACCAACACTGAAGTACAAATTCAAATGAAACGAACTAATTTTGTGTTTATTTCGTACAGAATGTCCCAGATTTACTTAATAAATTGATTTCATATACAGGATGTCCCGTTATTATTTTTGGTTTTTAGAACGAAATAACGTCTACGTGATGTTAAGACAACAGTATTATTAGGAGTAGGGATATCTCTCCTCGCAACACCAGAGTATTGGGCACAGAAGACAAGAGTTGTACTTAAGAATCGATGAGGAAATAAGATGTTGGAACGATTCTCTTGAACATAGAAAAACACTTTTCAGTAATTATGCTTTCCTGGTTGACGAGGACATCTATTCTTCAGGTACCGGCCGTTAGGGACAAAAATGCTCTCTTTTCTGAGAATGGAGCCGTAAGACCTTAAGCGAAAACACAGACCACTTCTATTGAGCATAGGGGAGGGTCCTCCCATCAATTATGTTTTCCTGGGATCCAGAGAAAATGTGTAGAAGAGATTTTTCGTGTATTAAAAACAGGAACACTTTCTCCACCATTATTGTCCTAAATGTTTGATGTGTAGAAGCGAAAATAAGGCATTGGGTAAAGGATCCCTGGACCTATTCTGATTTCCTGATCGAGACGGAGGCACTTATGCTATAGGAGCACTTCCTCGCGCATTTCTCATGTAGGAGTTGTAAGTGTGGAAGCAGAAATGCGATATTAGTTTTTCCCCTTTGAGCATAGGACAAATCCCCTCATCAATTATGTTTTCTTGACTTGACTAAAAGGCAGTGTATAAACCTTCCTTTTTTACCAAAAATCGACTGCACCAAAATTTCTCGGGAAAACACTTTTTCTGATTAATTGCGCGTAGAATCCAAAACATTTCGTACTTTTTCGATAAGACTTCCCAATCAAAAGTTATGGACTAGAAACCAATTTCGAAAGAAAATTCAAAGGGCTGTAACTTTTGAACTAGTAGCCCAATCTTGGAACTGTTTGAAATTATGGATTCTACAGGCAACATTCTATAAGAAAATTTTTTTTCCGGGTCGATCTGAGACAATTTTTTTGTCGGTGCTCAAAAAGGGGCAGTGTATAACCTTCCTTTTTTACCAAAAATCGACTGCACCAAAATTTCTCGGGAAAACACTTTTTCTTATTAATTTTGGTGCGTAGAATCCAAAACAAATCGTACTTTTTCGATTAGATTTTTCAATCAAAAGTTATAGACTAGAAACCAATTTCGAAAGAAAATTCAAAGGGCTGTAACTTTTGAACTAGTAGCCCAATCTTAGAACTGTTTGAAATTATGGATTCTACAGGCCACATTTTATAAGAAAATTTTTTCCGGGTCGATCTGAGACAATTTTTTTTTCGGGGCTCAAAAAAAGGCAGTGTATAACCTTCCTTTTTTACCAAAAATCGATTGCACCAAAATTTCTCGGGAAAACACTTTTTCTTATTAATTTTGGTGCGTAGAATCCAAAACAATTCGTACTTTTTCGATCAGACTCCTCAATCAAAAGTTATAGACTAGAAACCAATTTCGAAAGAAAATTCAAAGGGCTGTAACTTTTGAACTAGTAGCCCAATCTTGGAACTGTTTGAAATTATGGATTCTACAGGCCCCATTCTATAAGAAATTTTTTTTCCGGGTCGATCTGAGACAATTTTTTTTTCGGGGCTCAAAAAAAGGCAGTGTATAACCTTCCTTTTTTACCAAAAATCGACTACACCAAAATTTCTTGGGAAAACACTTTTTCTTATTAATTTGGATGCGTAGAATCCAAATCAATTCGTACTTTTTCGATCAGACTTCTCAATCAAAAGTGATAGACTAGAAACCAATTTCGAAAAAAAATTCAAAGGGCTGTAACTTTTGAACTAGTAGCCCAATCTTGGAACTGTTTGAAATTATGGATTCTACAAGCCACATTCTATAAGAAAAATTTTTTCCGGGTCGATCTAGGACAATTTTTTCTTCGGGGCTCAAAAAAAGGCAGTGTATAACCTTCCTTTTTTACCAAAAATCGACTACACCAAAATTTCTCGGGAAAACACTTTTTATTATTAATTTGGATGCATAGAATCCAAAACGATTCGTACTTTTTCCATTAGACGCCTCAATCAAAAGTTATGGGCAAAAAACCAATTTCGGCAAAAAATTCAAAAGGCTTTAACTTTTGATCTAGTAGCCCGATCTTGGAACTGTTTGAAATTATGGATTCTACAAACCACATTCTATAAGAAAATATTTTTCTCCGGTCGATCTGAGAATTTTTTTTTGCCAAAAAAAATTCTGACAGCGCCAATCGATAGCGCTGGTCGAGACCTTTCCAACGAGGGGTCGGAAGGCATACCTACGACGCACCGTTCTCGAGATATTCCGGTTTGAAGTTTCGACCAACAATTTTGACAAACCGTAATATCTCGAGAACGGTGCGTCGTAGATGTGCCTTCCGACCATTCGTTGCAAAGGTCTCGGCCAGCGCAATTGACTGGCGCTGTCACAATTTTTTGGCCCAAAAAAGAAATTCGCCGAAATTGATTTTTTGCCCATAACGTTTGATTGAGACGTCTAATCGAAAAAGTACGAATCGTTTTGGATTCTACGCACCAAAATTAATAAGAAAAAGTTTTTTCCCGAGAAATTTTGGTGCAGTCGATTTTTGGTAAAAAAGGAAGGTTATACACTGCCATTGCCGAAAGGCGGAACAAGGCAGACTAAGAGATCCTTGTTTTGGTATTGTTAAGCTAAAGAAATAAAACAATTGAACGGGTAGAACATAAAACAATACTGTTGTCACAATCAAGGGTGCAATGACGTTCAAACAGTCGAAAAGTAATCCAGAAGGGAAAATTAGGAGAGAACGATGAGAAACTCAGAAGAGAAGACAAAACCCTCGTACGCAAGACTAAATTAAAAAAGGACACGAATGTAGTGCAAAAAGGCACACACGGGCGGCCTCTAGTCGTAAAAATAAAGAACTATTATAAATCAAACCTGCAATACTCAACTAACTAAGAATTGAAGTTGTTAAGAAAAAGAACGTTAGAACTTTGACACGTACCATGTAATTGATCTACTTACAATACCATCTTCTACCTAAAAGCCACCTTGCGCGAGGTTTTTTTAACAAGTAGTCCAAGTCTACATACATTTCCGGATGCCCGCCGGGATGATTGCCATATTTACATATATATAATACGTCAACAAATATGGTAATCACCCCGGCGGGTATCCAAGATTCTATGTAGGATCTGGTGACCTTAGAAAGAAAGAATAACTTTCGCTCGTTAGGCATTTGTATAACGTCCAAAGCGCGACAGTTTTCTTTTTTAATCTCTGACACAAACTTTGTAAGTGTAATATAACTCGTAGAACTTCAAATTCGCAATCATAATAATTAGACAGATTAGTATCTTGAACAAGTACTTCAGACGGTCTTTAACTGGAATTATCTTTTACGGTACTTACATGAAACAAATCTGTACGGAGCCCAAGAACGAGATTATTTATGGTGAGATAACTTGAGTAAGTTAATTATTTAATTTCAATTCATACCGTGAATAAATCAATAACGTGTATGCTCATTTCGAATTGAGGAACTCGGAAAATACGCTTTTCCAAATCTTAGCATTTCAAATTTTGTTTATCCATTTCTTGCCAACATCAGACGAGTGTGTACTTTCAGCTTCGCTTACGAAAGCCGTATCTCAAGCGCGAGTAAATATGCAAATGCTGAACGTAGAATTATAATTCGTCCGGCTTTTTCATCTTTCTCAAAAGGGAAACGTTTGCGTAAAGGCGTCACGTTCTTTAATTTCCAAAGTGGTCTGGTGGCGGACGAAAAATACGCTTCCTTCGATTCCAATTATTTCGACTTCCGAGCGCCGTTACCCTTTCGGCGGAGCTCGTAATTACGGTAACAATGGCGTATAAATTTCGAGACGGATATGTCGCGCTAAGTTTACGGGAACGCTCTACATTTCGGTTAAGTGCTGCCGGAACTTCGGTTTCTGTGGTTGTTGCATAATTTTGCATGTTTAACGGATTGACTAGGGCTCGACTTTCCACTTGAAGTACTTTCTCAAAATGATTATATTGTGCCGATATCGCTAGTATTGAGGCACGCGCGACAATTCGCGGCTTGTCTCTGAAACTACTCGTTTTCTTAATTGAAGCGAGGTCGCGCGAACTGGAAACGTGGCAAATAGAGTTGTACCTTCAACTTTAGAGCACCATTGAGATAATGGAAAACCGCAATTTTCCCCCCCAGTATAATGTTGAAGTTTGTGAGATTTCACGCGCGACTGTTTTACAAAGCCGATCGGGAGATGGTGGAGAGCAGGTACGCCAAAAGTTTAAACATCATAAACTTTCCGACATTATTTGACGTTGTTACGACCTGACTCTACATCCGTTAATAAAATTCGCTTCGCCAGCCTCCGCATCTAGCCTACGCGACCGTTATTTAATTATTAATTCTTCTCGGGTGCCCGCCGGTTAGTTACAGAGGTACGTATTTGATATGAAAATTTCCAGTTTCGTTTGTTCTTCCGCTTCGATCCATGCCAATTTATCCGGATTTGTTCGGATATGATATGATTTTAAAGTAATTTTTACGGCAGCCCGGAAGACCGCTCCATTCTGGCGTAGAAGAAAATCCGTACTTTTTCCCGTTTTGGAACGTCGACGGGGCAATTTTACACCAAGGGAAATCGTAGAGATGATTGAAATTTAACCAAACTTTTCCGTTAACATCGACGTCTTCTAATTTCATAATAATTATACAGATTTGTATATCGGGTCATTATTGACGAGATGAACCTTTACGGTATCTAGATGAAACAAACCTCTACGGAGGTAAGAACATATGACTTGATTCAATATTCCCCGATGCACGGACGGATTATCAAATGGAAGGTAAACACTTACAATGTTCCAAATCGCAAAGTTCTATGGTATAATAATCGAAATTTTCATATTGACACTCACTATTCAATTGATCTAGGTACTTAAAACAACATCTTTTACTTGAAAACTACCTTGCGCGTAGTCCAAGTGCACAAACATTTCAGGATGCCCGTCGGGATGATTGCCATAGTTACATATAAAATTATTCGTGAACAAATATGGCAATCATCCCGGCGGGCATCCAAAACAATGTGTAGGAGTTGGAAAGAATCGCATCTAAAATCTGTTGTGATAAACTAACTTTTGCTCGTTAGGCATTTGTGTAACGTCAAAAGTGCGACAATTTTCTTTGTAATCTCTGACACAAAGTTTGTAAGTTTAATGGAACCCCTAGAACTTAACATTTGCCATCATAATAATTATACATATTAGTATCTTGAACAAAGAACATCAGACTCAGTATTTATTAATGAGATGCAATTATACGACCTTTTTTCACTGTACTTAGATGCTCTTCTGCTACTACGAATGCACTCTGCAACTTGTTTAACGATATGCCTACAAGAACAAATAGCAAATGACATACAGTAAAATTAATAAAATTTTTAAAAGCAGTCATACTGAAATTATAAGGTTGGGATCCTTAGTATAATTTTTCTCCAAAAAAAACCTCTTGGTTTGTCGTTCGACCGGGCAGTCTTGGGGGTTCCCAAATGGGCGTTATCCAGTGCATACAACCCCATTTGCGTAACGTACGCGTGAAAACCACACTCGCAACAGGTCCATGATTACCAATATCTGGCGAACCTGGTGAGTGTGGTGGTGTACGGTCCCATTATGTCCACCGACACGGACTTCTAGGGAAGTGTGGGATACCTGGGTCGTATAGTCGCGCCCTGGGCTGGGCCCCTCTTCACGGTGGTGCGAATGAAGTCGCAAGCACGAGTGGCGCTGCAACGCTCGGATCGCCTGTTGAGCGTCGGAGTTGGCCCTCTGGTTCTCCAAGATGTGTTCGAGGAGTGTGGCCATCTCGACGTGATTCAGGGTAGGGCATTGGCCGGCATCGGTGGCGATGGTGGGGTTATTGAGATTCCGGGAAAGCCGATCCGCCAGTTGGTTGTGCTTTTCAGGGTAATGCTGAACGTCGTTACTGAACTCCTGGCGGAGGAGGATCCGACGGGTGAGCTTACTTCGCTCGTCTCTGGTTTGATCGAGCCCCTCATCTTCCTGGTACATGACCGCAGCTACACCGCTACCGCTTGCGTCGGTTTGGACAACAAAAGGTGCGGATTGCAGACCCTCGAATCCCCTACTTCAACATGTCATGGAGGTAATCCTAAAATGGAACTTATCTTGTGCGAGGCGTTACTCCCATAAATCGGAATATACCACCATATCGACGAGGTATACCATGGCGAACTTCCTGGGTATCCCCGGAAGCACCTCTTGGCGACCGTGATCTAGGACGGCCTTGTTGCGGAGCAGCCAGTTGCGCTGTCGTTGGTCACCAGGAAGGTTGCTTAGTTCCCTGGATTAGAAATTTAAGTTCAGTGCGGCCAAGAATGTCGAGGAACTTGCAGGAGGCGGTTAGCTGTGCTGTCGTGGGATTGGTACCTTCGTGGTTAGGCAGCCGACGGTCGACGAAATAACAGGGCGAGGCGGTGGCGGCCCCCGAGCCTTATGGCCATATTTGGCAGCCCAACTTGTAGCGGCTCGTGCATCTGGGGAATGACGTCCGAGGAAGAGGCGGCCGCTCAGACGATTCCTGGGATTCCCTGTCGTAGTCCTTGCGCGACGGGGAAGTCCCGTTGAAGTGACGCTCGGGACAGTAATCGGGCAAAGAAGTTTGCCTCCAGGAAGTGTTGGCGGTCCCGTGTCTTCTTTGATTATCTTGAGGAACTGCAGCATCTCGATCACATTCTGGGGAGCTCTTGGCGCATGAACGGTTGCACCCTGGAGAGTAGTAGCGAGCTGGAGGAGGTGCACGGCTTCCACCAGCTAGCGGCCCCTTTAGCTTAGCGGCTCATTTGGTTACGCGCTAGCTTTCTATTTCAGGTATCGTGGGTTCGATTCCCAACGCAGATTAAAAATTTTTTGCCTATAGCAATCACGTGACCGATGACGCGGGTCCAAAATAACATCCAAGATGGCGGATGGAGCGAGAGAGGGAGACAGACAGACGGTCAAAAATGGCGCCCAACAAAATGGCGGGATTAGAGACTAATAAAATGGCGGCCGATCCAAGATGGAGGATTTAGTGACTAATAAAATGGCGCCCAACAAAATGGCGGGATTAGAGACTAATAAAATGGCTACCGATCCAAGATGGCGGAATTATAAACTAATAAAATGGCGACCGATTCAAGATGGCGGATTTGGTGACTAATAAAATGGCGACCGATCCAAGATGGCGGAATTAGAAACTAATAAAATGGCGACCAATCCAAGATGGTGGATTTGGTGACTAATAAAATGGCGCTCGATCCAAAATGGCCGACCACACCGCTCATTGGCTGTGACGCCACAGGGGGCGGCCCCTAAAGGCTCCGCCTACCGTATCCCATTGGCCAAGGGGGAGGGGCATAGGGGGGCGTGCTCGTCTCTGATTGGCTGTGACGTCACGAGCTCGTCTCTGATTGGTGTGACGTCACTTCCTGGTCCAGAACGAACATAGGTCTTCTACTTCTGGGGTTGTTGTTCGGCCAGGGCGCGCTTGGAATCTCAAGGGACGGCGTTTACGACGAAGTATTTCTCCAGGTGGGAAAAGAAGGTAAAAAGGCTTTGGAGTTGGCACTAGAAAATGTTGGTGGCGCACTTCAGTGTTTGGAGTGCGGCCACCAGTAAGTTTATGGTCGCTGGTTTGCGTCACTGTGGTCGAAATTGTTTGTTCTACCATTGGGCTGGTTAGTAGTCACGGAGGTAATGGTCGTGATGGTACGTGGAGACGCGCCGCTGGAGGTAGTAGGCGACGTTTTTGCGGTAACAGTCCGAGAGGCGCTGGTGGAAGTGAAAGTAGATTCCATGCTCGTGTTCGCTACCATTGCTGAGCGACTCGGTGGGTTCCGATGCGCTTTGCACTTTCCGACTTAGTGCGGAAGGCTCGCTATGGCGTTATATTGGATGACCCGCGTTGGCCCACTGCAGGCGTATTTCCTTGGCCGGCCGGCCGGTAACATCTTCCCTTACTTCTCTGCATAATGCGCGCATTCCCAAATTACAAATTTTACCACCTTCCGATCCTATTATTCCCTTGGAACCTACAAATTCATTGAACTCTCGTTTATATTCAAGATCTTCCCGTTCTTCATATTCTGGAATTCTGAGGGGTTTTACTCAACAGGCCTACAAACATTTTTGGGTGTCCGTCAGGGTGATTTCCATATTTACTTACACATGTACGTGAATAAATACTGCAATCACCCGGGCGGGCTTCCAGTAATGTATGTAGGCTCGGTTGAAGTTTTGGGAAGAAGCGCATCTAGATCCGTCGTGATGAAATCCTAGAATCCTAGAACTAGAGGCTGGCCACAAAGACTGAAATTTAAAAAAAAACGACATAGATTTATAATATTGCATCATGTGCTTTTCTCCGTATTACTCGTCTTTTTAGCAAATTTACCGCTGCTAATTAGTCGATTTTTCCTTGAACAAACTTAATGATCCAATAGTTAAGGATGAGTGCCTAATGGCTGGTCTGGAAACTTAATACGCGACAACGCCAGGAAAAACAAAACAGTAAAATGGTGCATTAAGTACACATTTTGTGGGAAAGTAAATTCCCATCACGGCCGCCAATTAATTTCGATCATTAAAACCCGCCAAGGCGGCCATAAAAATTTTGTCGCAGGAAATTAATATTTCAAATGGTGGGATTAAATTAAATTGCTTTTGTACGTTAAGGACTTAATTAGGCGTTATCGATTTTGGGCGAGATTTTTATGCATTGACACGCCGAGGTGTGCGGGTTCGCATCCTGCGTCGGATTTTCGTTGAAAGGGAATTAAAAATTGTATTGGGGTGCCTTTATTTAGTTTTTGTTCGTACTCATCGTTTGTACGTTTAATCAATACGGTTTCATTAGGAAGAAATTTTGTAAATTGAAGCTGGCGATAAAGTCTTAAATTACGCGCATGAATGCTGTGTAAACGTACGTCTCTGCCCAGATGAAGAATTATGTCACTGGTTTATTCTATTGTGATCACCTGGCACCACCTGATTTATTCTAGTAAGGCCTGTAGTCCTCGGGCGTATGTATAATCACGTGTCAAAATTGGCTCCCAATTGAGGCTCTCAGTTGGCAGCTTCCAAAATTAATGCTGTGAATCCATGGATGCTATGTAAGAGTACTCCTACGCAGTTTGCGTGGGTAAAGTACAAATATTGTTTTTTGAGTAATTAATACGACTCGCATTTGCAAAGGCAGTGAAAAGGGTTGAAACCGCAATCACAACAACAAAACACTTTTCCAACAAGCCTCCCTTTACACGATCGAATCGGCCTGGAGCGCTAATGAAATGCAAGATTTGCCGTGTGATCGCAACTCGTAAGTAATTTTCGCAATTTGAACGGACCAATGCAAGTGCGCGTAATTACTATTGGGGCTCGGGGGCAAGAAAGCGGTCTCCTACCGTAATTATTTACGCTCTAATTAATGCAGCCCCTAATATACTAAGTAGGTAGTAGCTGCAAGTGCATAACTCGATTGTGTTGCGGAGAGAAAATCTTTCGGGTGGTTAATTTAATAGTAGATCAAAGTGCGTCGAGACTATTGCGTACCCGAGCCGATTCACATACGTGTCACGTAGCGGGTGTGACCTCAAATTTACGCTAAAATGTTCCGGGAGAGCTTTCAATGAATTAATATAATTAACTCAGGCAATTGCGGTGTATTAATTTTGGCATCGGTTTTGCTACAACCAGATGGACCCACAACTATGGTCATTTTTTACAAAGTTGTTAGTATCAATTAATGTCATCGTTTAAAGCTTTAAAGTAAAGAAACGTCTGTTGAGATTCATCAAATACTTTTATTACTCCCACAGCCTTTTGCGCCTCCAGAAGTATCCGAGCCATCTGCAAATTTTAAAAGCTTCTGTGTACATTTAAGAGTTTTGAACAGTATCCAAGAGGGTTTAAAAGCCTCCAATAATCTAGAAAGGTTTCCTAAAGACCTTCTAACATCCTTTAGAATTCGCTTACAAGAGTCCAAGAAAGTCCTTGCTAAATTTGAGTAATCGTTAATACTTACTTAATAGTGTTTAAGAGACCTGCACAGAGCCCCAAAGATCTTCCAGAAATACCTTTAAAATGGTACTTTCTGTTTAAGACCTGAGCTTTCAAGAGCATTTACGAGCTGTTGAGAGCTTTGAAAAATGTGAAAGTTTAAATCATGTTTAGAGACCCCCAATAGGTTTCATGAGTTTGTAAGAGGCAGTGAGAACTTTCTATAAACTTAACCATAATAAATTAGATACATAGAATAGATCACCGTATGTCAATTCTCAAAGTTAGCTCACGCCACTTTTTAAATCAAGCCTAATATTCTGCACGCACGCCGGTTCGGTTAAACGTGAGTGGAATCGCGAACGGGTGCGAAATTCTATTTATTCCGTTGGGGGACGAACGCGTCGTTTGTTTGCGAATCGATTGCTGTAAATTAGTTGTAAAATCTAATTGCCAAACTTTGGGGCCCGCACGCCGTAGAAGTTTCCAAGTTCCCTATCCTTCGCGTGTTTCGCCATAAATCGTCACGCTCGTCTTTAAGCACAGAATTGTCTCGGCGCGCCGGTGAGATTTCACTTGACTACTGTGGTAAAGCGAGGTCTTCTGTTGCAGCGCGCCTATTTCGTCGGCAGTGCAACGACGTTTTTGTTAACCGCGCGTTAGTGCGGGTTAGTGATGTTCTTAAGGAAGATGGTGTATTTATAACGTAGGATCTTCGGGCGAGTTGAAAAGGACCAAGAGATGTTTGAGGGCCTCAAGACATCGAAGCACTCCCTGTCACGCTTTCTATCCCAATCACTGTAAGTACATTTATGAGAAAATTTATTAGTGTCGGAAATTACGGAGAAAGATTCTGGACGGGCCTTACTACCCTAAACTTGAATTAATGATGCGTTGACTAATTAGGTAAAATGGACTGTGTTGTAAAACGATAATTGATCTATCATTCCATTTTATCACAATCATTGCTTTATCTGCTGCATAATTAATAACTTTCCACTTTCGCGTTTGTCTTCACTGCCCTAATTACCAACTCGCAGCACGAGAACTAACAGCAAATCGATACGGAGTACAAAATCATTTTATATCTTCGCTTAAACTCTCAATGAGCGAAGTTTTCTTTCTATTGATATTAACGCGCCTTCCTGAATACAAATTGTATCGGCGCTCGGAAATAGCTTCGCTAAATGTAATTGATTTCCAAATCTTCATACTGCGAGTTAGTCGAAGCGTAAATTTACACGCAATTAATTTTATCTCGCAGCCGCAAATTTTTTAAGGCCCACCGGCTCCTTTCCCGGCGCTCCTTGCGCCGTCTT
The DNA here is from genome assembly GCF_008802855.1 of Photinus pyralis. Classification (NCBI taxonomy): domain Eukaryota; kingdom Metazoa; phylum Arthropoda; class Insecta; order Coleoptera; family Lampyridae; genus Photinus; species Photinus pyralis. Next base: position 20,731,864 of record NW_022170250.1, read on the forward strand.
CATCGAAATAAAACGATGAGCTGCCGGAAAAGTGCAATAACAAACTGTAAACAATTGATCACGTCTCGTGAGCTGTACGTAATCCGAAATCATTAACCTTGCCGTTGTTTTCCAACGGACAACAGCAGGAGGAAAACTAATTTCATTAATTAGTTAAGCTATATAAAGGGAGACGTAAAAAGAACATTAATCTTTTATAAAGACGTTAGGGATTCTTTGCGTTGGTGTAAAACGCGCATAATAATGCCGTAAAATTTATTCGTTTTCAAATGCCGCCGCCATAAAAACGTAACGCCGGTTTTTTCCGTAATTGGAACAGACTGTTTGTGAATTACAATGAACAATATTGTGGACCAAACCCCGTAGCATACTTCAACTTTGGAAATGATAAACTTTCGAGACTTTAAAAGTTCGTCTGCGAGTTACAAACAGCCTGAAACGATGCACAAAAGTTTCTTTCAATGTTGTTAAATGGGCATTTATTTAAGTTTCCCTCTTCTTACAATACAATTTAGGCAATATACCTCAGAATGATCCCATATTTCAGAGGTTTGACATCGCTAACACACACAGCTAGCGTTTTGTCCCGAGGTCCCGCTTCGCTCTAATTACAACACGTGAGCACCTCCCCACTGAACGCGTGTCGTATACGAGTGGTCGAGGGAGGGTTTACGGGCCACAACCTGGTTAAATTTTATGAAAATGTGAAATGTCCTTGAAAGTTCAAAAGTCGGTCACCGTTCAAAATCCAAAAATTCGTCACCGTTCAAAGTTCAAACGTTGCTTATCAAAGTAGATGACGATCTTGAGGTGTAAGTTAAAAGTTTCCCATCCCTCAACTGCCAAAATTTGACTTTGCACCCCGGGCACAGACATTAAAGAGGCACATACTTCACGTTTTGTGCTCCTGATAAACTTACATATAAAAACAAGATGAAGGAAAAGACGAGAGTTGCAAAATTATTGATGTAAGCGTATCAGGATCGTACAACTACAAAGAGGTTCAAGGATTATGTCCTGCAAATGCAATGAAATTGCAGACAATCGAAGAGGTGAAAAACGAATGGGCATGAACCTCCTCAAGTCTGTGCTTATTTTGTAAATAATCCTTCAGATTTATTTAATAAATTGAAACATAACATATACGGGGTGTCTCGTCATTATTTTTGGTTTTAGCCCGAAACAACGTCTACCTGACGTAGTTTACGCAACAATTGTAGCGCAAACTTCTCATTTTATGTGCTATATTTCGGCAGTTGGTCTGCCATCTTGAACCCACCATCTTGGATGCTATTTTGGAACCGCCGTCTTCAACCCGAGTCATTAGTGATTGCTGTCATATGACAACCTTAAGTTAAAGCACGATTATTTGGATTAAAGAAATCTGAATTGACCTTTGAACCTTGATCTACTTGTGAATGCAACCTTCAGTCGCAAAGTAGAGCGACCTTTGATCGGTAGTTTGATCTACTTCTCTAAACCATCCCGAAAGGAAGGACGAGAATAACTTCACCTTCATCACACACCTCAAGATCGTCATCTACGTTTGAACGGTGAGACATTTTTCCACTTTGAACAACGACCGACTTTTGAACTTTGAACGGTGCGCAATCTTTGGACTTTTGAACGGTGGATGGTTTCAGTATTGCCATTTCCCTAACCTTGAAGGCACAAGCCGATTGGAGTTGACCAGTTAGTCTTGTCGAGATTGTGGTGAGTGTACAGCCAAAACGCTGAGTGTGTTTTGGAGTATACTAAATGTACTAAAATTTCACCTTGCACCCTGGGCCAACTTCCAAAATTAAGTGGGTTCAGAATGTTCCCTGAGGCCCCAGAATTTTCCCATCGTCCGGTGTCGCAATACCTATTATTTTTCTGTATTCTGTTTGTACGAATATCTTTTTTAAGTGTATTCGGATTATTCAAGTATAGGGAGGCTTAAGATCTATTTCGCACAATGATTCAAAGACTCTGGACTCCTGGTAGATATTTTCTTTTTAATAAATCCAGTAACGTCGCGGACAAACGAAGAAGTACAAAATTAGTTGAGGATTTCTCTTTTAAAGGGGGGTCACAGACACTAAAGGAGGAGTAACTTTTTTTGTTCTCCTAATAAATTCATATTTAATAACCAGACAAAGGAACTAGCCAAGATACATAATTGTATATGTGAGCGTTATTCTGCGATGTCGACATGAAATTAATTCTAAAAGATGTATCAGGGTCATACAACTACAAAGCGATTCAAGGATTCTGTCCTCCTGGTAGAAATTTCGAAGGTTATTTAATAAATGATCTCAAACATATTACAAATAGGACACTATTGCTCTTCTAGTATAAAAACAGCCACGCCAATCATCGCAGGTAGTCGCTCGCTGTGATTTGTACACAAATTAAGCTAATATATTTTCATCTCTATCTAGCCCTAGCGAAAAAAAAAGAGTTTTACAGTGGGCGAATACCCGCGACCGTTCTTATACTAAACGAGGTATAATATCTAAATCTGAAATGTTAAGGTTAAAATTTACCTTAAATTTTAGCAAAAAAGGGACCAACTTATCTGGAAAATTATCAATATCAGACAGGCTTCCGGAGCTGGTTAAATGACTATTAAAACAAATATCGTAATTACAATTCAATTGCATCGCAAATCAATAATTATGTAATCAAACGTTATATCAAGGAGTCGTCGAAAATGAAACTCTGGTCGTAATGGCCGCTTGAGCTCTTAAGGACGCTTTTTTGCCTTATCTGTAACAGATAAAAATACAACCAAAGAAAACAAGGGGGATAGTGAATAGCGCGGCACTCCAAAAGGTTTCGTTAATACTCGCAGTTAAAATTCAGGAACAATTACGTCTCCAGGTGTAAGTCTTCCGAAGCAGGTCAGGAGTAACGTATCGCGTGATGGTCAATCCGTCAAGATGGTGGGTCCATGTAAAAATGCGATTTTATCTAGGTTCTGGGTCGATCTAAGTCGAAATACTTAGGTAAATAATAACGAAAAAGTAAATCAAGTAGGAGTAATAAGAGAACGCAATGAGAAACTTAGGAGAGAACAATGAGAGAAGACAAAGCTCTAAAAAAATTAGGTGTTAAGAATAATACTGCTACGCTAAGCGTATTCAATGAAGCAGCCACAACACACCAGAAATAGAGATAAAAATTCCAAAGTACTATTATAATATCCAAGAGTCCTTTTTCAAAGAAAGAAAAAAATTCATAAGCAACCACTATGACACCACATTTATTGAGTAATTAATTGGAAAGTATTGTAATCTAAACCTATTTTTCAAATAGCGCTGCATCAGGATCACAGACACGGAAAGAGTAAATATTGTTGTATGCAACTTCCAAAAATTCCATTAGCGGCTGGCATAATTCTATCCGGGTCGCACAATGGATTCGAATAAACACAATTGATTGACAATAACAAAAATTTTATCTGCAACACATGAAAACATAAAACCAAATCCACGAAAGAAAGAAAAGTTTACAAAGGACATCTTACCTCGCACACAGGCGGTCGACAATAAAAATAAAAATCTTAAACTCACAGTTTTTTGTCAATAATCCAAATATTATCTCCTGTTTTCTTCAAATTCTCTTCAAATTCTCTTCTTCATTTGTTTACCGTTCCTAGACACCTTCCGACCCTTCCACTTTTTCATCCTTAAGGCTTCCTCCCTTGGAGCACAGCAAAGTGCAATGCCGGACAAGAAAGAACTGTTTCATTTTCTTTAATTTCTAGTATCTCTAAACATCCAATTTAACAGCAGAGGAAGTAGAAGATCGCAAGGATGCGGAACTATAGGTGAGCACAAACCCCTTCTATATCAACGCAGATAAATGGAAAAGGATAGTCGTCTTGGAAAAGATTCTACTCCAAAAGCTCTTCTAATATGGTCACTGAACCTACCATAGGTCACCAATTCATTCTACCTAACGTATTCGGATGAGCTAGGAATGTTACAAAAGCTCCTCTCAAATTGCATCAAAACTGTGCGCCTCCTCGATAGATGTTCCTCATTTGACAGTGATCAGCGTAGAATGTAATTGAAGTTATCTCGTTACGTAACATTTTGGAGGTGCCACCGAGACCGAGACTCAAACTTATCTAGCATTGAGTGGTAACAATTGATACAAGATGCAGAAAGCTGAGAAAGCGAGAAAACCTTTGAGAGAGAAAGTTAATAAGTATGCGGAGTTGCTAGAAGCGACGTTCGAGGATAGTGAATTGGAATACACCATGATTGATTCCAACAATTAATTGCTCTAGGACGAGCATTCAAACTTAGAAGAACTTGATGATACCTGTTAGTGAACCAGGATGCTTCAGATGAAAGGATTCTATATTAATCTAATGAAGCTGAGATTGTTATAACTAGAACATCTCATTTGGATAACAGAAAGTTGACCGAATGTAATGCTACACTCACCACGTGGAGATTACAGCATGAGTGTGCGGTCCCTCGTTAGATCTACCGTAAGTGACAGTGGTCTACAACAAAGCAAATCGACTCGTGAACGAAGGGCGTTCACTGTTGCTTTAAATTAACGCTTTTACAACGCATTCCTCACCCATTGAAGAGAAAGAAAATTGCCGATACCTAACGAGCTCGGTTTACATGGATGCCCCATATTCCTTTAGACGGCGCTTTAGTTTGTCTCCCCGCATTTTAGCGCTGGCTTTATTGCATGCCTTGTGAGCCTCCGGTGATGTCTCCGGAATTTGGTGTATGTGGAGGTTTTCGCATAAATCAGTTGCACTATCTCGAACCGTTTGCGTTGCCAAATGCAAGCAATTTCTGCACGAGTAACTGTGATTTATACATCGACGTCTCTACGAGCATTAGCCACGCTCACCGACCGCACCGCAAACGTAATTTTCGAATAAACTCCCACTTTGTAACCATGTACGAACGCCATTCCGGCGAAATTTCGTATAATTTTTATGCGTGTACGTGCCCTTCACCTCGATAAACAAAATCGCAACCATATTTGCTTAGGATTTGCGAATCAAGCACTACCGTTCCGCATGCGATACGAGCACTATCGATTTTCGCTTTACAACGCGCGATTGTATTTTTTATACAAACACTCGAAAATCATATTTCCTTATCGACGTGTAAGACAAATTACGTCGAGCGAAAACGCGCAGCTGACGACAGAAGAGACTCGTGCAAATATTACGTTAGGCTTTGTTAAACCAACCCTCATTATGTCGAGTGTAGGCAAGCTGCCAACTTATAATTCCGCAAACTACGTGTCCAACAGGTCCATTGTGTAACAAGTGGAGATATGATTGAGAAAACTCGTCGCTTTTATAATCTCCGATTCACCTTGCGCGAGATAAGCACCTCACGTTTTCCCAAAATGTTCGACGCGGGATATCAAACCTACCGCCAATTATTCGTAGCGAAGTTACACAACAAAGAGACAAAGGTGGGAGGCAAACAAAAGCACTGAACTGTTCAATGACAAAATACAAATTTACTCGCTTTTTATTGTCTGGAATTGGCGCTATGTGAAAAAAAAACTAAACAGCGAAACGAAACTTTTAGGGAAACTTAAAAATTTATTCAATTAAAAAATGTATGGATATGACTGTCAAACCACGTACAGTCCTGTCGAAATCGTATGCTTCATTTATTGAAGCTTGACAGATACCTTTTCCCCCTTTATATTTTCATGATAAAATTCTGCCCTTTATTAGGAAGACCTTTTCGCTTGAAATTTAGGTCCCAAGAAGCATTTAAAGGCCTTTACAAAACCATTTAACTATTTAATAGTGTTCAAAAGGCTTGATGAGTTACTGAAAGACTCTTCGATGGATATACTTTTAACGCTAAGAAAACGGAAAGAAACTAATGAAACCCAATAATTCATGCTTCTGATTGGAATTGAGCATGGATGCTTTTTCTCCTATCGTTTTTGAAATGACGTTTCGGGATGCGAGTAAGCCACTTCAAATGATTGGCAGATTTTAACGCAACGCCTACATTTTCGAAACTACAGCACGAATGCGCGCCTCCACGTTACATTTACCGTACATGACAGTGGTCTAGAACAATTCGAATCAATGAAACATTTATTGCGAGAAATAATCCCACTGCTATATATTTCCAGAAACTGTAGTTTTTAAGAGAGTTCAAAGGTTTTAAGGTCCCTTCATAACCCTTTAAGGATCTTCAGTAGCTTTCACGAGGCTAGAAACATCTAGTCATTTGAGACCCTTAAGATCCTTATAGAAATAGTGTTCAAGATAGTAGTGATGGATAGCTCTTATGACATTTTTAAATAGGAGGACTTGAGATTTCGTAAGAACTTCTAAGAGCCCTAGAGTCGCTTATGACCGGGTTTATGTCCCGAACAGGCAGTAACAAAGGTTCGCTCTATTCGTTAAAGGAACAACTTCGATCTTTTTCGAATCCTGCACTGTGAACGTGTTGACCGCTCATCTCAGAGGTCCCTCGGTAATCATCCGGACAGCTACTTTCCCGTGGATCGGACTTACACCGTTGGTTGGTTGGTTGGTCCGAAGGGAAGTATGTTTCCAGGAGACATGTGAGGGCCTTACCTACGGTACACTGCGTGAAAGCCTCAGTTTTTGCCACGGGGCTTTCAAAAGGACCTTTGAACTTGCATTTAAGACATGCGGATTACACATACTTTACCCCATAGGAACGTAGGAAAGTATAATGGTAGACACCCTTTGACCTATTATGTTCTCCTGATACAAATTTCCGTTTCAAAAATTGTTGTATGAGGGTCACAGAATAGCAAGAAGTTGTCGATTATTGACAGACATCCATCCTCACGTATTATGTTCTCCTTGTTACAGGCTAAGACGGTCACATGCAGCAAAGTCCTGTCCGCTCTGTCCCCAAGTAAGACCCTAGTACTTTCTTATTTTCACGTTTGATTAAAGGCTAATTAACAGGACAGAGACAGAAATTCTCATATCCCGGATCGACCGACAGATGAAGAGACAAGAATTTCGCTATAAAAGCCATGGCGAACGGAAAAATGCCATTGGATCACAGGTAATAAACGTCATAACACAGAATTTGTACCGAGAAGAGAGACTTACTTGCGTTCCTTTGATCCTGGCACAGAAAACTATTAAATGAGAAATTTGTATCTCGAGGATGTAATAAGTGAGAAGGTGTCTTCCACCTTCTTACGTTTCTGTGACCCTGGTACTGCAATTATTGACAAAATAGGTTTGTCAGGAGAACATAATACGTGAGAAGTCAAAAAATGACCTGTGATCCTGATACTAAAACCTAATCTCTCGTATTGCCTTCTCCTTTTCAGTTAGTAGATCAGCTTTGAGTAAGATTTCGACCTCTTTAAGGTGAGGGATATCAAAGGAATGCGTCCCTGCGATCCTGACACGGCATCTTTGACAGGGAGACGTTATCCTTTGCGTTTCGGTGAGCCTACCGCAATATTCTTTGGGCGGGAACCTTGCAACTGGTGAAAGTAATGTGTTAGTTTCTGCGGTCCTAATACTACATTTTTAGATGAGATATTTGCATCAGGAGAACATGATACATGAGAAGCTTTGAAATTAGATTAGATTTTGCATCAATAAAAAATCCTCGTCAAAAGGACATAACGTTCGAGAAAGTGCTTAATTCTTTTTATGTTATTCCGCAATCCTTGCGCGATGTTTTTTGAACGAGAAGGCTGTATCAGGTGAGCATCCCCACGTGACAACTCTCCAATTTTAAAGTAGCAAATTACAATGGATCCCGTATACCTAGGTGAAAAGCTGCTTCTTATTAAATGCGCACCTCTGCCTTTCTGCGATCCTGACACATCATACAAACAGAAAACGCTTTCATATTTATTTTGTACGACTTTACGTTTTCAACAGGGACCCTGTCGTAGAAGAAAATAGTAGTAATATCTTAGTGAACAAATTTTGCACCTCGATGGGTTTCTGCGGTCCTGATACTATATGTTTTAAATGAAAAATTTGCGCTTCCTTTAATTTTGCCTAGGGTTGCACTGCACAAGAACGTTTTACACAAAAGGCGTTGCGTCTAGAGACGCTTCTGTGATCCTGATACTAAGTACATATTTTAACGGATTTGTGTTCTGAAAACATGATACTCAAGTGGAAGTTTTACACCCCCTTGCCTTCCTGTGCTTTTACTCTGGGTCACTCTGTAATTGGGCGCATGCCTGTTGAGGGCCCAAAACAAGAGAGGTATAATAAAATGAAAAATAAAATAAAAAAGTGTGGGGGAGAACATGATTTGTAAGGATGTGTTTTCAGGTGGCTTCCATCTGCGCGCTCTCGCTTCATTCTTTGAATGAAAAACTATTCTTGTGAGGTGTGTGCTTTCGTGATGCTTTTAAAAGGTAACAGGATAACATAACTCTGAGGAGGTGTTAATTGTTCATCTTTGAGTTCCTAAGATCTTGGGAAGAAGAGAAACTTGTATCTGGAGAACATAGTGAGCAAATGCGTCTTCCCTTGTCTGTATAATGATTTGTGCAGCTATGAAAGGAGAGGCCTTTAATAGGAGCACATAAAACTGTGTCTTTTAATATAAGAAAACTGGCCTTTGAATAGGCATCGTAGTCCAAACATACGTTGCAACAGAAAGGGTGAGGATAAATTTATTTGAAAGGGGTGGAGGGGGTGTAAGCAAATAAAGCAGACACGCGAAAGTCAACAGAATAAAGTTATTCTATTGAATTCCCTCGCGCGGCGGGGTCTCATTTTAGAGAAGTTTTCCACCTATCCCTACCCTCATATCGCTGGAGCTTATTGTGTTTTATTATCAGAACAACTTGAAGCGAAACAGGAACCGCGCAATATCCCGAGGGATCCCCGCTAAACATTTACGCGGACATTCTCTTAAAGTTGGACGTTATAAATAACAGGGTAATAAAGCGACGAAAACTTCTCGTTTGCAGTAAAAAATTTCTCATATCGTGCGACACCGAAACATCCCTTCTCATAAGGCGAAGTGGCTGCAAAGAATTTCTTGCAATTACTTTTAAATTTGAGCTGAGATATTTCATCGCACATATATTGTCTTAATATATACGTCTTTTTTGTGAGCAATACAAATATATTAACATGCGTTCTGTTATCCTGATACAAATCCCTCTTCTCACGTCAAGACACGTTGTCCTAATAGAGGGGTTGACATTGGGGATAACAAAAACGCGACATTTATTAAATAATGCCTTGTCAGTTACTGTTCCCAAAAATGAGGGACAGGAGTACATAAAACAGACATTGAAAATACACCGAGAGGTTGCCTAGGGGGTGTTAGCGTAATAGAACAGAAGGGTGCACTCTGCAAACGGTTGCCCGTCCACTTGATATAAACCTTTCTTTTAAATAAGGTCGAGTCAGGATCCCAGAGATGCAAACCTGTATGCTCTCCTGATACCCAATATTTTTTTAGAAAAACCTTTACGACGAACTTTTGAAGGCAAGAAAGTGCATAATTTGTTGACCAAGTGTCCCGAAAGAAATATCAACTGTATTATCAGGATCACAGAAACAAATTTATAGGCGGAATACCGTGACAAACGCAGAAATTCCAAGATGTGGTTCAGCAGCGCCATTTTACCTATAATATAAATACCTCTTCTATAGATAATATAGTGTTAGGTTCTCAAAAACGCAAGGAGTAAGGTTTTTTGATAAAACACCTTCGTACACTGTATGACTTCCTGATACAAACTTCTTGAGATGACACAAGAACAAGAGGGATGAATTAAAAAAGGTCGTTATTTGAGGTTAATGCAGATCAGGAGAGCATACGGGATGAGAAAGTGAATGATACTAAAATTTTACACCTCCTTGCATGCCTGTGCTTTTGGTATACAATTTTTAAAAAGGGGTTTAGTATCAGCAGAACGTAATCCGTAAAACTATTCTACAAGTTCTCGGTTTCTGCGAACCTAATAAATTTTCCTTTAAGAATGATTCTGAAACCGAAGCGTGAGTAAGTCAAAAAGATTTACTCCTTATTGTGATACTGTGCTCCTAATACTACTCATTTTAAAAAGAATCTTTGCGGAGAGAATACGATCTCTGAAAAGGTGTATGCCTTCCCAAACGTTTGTCAAAAAACATAATTCATGAGAGGGACCTATCATTTAATTTGACAGTCTATACGGTTCTAAGGCCCTGATACAACAGATAAATTTCTATAAAACGAACCTAACAAGTGAGTATACCGGTTTTTTAGAAGGAAGCTTTACTCTTTGCGCTTTTGTGATCTGATGTGTCGCTTTCAAGGAAGGAATTTGTATTAGAAGGACGTCATGCATGGAATTGATCGAAAACAATTATTTTGCCAGGAGACTAAGACCGAAGATGGGTGAATGTGTACGCTGAGATACTAATACGACCTTATTTAGCAGGTGCAGGAAATGAAAAAGTAAATAATACTAAATTTTGCACGTCCTTGTGGGGTCCGTTTTCATAAGTACCAGGAGGACATAATCCATGAAATTGTTGCTTGTAATAAGTCTCACACCTCCTCGAATTTCTGTGAACATTTTCTTTAAATAAGTAAATTAATACTAGGAGTATGCACGTCAACATGTCCCCCTCATTATGATACTGTGCTCCTAATACCATTTTTTAAAGAAACTCTGCGCGTGAGAAATTGTATGCAAATTAACTTTTCTCTTTCTCGCGTTTCTGTTATATAGTCCTTGAAGACAGAAATTGGTATTAGGAGAATTATGCGCAGAAATGTATATGCCAGTTTCTTTGTGAAAGGTATTAGGATAGCACCATACGTAGAAAAGTGTTTCCCAATGAATTTTGTGTAGGTACTTCCTTGCAAACCAAAATTAATATTAGGAGAACATAATTCGCAAAGTGCTGTTTATCAGTGGGTCACGATTCTATAGTATATCAGAACATTAAACGTGCGAAAGTGAATGACACTAAATTTTCAACTTCCTTTCGTAGCGGAGGTCATTTTTGAAATTAATTTTTTAATTAGGAGAGTATAATCCGTCAAACTGTCGCTTGCCAATAAGCCTCACACACTTTCTTGTATTTCTATTAATCGAATTCTCCTTTAAATGAGACAGTAGAGCATAAAACGTGTGTGTAAAGCAACAAGCATTGTGCTACAGGGATTTTTTACACCTTATGCTCTCCTATGCATTTCCTTGCATGTGAGTTTTTGGTATACAATTTTAGTATCAGAGGAACATAGTCCTGCAAATCCAATACATATTGAAATTCCTATCAAGAGGGTCAAGGAAGTTATCGTTCATTGTGGTGCTGTGCTCCTAGTACTTTCCTTTCTCAATAAACTTGGCATAGTATACTTTCTGCTACCCTGATTATACAAACTAGTTTGTATAACACGTTGTTTAAAGGAGAGCTTTTCTATTCTCATTTCTGTGTTCCTGATACGTCAGTTTTGAAAGAACAAATTGGTATTAGAACAATATCGAAGTTGGAAATGAGTTTTTCAGTAAATTTCGCGATGTGTTTACGATAGAGATGCATAAAATGTCTTTTTGAAGACAACACCTTCCCGCATTGTGGTGATCCCAGTGCATATTCCTTTAGGACTAAGTTCGTATTAGGAGAACATAAATACTAAATGTGTGTAACTCTACCAGCTGTACCCCTCATTGTGGTGCTGTGAGCCTGATACCATTTTTTTTAAAGAAGCATGCGAATGCATTTTATTCTTTCTCGCGTTTCTGTGAAATATCCTTCTTGAAAAGAGAAGTTCGTATTAGGAGAACATCATACGCAATCGCCAAATTGTTGTAAACCACCTCGCTTTTTTGTCATTTTAGGGCGTGAATTATGAGGCGTGTGTCAATTGGTTTTACCCTCCTGGTGTATTAGGAAAACAGCATACGTGGAAAAGCATGGACCACGTTTGCAACTTCATATACTCTCTACTGTTACTGTTTCTGCGATTCTGATACTGTAGATAAAACTTGTATCAGGTGAACATAAAACGTCCTTTTAAGGAAAGCTCTACTAATTGCGTTTTCAACTTCCTGATGCATCATTTTTGAAAGAAGATTTGTATCAGGAGAATATAATTCGTGGAAAAATGTTTTTCATTGAACTAATCTCGGTACTTGGAAATTCTATTATGAGAGCATAATCCGTGAAGTGGTGTTACACTTATCCAGCTTATAGAACTTCTTCATTAGAAGTGTCTTACACTTCCTTACATTTTTCAGATCCTGATGCATCTGTACACTTAAAATGCCAATAATTTCAATAAAATGAATCCTTCTTTTCGTTTTTTCGACCTTAATACGTTGTTCTAGATATCACGTAGGTGCCAATGTGAATGGCCTCAATTGCAATTTTGTATTAGGAGAATATAAATCTCGAGACCGCCATTTGTCAATGAGTCTTACACCTTCTTACATTTCTGTGACTCTATTACACCTTCTTCTGTGATGTGTCGTTCTTAAAGGGAGACGTTATTAGGAGAACAGCATACGAGGAAAGGAAAGAAGCACATAATGCGTGAATTGATGCGAGTGAGTCTAACGATTCTGGTTTTTAGGAAATGAGGTTTGTGCAGGGAGAGCATGATACGTGAATTGATCTTTTTCGAATAGGAAATATCAGGAGAACATAAAGCGTGAGAGGGGATATGATACTAATTCGTCGGTTTTTATACGTTAAATGCATATCAGGCGAGCACAACAGCTGGTGACTGTAATTCTGGTAGACACTTTTGAAAGCGAAACTTTGTATCAGGAGAACATAATCCGTAATACCTTTTTTTTCACTAGAAACAGCGAAACATCAGGAAACTCCATAATTCCGATTATCAATAAGACCGTCACCTACTGGCATTTTTAAGAAAGTGAATTATGTATATATGTGATAAAGAAATTTTGTATCAGGAGAACATAATCCGTGAAGCCGTTGTATATCAACAAATCACTCACCTCATTGCATTCCTTGAACTCAATTCATATTTCTATGGAAGAGAAATTCATATCAGGATAACATGTGTGCTAGGAGAACATAACGGGTGAAAAAATGTTTGAGAATTCCTTTGAAACCAGTAGCTTGTGTTAGGAGAACATCGTACGTGGAAGGGCGTTACTCAATATTGCACATTTTTGCGTTACTGTGACCTTAGTCCCGCATTTTTTACTGAAAAACTTGTATTAGGGAAACATAATCCTTAAGTGGAAATGAGTATAGAGGGAGCATATACGAATTTATATTTCTCAATGGGATTTACACCTCCTTGGATTTTTGAGGTTGTAATAGACCTCCTTTTAAAAAGAGTAATCGGGAGAACATAAAGCATGAGTGTATGCTCCTGATACAAGCATGTCATTATTTAGCAGGAGAGCACAACACGCGATAAAGAGGGTTTCTCTTTGAGTGGCTGTAATGGTATAGAACGAAATTTTAGATCAGGACTAGGATCAGGCTTACTTGCTCGTCAATAAGTTTACCACTTTCTTAAACTGTGTGATCCTGATAGGACCGCAGCAACTGAAAACAGTACCTGTGGACGTGGCTGTTAATGAATGTTACGCCTTTAGGCGGTTATGTAATCCTGTCACAAATCGTTCGAAGAAAAATAATCTTTAGGAAAATATGTATTAGGAACACATAAATATTCAGAGAGGGCGAACGCGCACTATGGATAGTGTTGGTATCGCGATGATACTAACCTGTATGAGCGTACTATGCCAATCCTATGATCTTCAATTTGTTTGTTTTTTTCGTGCCCTCCGGTAATCACGTCTAGGTGCTGCAAGAGTAGTCCTAAACTACACAACGCAACGGATTCGTGTTGATTGCTTACAACAGCAGTTCCACTGACCCGTATAATTGTAATCTGTTACATCCCCTTCATGTTTATGATTTATTCGGTAATTATGTGCTCCCAAAATGAAACGTAGCGGAAATTTCATCAGCGCTGTTCGATCTTGATTGCGAGTGTTGTAATAGAGTCACGAGCGCGTTGTCGTACTTAGATAAATTAAATTTCGCGTACGAGCACGGAAACTTTCTTATTTGTTAAAAATCAAATTAAGATCGCGGCGCATTTGGAAGACGCGTAAAAGTTTTGTTCCCGATCCTATCGCTCTTCAATTTGGCGAAGAGACGTGACTTGGTTAACATGTGATGACTTTTTTTGTTCACCGCGATGCTCCACGTGTTGTCCGCGGTTTTGGATATGCGGGAAACAGGTGGCGCCATCAGGTGGTTGCGGGTGCGCAACACCGTGTGGTATTGATTTCGCCATTTGGTTCGCGTCTTAGCTAACCAACTGATGCTAGCTAACTGCAAACGACTTCAGATGGCGACTGTGGGCTATCATCACCTCTGTACAGCTTTGAATCTGTTCAAACTGCAAGAGAACCTTTCAAAATGTGCGAGCTCTACATCGTTGTAGTTGGCACAGTCGCCGATTGGAGCGCTTTACCGGTGGAACGGGCAGAATTAAATTTGAAACTGTATCGATTCTGAGATGAAAAGCGCCCGTTTGATAGGAAACTGTGATGTGCGAATTCCGTCAGCAAACTATGCGTTTGCCTGAATTTGTGCTGTTAGCAATAACTCAAACCTCGCACCTGAGATTTGAACTACAAACCTGTATTTCATAGTCTCGTCAGCAACGAAGCTTTACATGATCTTGTAATATCAGCAAAACTTCCAAAGCCACAGGTGCAAACCAGCAAAATATAATACAGACATCTCATCCGCTAAGGAAAAACGTATTAGGGTCACAGACGCGTAAGAAAATGTAACGTTTATGTACTTACACGCGCCATCTCAACCTTCCCCAGTAAAAAAATCTATCAGGATACTAAATTTCGTACAAACCAAGATGGAAGTCAGCAAGGAGGTCCAACATTTCGTGTCACTCGTTTTCCACTTCTGGAGTTCTCCTGATATTCAGTTATCTGGTAACGGACGACGTATTAGGGTCATAAAGACGGCAAAGCTTATTGATTTAAAGACACTTAGGTTTTATGCTCTCCTGATATTCAATTTTTTTCGCTTTCTCGTCCTTCATCATTTCCTGATATGCATTTTCGTGCTAAAGAACGACATATGGGATCATATAAGCGTCAAGAAGAGTAGACCCTATTTATTTACACCCTTAGGATTTATGTTATCCTGATACGACCTCGTTTTTCAAAGATTTACCAGTGTTAAAAATTCAGTAGTCAAATGATATGCCAATATTTCAGTACGACAGAAGTTCCATTGACTTTCCCAGCACTTCTATGCTAAGAAATGACTTATTAGGACCATATAAACGCAAGGACAGGAAAACTCCCCTGATACAACGTCCTTTTTCAAAGACAAGATGAATGCAAGACTGCAGGAATGCAGGAAATTTCGTATTCCAAATAATGTACCAAGACTACAGTCATGCAAAGAGGGACTTCCTCATTTTTTATGCCCTCTTGATACGCGTCTATTAACTAATGAAAACGTACTACAATCATACAGGCGATATGAAGGGTAAAACTGGTTGACTGACACACTTCTTCTTAATCCACTCCTGATGCGGCATCTCTTTTTTACGAAAGATGTATCAGGATACCAATTTTCGTATTACACATTAACGTTCCAAAGTTACAACCAAGAAAACAGGTGGAACTTCCGCACTTTTTATGCTATTTTGACATTTTAAAGAAGGTCGTATTAGGACTATAGAAACCTAAGGACAAGTAAGCTTTGAATTACATACACATTTTCATGTTCTCCCGATACGAGGAACTATTTCAAAAAAACTAACAACGTAAGGAAGTGCAAAATTTCAATATTTCGTCACTATTATGCTCTGCTGATGTTTACTAAAAAAACGACGTATTAGGAGCATAGAAACTTAAGGAAGGCCAAGGCCTATTAATTTACGCACATGCTTTATTTCTTAAACTTAAACTTAAAGCAAACTTGCCCGTATGACTTATGCTTTCCTGATAAAACCTCTTTCAAAGATCGTGGTACCAGGATACCAGATTGAGCATTCAAAATGATGTCCCAAAAATGCAGCGAGGAGCAAAATTTAGTTTCGTTCACCTTCCAACCTTGTGTGCTCTCCTGATATGTATTCAACTGCTAAAGGACGACTTATGGAACCACAAAAAGTAAGGGAGAGTAATTCCTGCTTCCCAGATACGTCCCCTTCCAGGATACCATTTTAACCTTTAAAATGGTGTACCAAGCTCGCAGCTACGCAAGGAGGTGAAATATTTAGTGCGATTCGGCACCTTGCACTTGTTGGTCTCCTGATATGCGTTTATCTACTATAAAATGACGTAAAAAAGTTAAAGCGTGTTGTGGGCCATACACATTTTAGTTTCATACTCTCCTGGTACGAGGTTTTCTTTTATGAAATGGGTTTCACGCTAGAAAATTTCATATTTAAAGATGATGCACTTAAAGAGGAGGAAAACTTAGTGCCATTCACTTCCTCACATTTTTTGCCCTACTTATACGGATTTATCTTGCTAAAAACGGCGAATTAGGATCACAGATGCCATTATTGACTTATACATCCGCATGTTTTATGTTGTCCTGGCACAGGGACTAGCATACTAGAACGTGTGTCAAATTATGTTGTCCTGATATAAATTTCGTTTCATAACGGTTACGTCCGGAGATTATAACTACCCTTTCCACATAATATGACGTTCTTCAATGAGAACGATGTATCAGGGTCACATAGACGCAAGGAGTTAGGTTTTAGACGACTTGCATGCTAAAGACGGAGTATTAGGATCAAAGAAACGCAAGGAAGAATAAGGTTTATTAGTGTGCACACTCTCATGCTTTGTGTTTTCCTAATCGCAATGGAGATCTATCAGGAGTTCAACTACAAATATTTATTGTCACTGTATACAAATCTATCTGTTGCATAGGGATCGCAGAAAGGTAAAAAGCACCCAATGTATTGACAAACTCCTTAGAAGTTTATCATTTAAAAAATGGTGTACTGAAGCCACGCAAACGCAAAAAGTGGCAAACTTTCGACAACTTTTTTTTTCAATTAAGAATGTATCAGTTTTACAGAAAATTCACGTTGCCGGAAAAGTTTGTTGCTAACTTTATGGGCGCTTTTGATGGAGAATGCGCTTTACAGAAAGGCACTCTTATCCTACCTGCTGGCGTGGTTAATCAAAGGGGTGTTTTGGTGTTTACACGCTAAGCCAATGACTCATAGTGTGTTCTTTCCGTAATTAGACGCATTTGACGTCGAATACAGGCACAATCCGGCGTACTGGTCGGGGTGTCCAAAGGATAAAGTACTTGTAAACCTAGCTAAGGTACTTTTTTTTGCTAAATTAAGCGTTTTTGTCGAGTATAATTAATACATTCTTAATCCGTACAGAAACCTGGAGGCCCGAAGGGATATTTTTCGTATTTGCACACCAAACCATCAGCTCGTCACGGGCATTTTTGTAATTGATTCATAATACGATACGATTACGGGGGGGGGGGTCCAATCACAGTTTTCCAAAATTTTTCCGAATAGCGAGCTCGTACAATTCCGAAATTTTCGAAATATCCCAGAATTCTACCTTTTTTGTGGGCATACATCCTACCGGGGGGTCTGGGGGTGTGAGCGGTTTAATCAAAATATCTCAGGGTATGACCAATCACAGTTTTCCAAAATTTTGCAAATTACGAATCCGTACGATACCGAAATTTCCAAAATCTTCCTAAATTATACTGTTTTAGTGGGCACCGGGGGTGCAGGGTTTGGGTGGTTTCTTGCAAAAATATCAGAGTGACCTGTCAGTTTTCCGAAATTTAAAAAATCTAAAATTTATTGCAAGCTCCCCTTACACCTCATGTGCTCTTAATAAGAATTTCTGCTCAGATTCTGTTGTATTAGAATCACAGAAACTCAAGAAAGGTGTGAATCGGAAAGTGTGCAAAACCTCAAGACCCTGAAGCATAGTACGACCGTACAGATTAATCACATTAATTTATAATACTCTTCATAGTGCGTGTTCGCCCTCTCTGTTTTGATAAATCTAGCGAAGCCCTGAAAATAGCTATGGAGAAGATACCAAGACTTTAATTAGATTACCTTTGAAGTGTCATGAGAGTTTAGGTATTGCTCCGTTTACATTAACCCAATTCGTAACATGCCACAGCCACTCGGAGTCGACATTGTAAAACTTTAAACGACATTCGTACCGTTTCAAGTTGCCGGTGCATTATGCAATCCAAACGGCATCCAGTAACTATCAGGCTCAGAATTTCCGACGAACCATGAATATTGAGTGGAAATCGTTTGCCCATTTCGATCACGTACCTCGCGCGGTTTTTGAGGGTGCTGATACAATGCAATGCAGAGTAGGACCAAGGCGAATGTAATTACGCTATGGCAACTGACGGTGTCGCATTTAAATTACCCCCGAGACTGATCTCTGAATCACATGTCAGATCAATAAGGGTGCCATACGTCTTGGAAGCGTATGCACGACCCAGATCGCGGCTACTTCGGAGAGGGAGTGATGTCCTTTCATCGGTTCCGTTTATTTATTTATTTATTTTCGGTTCGTATTTATGCTCTCGGTATTGATTTGGGATTATGTATGCGAGGCATAATTTTTTCGGAGGAACAAAATTGTTTTTGATATACATCATATTTCATTCCTTTTTGTTCCCATTTTCTCTTTTATCTGCGATTTATCCGTAATCCTGGGTCGACCATTTTGGTCGCCGGATTCGTATTACTTTCCCTTTGTGTGGATCAATGTGTAACTCTTATGTCACTTTTCAGTCCATAGAATTAGTCTTTGAATGAATAATGGACAGTAAGGATAAGAACAAGGTTGGTTAAACTTGCGGATACAACATTTAAGTTATTGGAAACTGGAATTTAACAATGTATCAGGAGAACATAATGCGTAAGGTTTTCTACTCCTGAGACATGGGGTTATCAATTTCTCTGCCTACCTGTGGTACGTGATAGAGGAGGACGTAACTTTCCATCAGTGTCTGAGAAGTATTTCAACGCATTTTTGTCTTAAACCATTTCCAATATTGTATCAGGGGAGCATAATGTGCAAGAAGGTGTCACTGCCCCTAATACACGGAGTAACAGTTAGGGAACCCATGGCTACCAGGAAAACAAGACGAACGAAGAGGACTCTTTCTATTACTAAGGGAATATGTTAATTTCTCTCCTTGCCAGGAGAACATGACAGACGATAGGATGTGTTTTTCTATCTCCAAAATAAATATTTCAAGGTCTTATACAATCGTGTATCAGGAGAATATGTTGTAGAGGAGATGTTCCGCTCCTAATAATTCGGGTATCAGGAGAATATATTGTGGGGGGAGGTATTCCCGCTCCTAATAATTCGGGTGTCAGTCAGCGATCGATGATAAAGCTTCTGAACTAGCAAAGAGGTCTTCCTTATTACTTAAGAAAAACATTTTTTTGCCGTTAACTTTTACCCATTGTTGTATGAGGAGAACATAATGTGCGAGGATGGGTTCCTGCCCCTAATGCGCCGAGTGACGAGGAGGCCTTCTTCCATTATCAGGACGAACATTTCAATGTCATATTTTGGCTTAAATTTTTCATCGGGAAAACATAATGTGCGAAAGGGTTTACTGTTCCTAATACACGGAGTAAGTCAGCGAACGTTTGTAAAATTTCTGTGGCTACCAGGTGAACATGATGGAGGAGGTTTTTTCCATAAAGAAACATATTTCAATGGCTATTTTGGTTTAAACATGTACCCGTTGTGTATCAGGAGAATATAATGAGCGCGAAGATCTCCTTTCTCATAATACTGGGAGTAACCACCATAAAGTTTTTTTATAATTTTTCTGGCAACCAGGAGAACATAATGATGGACGAAAAGTCATTTTCTTATACAATCGTGTATCAGGAGAATATGTTGTTGAGGAGATGTTCCGCTCCTAATAATTCGGGTATCAGGATAGTATATTGTGGGGGGAGGTATTCCCGCTCCTAATAATTCGGGTGTCAGTCAGCGATCGATGATAAAGCTTCTGAACTAGCAAAGAGGTCTTCCTTATTACTTAAGAAAAACATTTTTTTTGCCGTTAACTTTTACCCATTGTTGTATGAGGAGAACATAATGTGCGAGGATGGGTTCCTGTCCCTAATGCGCTGAGTGACGAGGAGGCCTTCTTCCATTATCAGGACGAACATTTCAATGTCATATTTTGGCTTAAATTTTTCATCGGGAAAACATAATGTGCGAAAGGGTTTACTGTTCCTAATACACGGAGTAAGTCAGCGAACGTTTGTAAAATTTCTGTGGCTACCAGGTGAACATGATGGAGGAGGTTTTTTCCATCAAGAAACATATTTCAATGGCTATTTTGGTTTAAACATGTACCCGTTGTGTGTCAGGAGAATATAATGAGCGCGGAGGTCTCCTTTCTCATAATACTGGGAGTAATCACCATAAAGTTTTTTTTATAATTTTTCTGGCAACCAGGAGAACATAACGATGGACGAAAAGTCATTTTCTGACCACAGGGACGGATATTCCAACGTCTTATTTTAAACGATACGGAAATCAGATGACCCTTTCCCTACAATTATGAAATTATTAGCACGAAAATCTTGTAATATGCGGGGGGGGGGGGGGGGGAGGGTTATTCCACACTCCCCGGCCCCACGGTATATTATGTGTTTTTCTGAAATACGCTACGCCCTGGGGATTATACCCCCAAGTAAACGAAAAGCAGATCGCCCTTTCCCCCTACAATTACGAAATCATACGCACGAAAACCTCGTAATATGCCGGAAGGGGGGAGGGGGTCTTATGACCTTTCAAACCCCCTGCTGTTGTTTTGTTTCCGAAATACGGAAAAAAAGCCTTCTTTCCTTGGTTTTTGTTTTTTTGGATGAGAACGGAGCACCGGGGGGGGGGGGGGGAGCTTTCCCCCCCCCCCGCCGATTAAATCAGATGACCCTTTCCCTACAATCATGAAATCATACGCGAGAAAATCTCGCATGTGCCGGGGGTTTCCAGACCCATGACTCTTCCTTTCGTTGCTGCCGTTTTTGGGTGAGAACGTAGCACAAGCGAGTCTGGGGGATATGGAAATTGATACAATTTTTCCGGCTACCCCTTGTTTTCGCTTACACCTGTACCAACTTTGAATCAAAAGGACACCATACACAAATTTCTCTGGTTACCAGGAAAACATGATGGACAAAGAGGTCTTTTTTATCACCAACAAGATTATTTTAACACTTCATTTTGTTATATGCCAATCTTATATCCGTTTTCCAAATTGCGATCAAAAATTGTTGGCCTACCAGGAGAACATTGAACGATTAGAGCTTTTTCAAATCACAATTAGAAATATTTCAACTCTGTCTTTAATATACAAGCTTGTTATGAGGAAAACTCAATATGCAAGGAGGTGTTCTGGCTCCTAATACACACAGTGTCATTTAGGCTATTGTAAAATGTCTATCAGGAGAACATGATAAACGAGGATCTCTTTTTTAATCAATTATAGAAACATTTCGATGCCTTATTTTCGCTTAAACTTCTGTAAAATATTCTAATCAGGAGTAAGTAATGTGTCAGTACTCCTACTGTCCTAATACACGGTGCAACTGTAGCAAACTGCTGGTTAACCTCTCTCAGGAGAACATGATGGGTGAAGAGGTATGTTTTCATTACCAAGAAAAACACTTGAACGTCTTGTTGTTTAAACTTTTACCAAGCTTGTATCAGGATAATATAATGAGCGAAGAGTAGATCCGGCTCCTAATAAATGGGCTGTCAGTTTGTATACTTTCCATAACCCAGAGAAATATTTCAACGCCCTAATTTGGCTTAAAATTTTACTTAATATGTCTTAGAATAGTGTAATGTGTGGGAAGGGGTTCTTGCTCCTGATACACGAAGTAGAGGTTATGAACTCTTGGTACCAGGAGAACATGATAAAATCAGGGTTGTTTACATCACGTAGTAAAATATTTCAACGCCTCATTTTTACTTAAACTTTTATCAACTTCGTATCAGGAGAACATAATGTGCGAGGAGGTGTTCCTAATACATGGAGCGACAGCTAGCAAATTTTTGGCTACCAGGACAATATTTTAACGCCTCTCTTTCCAACTTCTTACAGATCTTGTATCAGGCGAACCTAATATGCGTGGGGGTGTTCCTTCTAATCCAAAGAGGCTTTAAAGAAACATTGACCGGTTCTGTCTAGGGTTAAAAAGTGTAAGATGGAGCGATTCCATTAATATTACTCGTGTTTAATCAACATAAATCTTGTGTCCAGAGTATAATTTGTTTGGGCAATTTGAGGTATTAGCGAAGCTGCCTGGCTCGCTTAAGCGAAGTGTATTTATTTTCATTAACAGCTCGCTCAACTAATCCTCTAACGCTTTATGAATGTAACGCCAATGAATTCGAGCCTTAGCATTGATCGACGAGGCCTAACGAAAATTAGCCATAATTAAACGCAATCCATAGAGAGAGAAGATAGAAACCATTCAATTTGAATTGATGCACCTCGAAATAAAATCGCGCGATCAAACCTTTCGATAAAGCAACTAAATTATTGTTCTCAACGGGCGGTCGTTTGTATTGGTGCGCTCTTCCAATTCCTTCTTTTTTTGTGTTACGGGGACAGGTCAACGTTAAACTCCCTGATAAACCGCGGACGTGACGGCTGGTAAATAGGACGCTTAATCAGCCCCTTTATCCCGAAGGTGACAAATTTTCTACGGGCTTTGAACATGTCAAATGTCCCAACTTCGTCTTTAGATGCTCCGTGATGCGAATGACTTTTCGGCATGCGTCCGGCACGTAATCGACAATCTGAATTAAGGCGTTTTTAAAATAAATGTCTACGCGGAGAGCATAAAGCGTATGGTATTGGCGACACCATTTTTGTACTTATACCTTCTTGGAATTATTGCAAAATGTTTGCTTGGGAAGCTTCGAGTTCATTAAGTAAACCTTATCATTACTAAACATGAGCTCATAACTCAAGGCGGGACAATTTCGAAAGAGGAGACTGGCAAACTTTGAACTTTGAACGTCGAACAACCTTTGAACTTTGAACGATTAGCAACCTTTGGTAACTTTGACGATACCTCGAATTATACATGGAAGTGATTTGGAATATACTTATTCGCTCCATTTTTCGCTTTCAAAGCCTGGAGAGAACCGACTAATATTTTTTTAAAGACTGCTTTGGTTGCAATCGAAGCTTACAAAACTTTGAGTTGTACATAACACACCCGTACGTGTTATCAAACTAAAATGTCGAAGTATTGACAGATACATATTATTATGATCCGTTTGGAATTGTGAAAAATCCGTGGAAGAAGAAAGTGGTGAATACTTGGGCGATATGGGGAACTAAGAAGTTTGTAGAGTCCAGCTAGACTTTAACTAATCTAGGGACCAATGAAACGCGGGAATTTTGAAGAACGTATGCAATACAGATCATCTAGAGAATGTAGGACGTCTGGGAACTTTTGGATTAGGACTGTAGAGAGTCTGGTGAAGCGAGGACACTGTTTCGGGAGTGTATGGAATATAGGGACTTAAGTCTAGACAAAATCGAGGTACATAGGTTGGGGCCACCCAGACAGTACAAAGTATCTACAAGGAAGCTGTTAGATCTACGGCGTCTAGAGAAAATATTAGAGCCCATGAGAGTTTTAGAACTGTGGTGGGAATTTTGACAATCCAAGGAGACCAAGCAATGTAGAGAGCTAAAGAAAACTTCAGGTCTAGGGTATTTAAGGTATCTAGATAATTTAGAAAGCTTTGGGAGCACAAGGGATCATGAAAATACATCGATCCCATGGGATCTAGGAAATAGTGGGGGTATACGGAATAGTGGGGGTATACGGAATAGTGGAATTAGGTTCCCAATGGAAAAGGTAAACCTGAAGCGGTCCAAAGAGTTCACAGAATTTCGGGAGAGCGGTGATCAAAGAATCTAAGAATCTAAAAAATCCAAAGGATCCGAAGAATCAGAAGAATCCAAAGAGTCAAAAGAGTACAGAGTCCGAAGAGTCCGAAGAGTCTAAAAGTCTAAAGAAAGAGTCTAAAAGTCTAAAGAAAGAGTCTAAAGAGTCTAAAGAGTCTAAAGAGTCTAAAGAGTCTAAAGAGTCTAAAGAGTCTAAAGAGTCTAAAGAGAGTCTAAAGAGTCTAAAGAGTCTAAAGAGTCTAAAGAGTCTAAAGAGTCTAAAGAGTCTAAAGAGTCTAAAGAGTCTAAAGAGTCTAAAGAGTCTAAAGAGTCTAAAGGGTCTAAAGAGTCTAAAGGGTCTAGAGTCTACAGAGTCTAAAGGTTCGAAGCGTGCGAAGAGCCCAGAGCGTCCGAAGAGTCCGAAGAGACCAAAGAATTCAAAGAATCCAAAGAGTCCAACAAGTTCAAAGAGTCCAAAGAGTCAAAAAAGTTTAGAGTCCAAAGAGTCCCAAGATTCCGAAGAGTCCGAACAGCCCAACGAATCCAAAGAATCCAAAAAGTCCAAAGAGTCCAAAGACACCAAAAATTCCGAATAGTCCGAAGGGTCAAAAAAGCCCAAAGAATCCAAAGAGTCCAAAGAGTACAAAGAGTCCAAAAAGTCCAAAGAGTCCAGAGTCCAAAAAGTTTAAAAGAGTCCACAGATTCCGAAGAGCCCAAAGAATCCAAAGAGTCCAACAAGTCCAAAGAGTCCAAAAAGTTTAAAGAGTCCAAAGGTGCCGAAGAGTCCAAAGCGTCCGAAGAGTCGGAAGAGTCCGAAGAATCCGAAGAGTCCGAAGAGTCCAGAGTCCAAAAAGTTTAAAGAGTCAAAAGAGTCCAGATTCCGAAGAGTTCAAAAAGTTTAAAAAGTCTAAGGATTCCGAAGAGTCCGAACAGCCCAAAGAATCCAAAGAGTCCAGAGTCCAAAGAGTTTAAAGAGTCCCAATAGGCCAAACAAACCTACTAAGAATGTAAAGAATCAGCGGATCCAAAAGATGCATAGAATACAAGGAATCCAAATAACACAAAGAATCCAGGAAATTTAAATGTTCCAAAGAATCAAAGAATTACGAAGAATCTAATGAATTGAACGAATCCACAAAATGTAATAAATCCGAGGAGTTGCATTAATCCGCAGCATCCGAAAAATCTAAAAAGTCCAAAGAGTGCGAAGAATCTGAATAAAACTAAGGATGCGTAGAATGCATAGGATCTATAGCATCGGCCTAAGGAATCTAAGGAAACTGAAGAGCCCTAAGGGATCTAAGGGATTCAAGGAATCCAGGGAATCTAGAACCTACAGAACCTACAGAACCTACAGAACCTAAAGAATCTGAAGAATCTGAAGAATCTGAAGAATCTGAATCTGAAGAATCTGAAGAATCTGAAGAATCTGAAGAATCTGAATCTAAAGAATCTAAAGAATCTAAAGAATCTAAAGAATCTAAAGAATCTAAAGAATCTAAAGAATCTAAAGAATCTAAAGAATCTAAAGAATCTAAAGAATATAAAGAATCTAAAGAATCTAAAGAATCTAAAGAATCTAAAGAATCTAAAGAATCTAAAGAATCTAAAGAATCTAAAGAATCTAAAGAATCTAAAGAATCTAAAGAATCTAAAGAATCTAAAGAATCTAAAGAATCTAAAGAATCTAAAGAATCTAAAGAATCTAAAGAATCTAAAGAATCTAAAGAATCTAAAGAATCTAAAGAATCTAAAGAATCTAAAGAATCTAAAGAATCTAAAGAATCTAAAGAATCTAAAGAATCTAAAGAATCTAAAGAATCTAAAGAATCTAAAGAATCTAAGGAACGTAAAGATCGTAAGGAACCTTGAACGTAGGCAACGTAAGGAACGTACGAAACGTAAGAAACATACGGAACGTAAGGAACATACGAAACGCAAAAAACGTAAGGAACGTAAGGAAAGTAATGAACGTAAGAAACGTAAAGAAGGTACGAAACGTAAAGATCGTAAGGAACGTAAGAAACGTAAGGAACGGACAGGAACGTAAGAAACGTAAGGAACAACAGGAACGTAAGGAACGTAAGAAATGTAAGGAACGTAAAAAACGTAAGGAACGTAAGGAATGTAAGGAATGTAAAGATACTGAAAAATGTTATGACTCTAAAGATCAGAAAGTTTAACAGTTTAAAGGAAACGAAAAATCCCAATTATCTTAAAGACGCTCCAACATTAGTACAAAATGTGGTCCTTGAACGGCCCGAAAAGATTAAAGAATCTGCTGAAGTACTTATTTAGGGAGCTTAAGAAACCGAAGAACTGGCGTTCGTATCGTCCTAAAAGTCTATAAAGATTCAAGTCTGATTCCTCCCAAAGAATCTTTAAGAAACCTAACGAATTTAATAGAGTGCTAAGTAAAGCGTACGACATTGGTAATGCATCCCAATGCTGGTTATACCTGTAACATTTTACTAGCTGTATCCTACTAAACAGTAACATTTTACTAGCTGTATCCTACTAAACAGTGGGTTTAAAAAGATCAGTAGCAATCAACAGGAGCATATTGCGGGGCGCACACCACGTTTGCAATTTGATTTATTTCTATCTTCGGACGCAATTCCACTGAATTTTCATTACCTTTTGTAAAAAAAGCTTAATTTAATTTGTTCTAATGCGCCATCCATTAAATTACGAAGCTTATCGCATTAGAATTAATGCAAATTACATTATAAACGTTTCAAAGGAACTAAAATTAATATCT
The DNA here is from genome assembly GCF_008802855.1 of Photinus pyralis. NCBI lineage: Eukaryota > Metazoa > Arthropoda > Insecta > Coleoptera > Lampyridae > Photinus > Photinus pyralis. The sequence goes on from NW_022170250.1 coordinate 20,758,551, forward strand.
TTTTTATTATAAAATTTAAATCCTATTTTATGTAATCACATTTGGGCCTCTCATTTAATAAAAGTTTCAGGAGCAATGAAATGGGATTTCTTTTCAATAAGTGATTTGAAAAAAAATTACATTTTTTACAGTCCTGCGTATCAAGAGATGTTTTTGTGGGAGGCTAAACGTAATGTCGTTTTCTGATTTGTTTATAGAGCTCTTGTGTAATTAATTAGACCGAAGACGTCATACGTACTTACAGACAAACAAAACATATGTGACAGCATTGGTGGAAATTAGAAGCACTTCAGCTGCCATAATCGAAAGCGTACATTTCAAATGACATTTATTTATAGCAACAAGCTCGGAATTGAAATTGGGCGAGCAGAAATGGAAAAAAACGAGCTCATTCATTCGACACGTACTCTTTTGTTTTTCTAACAGACAAAAAACGACAACGGCGCCCCAGCGGCAAATATTGTCTTTCTCTCATTGCGAGAGTTTCGAAAATGGCGACTAGGCGTCTCTTTAGTTAGAAAAGCAAAAGGATCGTCTAGCAAGCATTGCACAATACATATTTGTCACACTTGCGCCGTCCTTCACGTAGCTCGGATAATATGAAGAAACGCGACACTCCGCGGGTTATCCTATAATCAGGGAGAAAGAAAGGTCCGTAATTTGTCTGTGCTCTGTCTCGAAGTGAAGACGAGACTAGAACATAATGGTAGAGCAAACTACATCTACATCCTATTTCGTTTAATGAAATTTCATATCACTGCCGTCAGTGACTTCATTAGGGATTCTGAGCACTGGAGACGCCGATAATCGAATGAGAGTTTGAAACATTTTCCATAAACGAAAACGTTCAGCTTCCCCCGGATTCAATTTCAATCGGTTATTTAAAAATAATAAAATAACTATCTCGCAGCATGTGGCGGCACCAGTTTACCCTCATTGGAAAATTCGTCGCGTCCTCTTTAATCGGATACAGACGCTTTCGCAGGGAAGCGGGTAAATGGCTCAGGTTGTTTGTACAGATTACCTCGTTCAATTTTCCAAAGAAGCTCGTGGTAACGGAATACACGTACAAATTGTTGTGTGTGTAACATAACCCACTTATCGAATTGCTCTTTGTAAAGCCATTCGGAACCGGACGATATTCGTCTTGTGAGATTAATAGAAAGCAGCTTAAGGGGCATTTCGCCTACGATTCTCATGGTACGCCCACACAGGTTGATATCATCAATATATCTATACCTTTTTATGCATTGCATTTCCCTCACAAATATCTGAGGAGTTTGTGAAGTTCGATGGGATTCAAAATTTGAAATATTCGAGACTATTAAGTCTGAGGGGTATTTAAAGAACCTCAAAGATCAGAGTAGTTCTTTGCTGAGCCTGAGTTTTGTGAAATCTGAGGATATTAAAGGATTCAAGGTACCCTACAGAACCTGGGGAATCCCAAAAATACGAAAAATTGAAAGAATCCGATCAATCCGAAAGAGCGGAATAGTCCTAAGAATCAGGAGAATTATGTATGGGAATCCGAAAAGTAGAAGAAATCCTAGGAATACAACAAATCCCAGACATTGGAAGAATTCGAGGAATCTTAACAGTCCGATAAATTTCAAGAACGTACGAATGTGGAGTACTCTGAAGAGTCAAGAATCCAAAGGATTCGAATAATAATAAGAATCAGAGGAATCCGGAGGATTCCGAAAAATCCGAAAAATTTAAATAATCCGAGGAATACGACGAATCCAAAAAATACGAAAAAAGTAGAAATTAAAATACGAATTTAAGGAATCCAAGGTGTCAGAAAAATCTGTGTAATTGGAGTAATCTTCGGAATCTTGGGAATCCAATAAACTCAAGGAATCCGAACAGTCGGGCGAATCCGAAGAATTCGAGGAATCCTAAAAATCCCAAGGATCCTAAAAATTCAAAACATTCCAACAATCCCAGTAATTTTAGGAAAACGATCGGAAGATTGCCAAGTAACAGAATGATTTCAAAAAACTCGAAAACCCTTAGGGAACCTAAGAATTTGAAAAATCCGCGGAACCTAAGAAATCCGAAGAACCTGATGAACACGGATAATACGAAAAATATTAGGCTAAAGGATCCGGGGAAGGTGAAGAACGTCCAGAGTGTAGAGGATTTAACCTGCAGAACCTGAAGAATCTGATGAATCTGAAGAATCTTAAGGATCTGAAGATCTGAAGAATCTGAAGAATCTGAAGAATCTGAAGAATCTGAAGAATCTGAGGAATCTGAGGAATCTGAGGAATCTGAGGAATCTGAGGAATCTGAGGAATCTGAGGAATCTGAGGAATCTGAGGAATCTGAGGAATCTGAGGAATCTGAGGAATCTGAAGAATCTGAAGAATCTGAAGAATCTGAAGAATCTGAAGAATCTGAAGAATCTGAAGAATCTGAAGAATCTGAAGAATCTGAGAATCTGAAGAATCTGAGGAATCTGAGGAATCTGAGGAATCTGAGGAATCTGAGGAATCTGAGGAATCTGAGGAATCTGAAGAATCTGAAGAATCTGAAGAATCTGAAGAATCTGAAGAATCTGAAGAATCTGAAGAATCTGAAGAATCTGAAGAATCTGAAGAATCCGAAGAATCTGAAGAATCCGAAGAATCCGAAGAATCTGAAGAATCTGGTGAATCCGAAGAATCTGGTGAATCTGGTGAATCCGAAGAATCTGAAGAATTTGAAGAATCTGAAAAATCTGAAGAATCTGAAGAATCTGAAGAATCTGAAGAATCTGAAGAATCTGAATCTGAGGAATCTGAAGAATCTGAAGAATCTGAAGAATCTGAAGAATCTGAAGAATCTGAAGAATCTGAAGAATCTGAAGAATCTGAAGAATCTGAAGAATCTGGGGTCTAATGGATCTAACGAGTCTAACGCGTTTAATAAGTCTAGCGAGTCTAACGAGTCTAACACATCTAAGGATTTTAATGAATCTAATGAGCCTAATGAGTCTGACGAGCCGGACGAGTCTAATGAGTTTGACGAGTGTGACGAATCTGTCGAGTTTAACGAGTGTAACGATTCCAACTAGTCTAATGATTATAATCAGTCGAATGCGTCTAATGAGTGTATTGAGTGTGATGAGTGGAATGGGTGTAATGAGTGTAATGTGAGTGTAATGAGTGTAATGAGTGTAATGAGTGTAATGAGTGTAATGAGTGTAATGAGTGTAATGAGTGTAATGAGTGTAATGAGTGTAATGAGTGTAATGAGTGTAATGAGTGTAATGAGTGTAATGAGTGTAATGAGTGTAATGAGTGTAATATGAGTGTAATGAGTGTAATGAGTGTAATGAGTGTAATGAGTGTAATGAGTGTAATGAGTGTAATGAGTGTAATGAGTGTAATGAGTGTAATGAGTGTAATGTGTAATGAGTGTAATGTGTGTAATGAGTGTAATGAGTGTAATATGAGTGTAATGAGTGTAATATGAGTGTAATGAGTGTAATGAGTGTAATGAGTGTAATGAGTGTAATGAGTGTAATGAGTGTAATGAGTGTAATGAGTGTAATGAGTGTAATGAGTGTAATGAGTGTAATGAGTGTTTACTGAGTGTAATGAGTCTAACGAGTCTAACGGGTCTAACAAGTCTAACGAGGCTAACGAGTCTAATGAGGCTAATTATTGGAATATGTTAGAAACTTCTCATTTAGTTGCTGTATCAGGTAGGCAGAAATGCAAAAAAGTGTAGAAACTGTCTACCGATGATATAAATTTTCCTTCAACAAGGTGGCACAAATGCAAGGAAGTGTAACATTCTTTCGCAGAGCTTTAAAGCCGTTAAAACCTTTTAAACCCTTCAAAATGTCTTTGTAGCAGGAGCGCACAGAGTGGTACGTATCTAGTGAATTATATGCTCCTGATACCATTATCTCTCTGGCATATTATGTTCTCCTGCATCTGCATAATAAAAGGTATCTGGTCTGCCAGAGATTTATGCTGGCCCGTCACTTTATCTGTTACGTCACTTAATAATTAGTGCAAACATGCCTGACCCTTTTCAAAACTTCCATTAGGTTATTAAGACGCCGCGTTAAAAGGAGCCCGCCAAACATCTTTGCAACGGGGTTAATGGGATAATGGTTCCAGACAAAAGGACGCGAGCGTAATGAACGGAATTGAGAAGACAATTGAGTTTGGTTTCGGAACGGATTCAATTTCAGCGGTTTGGCAATCGAAAATCGGCGCACTTGACCCGAACTTTTCCATCGCGCTCAAAGTACAAACTTTCGGTAATTTGATATTATTTGTCAAAGAGTACAAGACCGAAGGACAGATTCATTATACGATGTTCATAACTTGTTAATGTAGACCCAAATTAAATTGTCTCGACGTTTTCGAACGCTAATGGGAGTTAGTCCTTTGTTAAAATTTAGCCTTCCCCCTACAATTTTAATATGATCAAGCAGGTCGATTTTTCATCTTGGACGCGTAAGCTTAAGAAAATTTAATAGGGCAGTACTTTCGTTACTAAGACGAACGGAGTAGGTGGTGTAATTAAATGATCTCGAATTACAATTCAAAATGGCATCCTGGCATCTTTTTTAATTAAAAGTGTTTTGGCACTTTTTAAACTGAAAAGAACCCTACAGCGTTGTTTACGCTCAGATTTTAAAGACATCGTGCGTTGGCGAACAGGCGGAGTGCGTTAGGGCAACGGGATCACTGTGGGTTGGATCATTTTCACCTGTTGCCGGTTTATGGAGGGACAGAACATCATTGATGTAATCCAATTTTAATCGTCAATTTTGAAGTTGCTCTCGTGATTGAATTGAGATATTCCTAAAAGTTGGAATCCTCTCGATAATTGAGTTCCCGAAGTATTTTAGAAGCCGTTAAAGTTCTACCTAATCTTTCAGATTGAACTCAAACACTTTCCATGGGAATCTCCGGAGATGTAAAGTCAATTTAGAAATATTCGAGGACATCGGGGAACTTGTTATGATAGAATATCCAGGAAGTACAGAAATATATTTAAGTTATTTAAAAACAATTTTAAAGGGTTCGACTGTGGAGGGGAGGCGATAAATTTTCCAGAAATTTCCAAAGCCGTTTAAAGCCCTCCAAAGTACTTGAAGGGCCGTGTAGTCCTTGAGAACATTTACAATTATGTAACACGGTTTAATAGTACATAAAAGACAACTTCAAGACCATTGTCATCGTGTCTACGACTGACGAGCGCTCCGTAGGCGAGCTCGGTATAAATTTGACTCACTCCTCTCATACTGAAAACACGATTTATACCGAATTCGCTTCGGCTTGCTCGGCATTGGTATGCTTTCGTTAAATGGCAAGAAAAATCAAGCAAGCAAAATTTGATCACCTCACACAACCGATCAAGTCGTAGGCTAGTTCGGCATAAGTTCGGCTCACCCCTCTCATACAGTAAGCACGATTTATGCCGAACTCGCTGTCGGATCGATCGGCATTGGTACAGACTTTCGTAAAATGGCAAAAAATTCAAGCAGAGAAAATTTGGTCATTTAACACTGCATTCACGAGTGCCCAGCGACCCGAAGGTCCACCTCTCTCATATTAAAAGCACGATTTATGCCGAACCCGCCTGCGGCTCGCTCGGCATTGGTAGAGACTTCCGTTAAATGGCAAGAAAAATCAAGCAGGCAAAATTTGACCACATAACACAGCGTTTACGAATGACGAGCGAGCCGTCGGCTAGTTCAGCGTAGATTTGACTCATTTCTCTCATATTGAATCCACGATTTTTGCCGAACTCGCCTTCAGTTCGCTCGGCATTCGTACAGAGCTGTCAAATGGCAAACCCGGCACTTGACCTATCTATGAATGCCGAGAGTTTCGTAGGCGAATTCGGCACAAATTCGGCTCACCCCTCCTCTGCGGCTCGTTCCACATTGGTACAGACTTATGTCAAATGTCAAACAGTTCAAGCACAGAAAATTTACTTAACACCGCATCTACGAATGCCGAGTTTTCCGAAGTCGAGTTCGGCTAAATAAGGCTAAGTCGAAGGCCCTTAGAGAATGTTAAAGGCTCTTGGGGGTTGAAACTATTAGGTACTATTGAAAACCTTTAGGCGTTTTATGGGCGTTAAATGCGCCTGTTTCAAATACTTCAAAATACTCCTAACAGCTCTTTAAAGTCAAATTTCTCTGCTTTTAGAGAATCTTGTAAATCTTTGAAGGTTCTCTACAGCTCTGAAAACACCTTTAGAGACCTCAAAGACCCACAATGGTTTTAAACGAATTTTCATGTTTCACTAATTAAACATAAAATCCTAGCAAATACTCACAGTAATTAAAATTTCTAAAAGGTCTTTGGGTTTGTGCTTTAGGTCGGTCGATCTGACTCAAGCACCATCGCCATTGCTCTACCCGCGAATGCTTAGAGAATCAACTGGCTGTTCACACGGAGCTGTTTGAATCGACCGGAAGAATCCTTCTAATGGCGTACGTATGCAAGCTGAAGGGAATTACAACATTCCGCTATATGTAAACCCAGATTCCGGGTTGCACAACCCTGTATCTAAAACAGGAGAGCGTGAAAGGGTCTTGGTAGCTTACCTATTCATCGTCGTCCCCTAATTCTAGATACAGCAGCTGCACTACCGTATAAATAAAACACGTGGAGGGAAACAGGTCCTTGAATGCTCTCATGGGCTTTTAGAATGGGTTAGGGAAAATTATGCTAATGGTCTCAATATTGGGGACAAATTTCAGTTTACCTCCGCTTTTCGGTGGACGTGATTCTAGAAGAAATCACTGTCATATTACCAGAATATATAGAGTGACCGCAAATTTCTTATGTAATCTAGCGCAAATGTGAGAGAGAGTCATTGTAACAATTAGTTTTGGTCTTAAATGGCATCCTCAATGATTTTACTCGAGGTCCCTGTACCGTTAGTGATTTAATTTTCTTGGCGCAACTTAAGAAAAACGCGTGCAGGTCGGAAAACTGTTTGAATTTCTAATTGCATTAAAGTCTTGTACTACCGATTTTAATTAAACTGTTTACGCCGCTCCGTAATTATTATGAAACTGTGTGCTAACCGCTTCTCTTTTTGTTGCAGGTGAGTACCGACGCAACCGCCCATGCCGCGATAGGGGGTGAGTCGCTTATTACGCGCCTTGTAGAAATTAAACGGCTTCATTTCATTGTCTGATATCGGCCCGTCTTGGTTTACTCCGCGAGGGCGCTGCACGGCGACGTTAACTTCAATGTTCAGTTCTGTCCGGGATTTCGTCGTCAAGCGCCAATTACTCTCTGCGGAACGCTTTGAGTTGATCTCGAACGTAGGACTATGTTCAGTTAACAATGTACTATTTTATGGCTAATGTCGTTAACAATTGCGAGCAAATTTTAAGGTAAACAATTTTGAAATACTTTCCCGCGGCTTTTTTTGTTTCGAGCTCAATGCGGCAGCTACAGGTTGTCACAGCGTTATCTACAGTCACGCTGCTTTTGTAAATAGCTCATTGTGTTTCAAGGAAACGCCAGACCGGTCTTTATTATCGCATATATCGCGGCATTAGGCGCACGGTATCGATTTATACAATTGGGAGGAAAAGTGAAGTGAAAATGTGAGCGGCCTATACGGAATGCAATTAAAAACGCAATTACACGCTCGTACAGATTGAGAGCATCGAAGTATGCTAAAGTATCGATTCGAGGATTACGCTGTTTCTGTTTTATAATTTTTACGCGCGGTATTGTCTTGCCTTTTTTATTCAGATTTTTAACACAATTTATTTTATTGGCTTAAGAGCATCGAGAGTGCGCCGCCCTTTTCTTGTCCTGAAAGTTTTCGAGCATCGCCCCGCTTTTATGCTCGGCACGACGGCCGCACTTCAATCCGTCATCGCCAAATATTGCATTATTCCGTGCGGCTTTCTCGACTAATGCACTGTCAATGGAAATTTTATTCGCTGATGTCGCAATCGATCACAGCGTTTTGTGTCGCATGGCACAACCTTGTGGGTTAGTTTAGTCAGCGTAACTGTGCCTACAATTTCAATAATTCCCGTCGGAGGCGGATGGCACGATTTAGTGGACGCGCCCATCTAAAACTAGGTTTGAAAGATCCCGATCCGCGTACTACATTTCGTAATGTTTACTCCCATTCTCTTCATTGTGTGGTGCCTACCCAGATTAGCGTATAGTATGACGTGTAGAAGGCAGGCTCGCACAGGTTGGTGTTTTCTAATAAACAATTCAACGTAATCGTGCCTACATCACCCAATCCGCGGTAATCTAAACCAAGTGCGCTGGGAAATTAATCTCCCCTAGAATTGGAACGTATTAATTTACGCAGAAGATGCATGTGTTAGTGCCTTACACTTGCTCGTTTAAATGTAATTGAAGGATTAAGAGAAATGACCATCAATAAATTATACCCGATTTTCGAATTAATAGCCGATTCGAGGATTAATATCCCTCGTGTCATTAGAAACTGCGAACATCGCTTTCCCATATAAGTTGACAACATCAAAGTATGATTAGATTGCATTTAAACCGATAAATTTTTATCTGTAATTTAAGCTCTACGTAAACTGATTTAATTTCTAAGGTAATTATAACGCGGTCATAAAGTGGGGAAAAAGCGAAGATCGTTGGTAGATACCTTTTATTACTTTTTCACAATCTGCATAATGAGGGTTAGTGGAGCAAGTTGAACTTCTCGGTGTAATTCAAATATTGGAAATCCTCACCGAGTAATTTGTGACGGTTTACTTTTTAATGGAGTCAAAAATGCAAATGTATTCTTTAGACGCTTTGAACTATTCTATTTTTCAGGTGCTGTCGCCGCTGTTTGGTCTTTTCATTTCTCAGACTTTTCCCTTTTTCAGATTCTGTAAATGCATTCTCTAAAGCCTTTCATTTCTTCAGAGTCTTTTGCCACTGTATCCTTCAGACTTTTCCATTTCTTCGGATTCTACTAATGCAATGCGTGACCCTTAGAACTTTTCCGCTGCTTTAGCTTATGCTGACCATTCTTTAAACAGTCCAGATTGGTCCATTTCTTCAAATTCTGACGATTCATCCTTGACCTTTGGATTTTTCCATTTCGTCAGATCTGCTGTAGACCTTTGGAGTTCAGATTCCTTCCGTGTATTCGTGATGCCCTTTGGATTTGTCCATTCTTTCTAAGCTTTCTAAATTTGTATCTTGCGAAGCCTCCTATTCGGTTCATCGGATTCCTCCAGATCTTCCTACTCTTTCGGTTATCTGTATTAGTCCAATCCTTCAAATCTTTTCTATTTTCAGTTTGATTCGCAATGATTCAAGTTCGAACTCATTTTGTTTTTTGGACTCATCTTTTCCTTCGAGCAGTGTATCGGATCATTCCTTCAATATTCCTTTATTTTAACATCGTAGCGGCATGGCCGAGCCATACAAGTTATTTACATTATTTGTCGTATTGGAAGTTTAGTCTGTTGGATTTGAAGATTTTTAATTGAGAGTTGCACACGTTGCCTTTTCTCTTGGAGTAATAAAGTCCCTTTGTCGCCATTGGTTTAATAGTGACGATCGATCTGATGAAAGCCTCACCGAGGGGAGTAATTGCAGAGTGAGAGAACTAAGGTATGCCTAACACCGTGGGGGAATTTCCACAAATTTTTAATTTCGAGCGAACCGAGGTACAAATACTTTGTAACATAGTACAGGTTATTGAAGTCAATATTAACGAAGGAATTTCGATAGTTAAGCCGCCGGAACACGGAAATATGTTGACCTCTATCAAAACAACGCACTGCCGCGGTTATAAGTGAGCGCTTAAAAATGTAGTGGTGGCATCGTCGAGCCATTTCGAGCGCAAACGTATCGATTTCAATTTTTACGCCCGTATCTCATTTGGCCTTATGCAAATGGATCCGCTTTGACTCGACTTATGAAGTAATTGTGATGGAAAGTCACGGATAAGAAAGGAACCAGGACGCTATCGATTGAATTAGGCAGTTTCATAAATTTTTATTCCCGTTCGAATTTGAATAATGAGCGGACGGGAAACTTTCTGTTTAGTACCATTGTGCAAATCTGATCGTAATCCCGAGGGAATGGCCGTACTTTAATTACAGAATTTCCATATTTTTAGCATTCCCCTCTCCTTCCACGACATACTAGCATTGTATAAAGGGTCTTGCCTTTACGATGAGTAGTTCTGTCTTAAAGGTTTCGGGAAGGCAATTCGGATTCGGAGTGAGAGTTGGGGGAATATTTGGGTTCGCCCAAGTAAATTGCTTTAGTTATCGAAAAACAGGTCTGAACTTATTTCTCATGTCGCGAAAGATCGTCCTTTGCTCTCATTACGCATAACGCACCCGTACGAATTAGTTAAATTCTCGAAATTTGCTTTGATCACTCAGGCGTTCCTTTACCTTCAAATAACTATCGCACAGTTGTCTGAAATTATACTTTAATAACATCAGAGAGTTTGGCACATGGGGCCGTGTTACTGTCACATTTTATACGTCTAGAATGCCGCAGGCCAACGGAAGATTGCAATTTCACCCTTCAAGCGCACCAAGTTTGTCATATCTGCGTTGTATGCCAAAGGCAGGCTTAGACGTAGATGTAAAACGCCTGAAACCTACTCCCACTGGATCAGCCTTTTTGTTACGCACAGAAATCTCATAATTTAGAGCTTATTTTTAATTGGGCACACCATCGCTATTTTTAAATCCCGCTCAACGGTAGCGGCGTTTCCTTCATTACGCCTCGTGAATCTCATCAGTAATTCACTTCTTTGTACTGGATGAAAGCGTCTATTTTACCTAGATCCTTTGTGAGGAATGCGCATAGCCGATCCGTACAGGTTAGTCACGTTCACTCCACTTTTATACAAAAAGCGCTTTCAGATGGACATCCTTTGATCGCTACACCGTTTCGCACAGATCCGATTCTAGGTTGTGTACTTTGTCGACAATTTTACACTTCAAAGTCGTGTTTCCAGCACAACGGTTTCTTAGTAGACCGTTGGTTTCATTGCAAACAAAAGAAGTATCTGTTGGGGATAATGATAAACTTAATTATTTAAGAAAGCGCTTAGGTCGCCGTATTTTTTTTATAATGGCCACCAAACGGCCTTCTCCGCATTAGATACGATCGCAATCTGCGGCGAAAACGGTGCAGGGAGTTCGGATAATGCGCTTCAAGCACAGCATTTGTGGTGCTTTATCAAAATAGATGAAATTAAGCGCCTTAAATCTTGCTATTATAATTGAAGAGGGTAGAGGTTTCGAAGGTTTTTACGATATTAAGTGAAGCAATACTCCTCCATTTCATAGCGTTTAATTCATTAAGTAGTGCGGTGAGCCATTTTCCACTAACCGCCGCACCTGGCCTTATGAGAATTACGCTGTGAGGTCGTCGCTTCGACAGCGCATCGTACTTGTTAATTGGACAGCCGACCTCAACTCAGCGCATCTTGGCGAAACGGCATACGAAACCACACAGCTCCTTAACCCCGCTTTGGGGCACACTACGAACTCGGACAACTTCCGGAGTTACAACTTATATTCAATTTGAAAAGATTTGGGAATCTCCAAATGGAACAAACCGATCTAATTTGGGGTTTCTGTAAGGTGGAGGCAGTTTGAGCTTAATATCTTCCATTGGGCGAAGCTTTTTTTGCATTCCGACAACCACGACTGAACGTACTCGCTCGCTGACGAACGTATCAAATCAGAAACCTGAGTTGTGGCCTTTTCTAGTTTCCGATTTCTCGACGTGACAAACCTCTACGGGTCGGCTATGTTTAATCAGTGGTGAAATGTCATCATCGCCGATCCATACAGGTTTGCTTAAATCGAGCTTTTTCGATCGGCATCTCAAAATCTTACCCTTGAAAGCTTCAATACGAACACAATGCGAACTTTGATGCCTGTCAAAAAAGCTCAAAATTGCAATACTCGTCCAATGATACGCACATATTTGGCGCTGTAAGCGACGGAGAAATCCCCAAAGAGAACAGCGTTCCATACGATCACGGGACTTTTTTATTTGCTTGTCAAATTTCCTAACAAAGTTTGCTTGAATCGCTGCAAATTTATTATCCCGGCTATAGAAATTGGGTTATCTGCCAAAATTTGACAGTTCGATATTAATGCTGCATCTCACTGACCCCGTCAACTTCGGCGCGCGGATCGCTCAAATCTTTAATGCTTTTCGTGCGTTTGCCGAGATCATAAACACACTTTACGTAACATTGAGCTTGCCCTTCTCTAATTAGTTTCCAACAGAAAGGACGCTTAATTGATTTATATTGTGAAGGTTGCCGGTCTAATGGAATCGCATCAGGAGGTCAGGAGAAAGCTTGTTAGCCGAAGATAATATTTCGTGCGGTAATAAGTTCATAAGGGACGTGGTATCCCTTACGTTTATGGTCGTCGTTATTGCAAAGTAGAGCATTTGCGATGCTGGAACTATCCAGGCTTTTTATTGAGCTGTCGGGTAGCTTAAAGGACATTAGAACGCACTGATTACTCCGCACTTAATATATTTAGACACGGATTATTTACTCAAACCGAGCTTACCCAATAAAGACGAAATTCAGATTATATCACAAGACCCCCAAAAATCAGACCACTCGTAAAAGGGGACGTAAAAAATTCTAAGGGCTCTTTAACACAAGGCTCTTTTCAATTATATTGAGAAAATCTTCCAGGGCTTTCAAATGGTGTATGAGTAAAAGACCCTTAAATGTCAATAAGGGTATTTTGAAAACCTCTAGAAGATACTTTGGATGTCCTTGAGCCTTTAGCATTTATACACGCTCTTAAAGGTACTTCAAGGCTTCTTCTTGAAAGATATTCAAATATTTTTTAAGAGATAGGAACTTTCAAAGGCTTTAAAGGTCTCTTAAAGTCAAGTAAAGGCTATCCTAAGCCTACAGAAAACCCACGAACAGGCTCTCGAAAACCTTTACAGATTCATAGAGAAAGGGTCTCTAAGAGTTTTTAGCCTTGTGAATCTCGTCATGATTTCAAGATCTTCTGATCTGGACTTAAAGATCCCTTAAGAGCTTCATTGGCGTTAAGATATCTTTTGGGTCTCTCCATGAAACTGCAAGGTTTCATGACCTTTAAAAGGCTTTTATGGAACGTTCCATGAATTCCAAAGGTTTAAAAAACGCTCCAGGATATCCCATAGGATTTCCAAGCGCTTTGAGAGCATTAAATAGGCTGTAGGAACCTTTAACAATATTTACAAGTTCCTATAGGGTCTTAAAATGTTTAAATAAGTAATCGTCCAAAGTCTTTAAAGCCTTGTGGATCTCGTAAAGGTCCCTTAAGAGCGTAATTTGTGCTAAGAAGCCTTTTGCGTCTCTCCATGAAACTACAACGTTTCATGCCCTTTAATTGGTTTTTAATTGGAGTCTTTAGCAGTCAATGAAAATCCCTAAGAGCATTCAACATTCCTTAATGAGTTTAAGGGCTTTTGTGGGTCTTTGGGAGCTCAACCCGTTTTTAAGATTCTTTAAGAGCTTTCAAGTACAACTAAGGTCTTTGGTACAAAGGAGTTTAAACGTATTAATCATTCTTTGAGAGCCTTTACAGCTCGAGTCACATTTTCCTTTACTAGACTTTTACATTTTGAAGGCATTCAAGAGTCTCTAGGAACAGATCTTTTAGGAAGGGTTATGGCTGTTTAAATACCTTTAAAAGTCTCTAAACGTCAATAAAGTTAAAGGTCCTGCTAGATTTTTTAAACGCCCTCAAGTCTTTATTAGATCCTCATATAGCTCCGAGTCTGTAAGAAAACTTATTTCAAGATTTTAAGGATAATAAAACCCTTAAGGGCACTTTAATACCTACAAGATTGAATAATTTAAAAACCCTTTGCAACCCTTAAATGCCATAAAAGACCTTTAAACACTTTAGATACCTTTAAAGGAATTTTCATTAAGGCTATTGAAGCGTATAAAAAATTCGAGCCTTTAAAGACTGTGCCATTGAGGGCTTTCAAAGCCCTTAGACAACCTTTGGGCCACTGTGGCAGATCTTGACATCCTTTGTAGGTTCAGGAGATATCTATAATGGCTTTTTAAAGGCCTTTAAAGGTTCATGAAAGTTCTTTAGGCGGTCTTTGAGACCAGATTCAATCATATTGTAACTCTTTAAAGTTGTTAAAACGTATTTAAAATTTTTGAGTGGCTCTCAAAGTCTGTTACATACCCCTAAAGCCTGCCCACAGCCTATAGAAAGCGCAGGAGCATCTTGGAAACCCCTCTGTAAGTTTGTGGAGAGTTCCGCAATTAGGTTTTTAGAAAAAGTTTCAGGAGCGGTAAGAGTTCTTTGAGGAAAGATTGTCTGATTGCAACCCTTGAATGCCATAAACGACCTTGTCCATAAAAGGTTTCCAAGACTTTTAATGGTTAATCAAGGAATGTCTCATTAACGCAATTAAAACGTATCAAAGATTTTAGAATCTCTTATGCACTTTCAAAAACTTTTACATTTTTAAGCAAATTAAAGGATCTGAGAGCCCCTTTATCTCTAAGCTATTATGATCTAATAGAGATTTAGAGATTTGAAGGGGAAACAAGGTTTTTAAAGTCAGAACCTTTAGAGACTCTTAAAGGTATTTAAAGAGCCATAAAAGTTCCTCAAAGATCGGCTTTCAGGGACTGTTGTATGCGTTTTAAGGAATTAAGCATTACAAAGGTTCTGGATTTTGAGACCCCTCGAAGTATCGTAAAGGCTCCTAAAGGATCTTCTAAATACACCGAATACAAGTAAAGACTTGTAGGCTTTAAAACAATTTGAAGGGTTCCAATTTTACCGACCTTTAGAGACTTTAGAGAACCATAAAGACCTTAAAGACTCCAGGGAAGATAGGTACTTACGAAATATGAAAAATCTAAGGGAGCCATGGAGTTTACGGAAGAAATCGGCGATTTACGTATCTAAGAGGTCTAGAAAAGTCTAAGGAAGATCTTTTAAATAATGCAGGTATCTAGGTCACCTGTAGAATTCACGAAATACAGGGAACCCTGGGGAATTCAAGGTTCCTATATCATTTCAAAGAAATCCCTAGTCCTTCTGGACTTTTTAGTCATTATTAGCTATCACAGCTTCATGGTTCTTTAAAGTCTATAAAGGTACGGCTTCTAAGAACCATCTTTAACGCTTTCAAGTCTCTATTACTATTGGCTGTACTTAAAAGATCTTTTAAGACCCTTAAGTAGCCGTGATGTGTCTCCAAGAGCTCTCATGGGTCTTCGCGATCTGTTAAGGGTAGCCTACAGCTTCGAGGAGCCTCCAAGAAACGCCAGAGCTTTTTTTAATGCCGACTTCCTTTACTAGGCTTTTCGAATTAAAACGCACACAATTCCAAAAGTCTCTGAAAGCTGATCTTTTAGGAACGACTCTTTAAATATCTTTAAGGGTATCATTCTAAAGGTCTTGCCTCTAGAAGCCTTCTAGATTGTCTTAACACCTTCAAGTGTCTATTGACCATAATAGATCAGAGCCTGTAATCTGCTTAAAAGTGTAACAATATTTTAAGGTTTCCTGTAATTTTTATATTTCATGGGCTTCCTGGATCCGCTGTATTCCATGTATCTCCAGATTCTTTAAATTTAGTGGAATTCTTAGATCTTCTAGACACTTGTTGCACGCATCCCTTGATCTTTTTAGATCTTTGTGTCTCCAAGGAAATAGTCATGAAACCTCCTAGGCCCTAGGCTACAAAAACACTCTAAATCCAGCACTATAGATTTTATAGTCTTGCATTTTCTAGACCCAAAAGACCTTTACACCCTTGGCCTTCCTAGTCCTTATCCCCTCCTAGGCTTTCGACAATCCGATCGGATTATTCGTTCTCCTGAAGTGCCTACATTCCTTGCTTTCCATAGGTTCCTGGATTGTCTAGATTCCTCGAACTTCCTTTTTAGACAATTCGATCACCGGTTTCGTTCCTGGATTTCCCAGATCTCTTACGTTTCCAGGACCCCACAGTCTGCTTGCATCTTCAACACTCCTAGATTTTTATAGCTCCCCTTCATCCCCAAAAGTACGGATCTTCCTCAAATCTCCAAATCTTCAAGTAAGATTGGGGAGGGGGGGTATGAAGGTATTTGCGACCCTTACAGGCTATAAACGTCCTTTGGAAATCCACAAAACGATTTTTAAGGACTGGTAAAGTCTCTTTAGGGCTCTTAGTGACTTTGTAAGGCTGTTAACAGCTCTTGCGGTTTTGAAAAGTCTCTAGAAAGCTCTTGAAGTATCTTGGAAGCACTTAAATGCCTTTTGTGGTATGTGAAAGGCTCCATAGAAGCTAGGTTTTGAGTCTTAAGGACTCCTAGAATCGCCTATATTCTTTTACTACGCGTATCTTCTGAGTTCCTCAACATTTCTGGGTACCCTAGGTCCTTAGTTCATTTGAAAGGATCCCTTAGTCCCTCTAGACTCTTCAGTTATCACCATTACTATCAAAACTGCTTACATTCTCTACAGTTCCTAGATTTTAGAGACCCGATAGACTTCCTCTAGGGTTCTTAGCCGTTCTATATTTTTTAGACGTTTCAGATTCCTTTGATTCCACATTGGTTGGCTCAGTTTCTTGGATTTCTTCTACATCGACCTATGTTCTAGGTCCTTATGTTCCAAAAATAGGTCCCTAGAGTTCTTAACTTTGACATACCCCTCGATTTAGACCCCCGAGATGCTTGGAATTGCCCAGGATTCCATGTATTTCGTAGTTTCGACAGGTGACCTAAGTTCCTACATTATTTAAAAATGGTTTTCTTAGACTGGTTAGCTTTTCTAGGGTCCCTTGATTCGTAAATGTCCCATTTCTTCCGTAAACTCCATAGGCACCTTAGATTCTAGACATTTCCGAAGTAACTAGGAAGTTTCATGGTTCTCTAAAAGTCGTCTAAAATAAAGTCCAAGGTTCTGCCTCTAAGGTGCCTAAGTGTCTTCAAAAGATCCTTTAAGACCCTTAAGAAACATTTACGACTCTTTGTACGAGCTTTGATGGGTCTTCAAGATCTCTTAAGGGAACCATACAACTTCAAGGAGTCTCAGAGAAACTCCAGAGCCTTTTTCCTTTATTAGGATTTCAGAGTTGAAACGCACACAAGGTTCTATTATTAAATGGCTTTAAGAGTCTCTATAGGTCCCACAACTAGGAGCCTTCTAGATTGTTTGAACGCCTTCCAGAATAGCTCGGAGGCTGCAAGAAAAAGGCTTTCAGAGCCTTTAAATTTGCTTAAAAGTCCTTGTAGGTCCATTGAAAGATTATAAAATCCCGAATACTGTTTAATGGCGTTAATGAGAGATTCTTTCAGGAACCCTTAAAAGTCTTGGAAAGCTTTTATAGACTTCCAAAAGTCGTTCATGGCAATTAGATCCAAGGTTTATCAATCTTGTCTCTTAACGCTCCTCCTCCTCAAAAATCCTCAAACCTGTAAAGGGCTTAGAAGGAATTCCAAGACGCTCCAGAGATTTCCAAAGGCTTTGAGAGCCCTACGTTCGATTTAAAGGTCTTTAACAGTCCTTGAAAGTCACTAAAAATTTTAAAATGCGTTTTAACAACCTTAAAGAGTTGCAATATTGTTCAATCTCGTTCCAAAGACCTCCTAAATAACTTTCATGAGGTTTTAAAGACCTTTACAAGGTCACTATAGATTTTTCCATGAAGACTTGAAGGTGACCTAAAGGCTGTCTAAAGGCTTTGAGGGCCTTCAATGGCCAATTCGTTTAAAGGTCGCTAAACTGGGAAGCTTTTATAGACATTTAAAGGTCTTTCAAGGGTTTTATTATTCTTGAACTCCTTCAAAAGGCCTTTAGAGGCTTCTTCGTGCACCTGCGAGATGCTGTGGTATCATGGAGACTGTTAGAGCCTTTACTTTGGTTTGAAAGTACCTAAGAGACCTTAAAATTTTCAATAAGTTTGATAGCCTATATGAAAGTTCCTCTGAAGTGTTTTTTTGTAAATCTCTTGGGAAGCTTTTATAGACCTTCCATGGCATTTAAGGGTCGCAAAGATCTCCAAAATTATTCAATCTTGTCTGAAAGAGCCCTAAAACCCTTCAAAAGGTCCTTATCTTCATCAACCTGCAAGATGCTAAGGTGTTCTAGAGGCTTTGGGAGTTTGCTTTGAAAGTGCCTAAGAGACCTTTCTGATGTTCTCTACATTCTTTGCGCCCTCTCTACTTTCTTCGTTTTCTCCAGATCCCATTTCCCATTTTCGTCATCTATCATCTGTGTATCTTCCTCAAATTTTTCGCGTTTCTTATTATTTTACCTTATCCATCCTCATCATTTCCATTCTCTTTCTCACTTTCTATTTCGTTCTTTTGTTTTTGGTAGCGTTTTTCTTTCGCGTCGTCTTTTTCATCTCCATCATTTCCCTTCGTTCTCTTTGCGCCTCCTTCAGATTTACTCCTTATCTTTCTAACCTTCTGCTGCACTTTCCAGCTTCTTCTTTAGTTTACTCCATCTCCTGGTTTAGCGCATTTTTTAAGAATTAAAAAAAATGTGCTACTGTTTTGTCCGTCCGTCCGTCTGCACTTCTACCGTTTTGAACTACTTCTAGAGGAATGGTCCTAGAGTCCTGGAATTTTTTGCAATAGGTATCCTATACCTTGAAGATGTGCCAGACGGCCATCAATTTCGCTGTCTAAAAGGGGGGTTCCCCCACAATTATTTCCTGAGAGGTTGTTTTTGAAAGTAAAACGTGCATAACTTTTACGTACGACAACCAATTGGTCTCAGATTTTGCCTTTAGTGGTGCCAAGTTAAACTTTAGGAAATGGGGGGGGGGGGGAGCGTAAACACATGTTCTACCCTTCACGGTATTCTAATGAAAGGTCTCATCGAAATAAATTGGTTTGTATAAACTATAACTTTCCCGTGCGACTCTTTTTCGAGTTTAGTGAGCGACGGGGCCTGAGGAGGGTGGGGGGGTTAAAAATTAATGTTATCTGTCATTGTATTCTAATTAAAGGTTGCAAGGAAAGGAACTGTTTTCTACCAACTACTGCCCTCTTTTTGCCCTCTTATCAAAGTACGGGGTGGAGGGGGAGGCGGAATGGAACTAGTTTTATCCTTCATGGTACTCTAATGAAAAGTCTCAACGAAAGGAATTAATTTCTACCAACCATAGCCCTCCTCCTCGACCTCTTATCGTGATCGGGTATATTCCCTTATACCTCAAGAACGTAAAGGGCGATTGAGACGTCTGCAAGAAATATATGCATTGGTGATGTCAAAACAAAAGCTATTTCGGTAAAAAATATACGCTTTATCTGCTGAAGAGTTGTGCACAATTTATACTTGTTTCCAAACCCATGGTTTTATTTGTCGACTCATTCATCAGAGATTTGTTTTACAATCCCTTAATGTTGAAGAAGGATCGATACGATAATTACAACGTGTACTCACGATCTAATAAACTAAAACACGTTGGAAAAAGCAATTACAAGTACGTCAGCAACTAAGAGGGAGAATGAAAACTTCTTTATCACGCTCGCGATGAGCAAACTTTTTCCATTATTCATACACTTACAAGGGCGCGTTTTTCTTTTTTCCTAAAACGGGGAGAAAGTTTACATTTAATTATCGTTACCATCCCCAATCGAGTTAGCATGGCGCAGATTAAGGACCGTCACTCGCTAATGTCGTTACGTTTCGCTAGAGCGGGGGGGTGGTTACAGGTGTTCGCGTGTCGTGCGGCCGCTAAACGTTCGCGTGGGGGGGGGGGGGCGATTGGTTATTCATGGGACTTTTCTTCCTGTTGTGAAAGACGAGGACGTCTTTTTTGTTTGACTGGTAATTTTGGTATCGATTCGCTTTACGCCCCTCGTAAATCAATTTCTAACAATGTCGTCGTAAAGTGAATTTATGGCGCGAGCAGGTTGGACGTTTTTAGGCCGCTTTCTACCCGAAAACAAGAGCAATTTGTGTTTGCGCAAATCTAATGGCTTGTGGTGGCATGGATTTGTCGAAATTTTGCGATGATTGATGCCACTTCACTCGGTTTTCTTTAACTCATAATTCCTCTCAACCCTCTCAACTTTCCTTTAAGTTCTCTCAAATTTATTTCGATTAATCCTGATGGTCCTCATATTCTCTTCACGTTTAATTTCTATATACGCTGCTCTGAAGGTCCTCAAATCGTCCTCGGCTACCTGTCCCCGATCTTTTCCGTTCCTGTTCCCCCCGTTTTCTTCCGTACTAGCTCTAGTTCCTGTTGCCGTTGCAGTCCCCGTCCGCTCCAACCCTTTTTCTCCCGTTTCCGTTCTAGTTCCAGTGCCCGCTCTGCTCCTGCACATGTTTCCTGTTCCACCGTCAGTTTCCGTTCCAGCTCCTGTTTATGATTTCATCTTCTTTTTCGTTCTAATTCCCTTCCTGCTTTAGTCATGTTCCCATTTTCCATTCACAATCCCGTTTCTTGTTCCGTTCCTGCTCTTATCCTGTACCCACCCCTAACTACAGCCCCTCTTTTCGTTGCAATTCGTCTTTTCCATTCCAGTTCTTGTTTCCATTTTGACCATATTCTTATCTTCTCTTATCCCCATCACCTGCTCTCGCCTCCGTTGTCGTTATCTTTCCGCTCCCGTTTCCGTTCCCGTATATCCTTCACTGTTTGTTCGTGTTCCCAGTCCCTCTCACCAGTACCGTTTCCTTTACCGTACCCGTTTCCCCACTCGTTTCTGTTTCATTTTTCATTCCAGACGTAGTTGCCGTTCCAGCTCCGGTTTCCGCTTAATTAATTAAATTAATATTGGCAAATTTACTCTTTGGTGCCCTGCCCTCGTCGATTTGCAGCTCCTAGGCAATCCTATCCCCATCCCCAGCTTCTGCATTTGTTCCGCTTTCTCTTCTGTTCCCATTTCCACCCATGCTCTGATTCTGAGCTAAAAATCGTGCTCGCGCTTCCGTTTCCGGTCCACATTTTTATCTGTTTCGTTCCATTACAAGTTTCCGTTCCTGCTTTGGTACTCTATCAGCCCTACTTCCGTTTTCCTGTTCCAGCTTGTCCCTTCCATTATCGTTCGTATCCTGCTTGCATTCCCGTCTCCGCTTCGGTTTTGGTCCCTGCCACAAGTTTCTGTTCCTGCTTTGATCCTATCTCGGCCTCAGTTCCAACCCGTGCTCAACCTTCGGCTTCCGTTTTCCCGTTCCAGCTTGTCGCTTCTATTTCCGTTATTGTCATGCTTCCATTCCTGTTTCCTATACTGTTTGGGTCCCTAATCTGATGATTTCCCAGTCTCAACTTCGACTCCAGTTCCCGATTCCATGTTCCGGATTCCCGTTTTCGCTATATTTTTATCCTGTTCTAGTTCCGGTTCCTGCTCCCGTTCTAGCACCCGAGATTTTTTTCCATTGCAGTTCCCGTTCCTGATCTAGTTCTGTATCAGTTCCAGCACCTGTTCCTGTTTCGGTTCCTGTTCCTTTCCATGCCTTAACTTCCCATTCCTATTCCGGCTAATGCCGCGTTCCCATTCTGTTCAAGTTTTCGTTCATGCGCTGGTGTTGCCACAGCTCCTGCTCTTACTCCTTTTTTTATCCCGTTTTCTCATCAGCTACCGTTCTCCCCCTGCGCAAGTTTCAACTTCTACTTCCGATTCTCTTTCCTGGTCTGAATTTATCCCAACTCCAGCTCCTGCTCCTGTTCCCGATTTCGTTTTGCTTTCCGTTTTAATTTCCGTTCTCATTATTGCTTTGGTCCTGGTCCTGTCCCAGCTTTAGCTTCTGCTCCATGATTCCATTGTCGATCTCGTTCCCTTCCAGTTCCTCGTGCTCCCGTTCTTTTTGGATTCGGTTTCTATACACCTGCTCCTGTTTTCGTAACCGATGCCGATTGTTTGTCGTTCTCATTCCTGGTCTGTTCCCCCGTTTTCGTTCCTATCCTTTTTCTATTGCAATTTCCTACTCTGAAATCCGTTTCCCTCCTTTGGTCCTGCTTCTATCTCAGTTCCAGCTCCCGTTCCCGTTCTATTTTCCATTGCAGTTCCCATTTCCGTCTCCTCAGATCATATAACGGATCCAGCGCCTACTCCCGTCTATGTTCCCCGTCCGTCCCTCTTTCCTTTCCGCTTCCATTCTATCCTCCGCTTCCGTTCGCGTTCCCTTTTGAGTTCCGGTGCTAGTTTTTGCATTAAATCCGCTTTAGCGAAGAATAATGCTTCCGACTTAGATTTTCCTCCAGCCAAAGTTACCGCTCCTCATCCTATTTCGGTTCCGGTTCTCGTTCCCGTATTCTTTCCCGCTCCAGCTTTTGTTTCCGAACTTCCCCAACACCACTCCAGGTTTAGTTTCAGCTACAGTTCCGGCTCCCCTTCCTACATTAGATTCACACCCTGGTCCCGGCTCCAGCTACTGTTCATGTTCAATTTTACCGGTCCCGATCCAGTTCCCATTTTCAATTTCGTTATTGTTACGCCCTCTTTCCTGTTACAGCATTTGTTTATGTTACAATTTTGGTTCTCGTTTCCTTTTTCGTCCCAGTTTCCGTTCCTGTCCTGCCCCCCTTATCCTTCCCGTCGGTACTATAGTCATATACCAAATCTAGGCCCTACCTCAGTTCCTGTTCTTGTTCCCGATTTTATCCCCTTTCCAGCTCCATGTTCTCGTTACAGTTATGGTTAACGTTTTTTTTCCGGTTCCAGTTCATGTTTCAGTTCCCGTCCTCTTCTTGCTACTTTCCTATAACATATCCATTCGGGTTTCGGGTCCGGTTTCGGTCCCAGTTCCTGAATCCGTTTCCTTCATTTTCATGCCATATCTACATGATTCTAAACCTACCCTTCTCTTCTCTTCTTATTTTTCCTCTTCTTTTCTCCTTATCTAAACCTCGTTGTTCTCCTCCATTCTCTCTTTCTTCTTATCTTCCTCTTCCCCTACCCCCTCTATTTCTCCACCCCTTGTTGCTGTCGCGACTTTTGTTCTTGTTCCAGTTTCGGTTCTTGCTTCTGTCTCTACCCATGCTCCTGTGGTTCCTGTTTATTCTCATGCTCCGGTTTAACTTCCTCTTTCCAACATTCCTGCTCACTTTCCTATTTTTGATCCTTCCCTTGTCCATGTTCATACAGTGTTGAGGTTTCCTGCCCTTTTGTCCGTTCAAATTCAAGATCAAGTTCCCCTTCCAGTTTCGGTTCTTGTTCCTGGTCGCATTTGTAGTGCCTGTTCTTGTTTTCTTTCCCACCCAGGGTCTGCTGCCGTTTCTGTTCTCAATCTCGTTATTTTCTACGCCCCAGCTACGATCCCATCCCCATCTTCAGCTTCTGTACTTGTCCTAGTTTCCGATCCAACCCTCCCTTCTATGTCCATTTTCACTCACGCTCCGGTCTTGTTTGAGTGCACGTACTTCCGTTCTCGGTCCACTTTCTTTCGTTCCTGTTCGGATCCTGTCTCACCCCTAGCTCCAACCCCTACTCAACCTTCCGTGATCCTTTCCCAGTCTCAGCTTCTGCTCCCGTTCCCAATTCCACGTTTCTTTTGGGTCCCCTTTCCGTTATTCTTCTAATCCTGCTCCTGCTCCCGTTCTGGTACCCGAGATTCCTTTTTCTTTTATTGTAGTTCCTGTTTCGGTTCCTGCTCCTTTCCCAGTCTGCACTTCCCCTTCCTGTTCCTATTTCAGCTATTTCCGCGTTCCTATTTCTGTTCAAGTTTTCGTTAACGCTCGGGTTCTGCCACAGCTCTTGCTCTTGCTCCTGTTCCCGTTTTTAATCCCGTTTTCTCATCAGCTACCGCTCTCTTCTTGTGCCAGTTTCAGCTTCTACTTCCGTTTCTTTTTGCTGGTCTGATTTTATCTCAACTCCAGCTCCAACTCCATTTCTGCTCAGACCCAATAACGGATTCAGCTCCTGCTCCCGTCTATGTTCCACATCCCGCTCTCTTTTTCGTTCCAGTCTCCTTTCCATGTTCGCCTCCAGTTCCGGTGCCAGTTTTTGCAATCTTGCTTCGGATCTAAATCATCTTCCAGCCAATGTTACCGCTCCTCCTCCTGTTCCGGTTCCAGTTCTCGTTCCCGTGTTCTCTTCCGCTCCAGCTTTTGTTTTCGCATGTCCCGTTTACAATTCCAGATTTAGTTTCCGCTACAGTTCCAGCTCCCGATCCTACACCAGATACAAACCCTGGTCCTTCCTCCGGTTCCTGTTCGTGTTAAATTTTACCGTTCCGGTTCCAGTTCCCATTTTCAATTTCGTTCTTATTCTCACTCACGCCCCCTTTCCTGCTACAGCATTTCTTTCTGTTACAGTTTCGGTTCTCGTTTTCTGTTTCGTCCCAGTTTCCGTTTCCGTTCCTGTCCCCGTTATCCTTTCCTCCGTACTATACCAAATCCCGGCCCTACCTCAGTTCCTTTTCTGTTCCCAATTTTATCCCTTTTCCAGCTCACGTTTAATCCCGTCTCCCTTTTATCTTACAGTCCCTCTTCCTGCCTATGTTCCTGTTCGGGTTCCGGTTTCGGTTGCAGTTGCCTGCCGTGTTTCCGTTCCAGTTTCAGTTCTCGCCTTATTTTCCGTTCTAGTTTCAGTGCCGTTCCGCTCTCGATTTCCTTTCCGTTTTTGCTCTCCTTTTATCCCCGTTCTTGTCATTATTCTAGCCTTCTCTTCCTTTCCAGCTACCATTCTCGTGCTGGTCTCCACTTCACTCCAAGTTTCCGTTCCAATTCTATTTTTCCCATTGGCGATTCCTACACAAACCTTATCCCCTCCGCTTCTACTTTTCTTTCTCCTTCTCTAAACCTCCTTCTCCACCGTCTCTTCGACTTCATTTTCTACCTCCCCACCTCTTGCTCCCGTGCCGGCTTTTGTTCTTGTTTCGGTTTTGGTTTTCTTTTGTCCCTGTTCCGGTTTCTGTTAATGTTCCAGTTGCCGATCATGTTCCGCTTACTGTTTTTATTGATATTCCTGTTTCCCCTTCCTTTTCCTTCGTGACCGTCGGCGTGCTCTTATTGCCTCTCTTGTTCTTGTTCCTCTTAGTTTCAGACCCTGTTCCTGTTTTTGTCCTGTTCAGGTTCCTATTTTAGTTCATCTTACTGTTCAATTGCATCGTTCTGTTTTCCCTCCGATTACCAAATTTCAAAGGCTCTTGAAGACCTTTAAAAATCCATAAAGGTCCCTTAAATGCTATTAGGGCCTCATAAAATCTCCTCAAAGCGACAAGCTTCTTAGACACACCCCGTAAAGACCATTTAAACATCATAAAAGCTCTTAGGGACAGAAAAATTGGTATGTAACCACTCAAACCATGGTTTAAGGGTGTAATGGGTGCTGATTGTGACAGGAAAACGAGAGTTATCCTTTTCAAATTGCGAAAAAAGACAAAATCTCGTCCTCGAGTGAGAAACCGTGCAAAAAACGCCATCTCTGCGAAGTGTACTCAGGAAACAGGCCTTCAATCTCGTTAAATTTCCCTCTTGCTGCGTACATTGTGTACACTACGAGACAATCCTATAACTCAATCACGACTTGTGCTCTCGCCACAAAGGACCTCTCCGTATCTCTCTCACTCTCTCAGCTTTCGTCCGGTCGCAAAAAGTCAATACAATCAAAATGTTGAGGTACAATGCGTAAGGGCAGTATCGACCGAGGCGACGGCCGAGCAATGTGCTAAAAAAAAATTAAAATGGAACAGGGTAGATTTGAAATCGAGATTTTAAAGCTGCCATTTTTTTAGCGGCAGCATTTCACGCACGATCGCGTGCCTGCATAACATAAAAGGGTAGTATCTCGCCTTCTTTCTGTTCAAGTACTTTGTGTTTGTGTTAATCGTATCGGAAGGAGATAACCTTTTAAAGGAATCAACAAGGAAAGGGATTTGTACGCTCGCTTTTTATTGATTGCCTACGTTTGGTCATTGAGAGTACGTTAAATAATAAAGCACACTGGGAGTTTTTTTTAGTCTCCATACGTTGTCAGACGATCGATATTTTAATAAAGTGCCAGCGGAAAACCTGCACCACCGATGCGTAATGTTGAGGCTTTTACAATAGCTTTCAATAGTACCAGTTCCCCTGCTCCCCCCCGGATAACTTTCTTGTATGATAGCTCCAGATTTAGAATGTAATGGAAATACAGAGTGAGCAACAAAGATTGAAGCGTGCCGCTTCAGCTAAATTGGCAATGTGCCGCTCATAGCATATGCTGATTTGATACAAGATACGAAATACGAATAGACGCACGTCACCGTGACAGCGCAGAACGTCATTTTCGTATACAACTCCATACAAAGAAGGTAGTTTTGATATTAATAGGAACAAGCGGTGATGACGCACGCTTCAATCATTGTTGCTCACATTGTATATAAATAGACGCAGACACAGCAGCCACCTAACGTTTTTCAATTTGTAGCTCAGAGACGAGGTAAGGCGGCGCAGCCGTCGCAGCCCTTCTATTGTCCGTCGAACTCATCTGTCAATTTAATTCTTGCATAAAGTCAGATTACACAGCAGATTGGGGAACGTAATCATTCTTCTCTTCCTTACATTCCTTCTGCTTCTTTTTCATGATCCTCATTCTTCACGTTGCTAAGTGAAAGCGAAATGACGATGGACCTGTCTTGTGCTGGAGGGTATTCCACTGTCCATACCCCCCAGATCTATACTATTCTCCGATATGTAGTGCACACACCATGTAAAGGGATCATAAAAACTAACATCCAGGGCTCGGGGGGATAGAATACTCGTCAGGAAATGTAGATTACGTAGTTCCCTACGCAAAACCAGCACAATAGTCCTGACCTCACTAATATTTCATCCTAACCGTTAATCTCCTCGCACATTATATCCCCCTGATAGAAGAATGTTGAGCTAACCTAACTAGCACTCATACATAACCTCACTAATACTTTAACGTAATCTTCAATCACCTTCTCTCACATTATATTCCCTTGATACACGATTTCTCACCTAACCTAACTGGCACTCTAACCTAACCTCACTAATATTTTATCCTAAAATTCAATCTCCTCGAACATTATATTCTCCTGATACAAGAATTTTGACCTAACCTAACAAGCACACTAACCTAACCTCACTAATATTTTATTCTAACCATCAATCTCCTCGCCCATTATATCCTCCTGATATAAGATTTCTGACCTAACCTACCTAGCACGCTAACCTCACTAATATTTTATCCCAACCTTCTATCTCCTTGCACATTATATTCTCCTGATACAAGATTTTTGAGCTAACCTAAATAGCACTGTAACCTAACCTCACTAATATTTTGTCCTAAATTTCAATCTCATCGTACATTTATTCTCCTGATGCAAGAATTTTGAGCTAAGCTACCTAGCACTCTAACCTCACTAATATTTTATCCCAACCTTCTATCTCCTCGCACATTATTTTCTCCTGATAGAAGATTTTTGAGCTAGGTTAGAGTGCCAGTTAGGTTAGCTCAAAACTCTTGTATCAGGAGAATATAATGTGCGAGGAGATTGAAGGTTAGGTTAAAATATTAGTGAGGTTAGGTTAGAGTGCTGGTTGGGTTAGCTCAAAGATCTTGTATCAGGAGAATATAATGTGCGAGGAGATTGAAGGTTAGGATAAAATATTAGTGAGGTTAGATTAGAGTGCTAGTTAGGTTAGGTCAAAAATCATGTATCAGGAGAATATAATGTGCGAGGAGATTGAATTTTAGGATAAAATGTTAGTGAGGTTAGATTAGAGTGCTAGTTAGCTTAGCTCAAAGATCTTGTATCAGGAGAATATAATGTGCGAGGAGATTGAAGGTTAGGTTAAAATATTAGTGAGGTTAGGTTAGAGTGCTAGTTAGGTTAGCTCAAAAATCTTGTATCAGGAGAATATAATGTGCGAGGAGATTGAAGGTTAGGTTAAAATATTAGTGAGATTAGGTTAGAGTGCTAGTTAGGTTAGGTCAAAAATCTTGTATCAGGAGAATATAATGTGCGAGGAGATTGAATTTTAGGATACAGTATTAGTGAGGTTAGGTTAGAGTGCTAGTTAGGTTAGGTCAAAAATCATGTATCAGGAGAATATAATGTGCGAGGAGATTGAATTTTAGGATACAGTATTAGTGAGGTTAGGTTAGAGTGCTAGTTAGGTTAGGTCAAAAATCATGTATCAGGAGAATATAATGTGCGAGGAGATTGAATTTTAGGATAAAATGTTAGTGAGGTTAGATTAGAGTGCTAGTTAGCTTAGCTCAAAGATCTTGTATCAGGAGAATATAATGTGCGAGGAGATTGAAGGTTAGGTTAAAATATTAGTGAGGTTAGGTTAGAGTGCTAGTTAGGTTAGGTCAAAAATCATGTATCAGGAGAATATAATGTGCGAGGAGATTGAATTTTAGGATAAAATGTTAGTGAGGTTAGATTAGAGTGCTAGTTAGCTTAGCTCAAAGATCTTGTATCAGGAGAATATAATGTGCGAGGAGATTGAAGGTTAGGTTAAAATATTAGTGAGGTTAGGTTAGAGTGCTGGTTAGGTTAGCTCAAAACTCTTGTTTCAGGAGAATATAATGTGCGAGGAGATTGAAGGTTAGGATAAAATATTAGTGAGGTTAGGTTAGAGTGCTAGTTAGGTTAGGTCAAAAATCATGTATCAGGAGAATATAATGTGCGAGGAGATTGAATTTTAGGATAAAATGTTAGTGAGGTTAGATTAGAGTGCTAGTTAGCTTAGCTCAAAGATCTTGTATCAGGAGAATATAATGTGCGAGGAAATTGAATTTTAGGTTAAAATATTAGTGAGGTTAGGTTAGAGTGATAGTTAGGTTAGCTCAAAAATCTTGTACCAGGAGAATATAATGTGCGAAGAGAGTGAAGGTTAGGATAAAATATTAGTGAGGTTAGGTTAGAGTGATAGGTTCGTTGAGAAATCCTGTAAATCAAGTATGTAATACTCCCCAGGTTCTATTATTTCATTGATGCCTATTGTCCGTTTCCACACCAGATTGAAGAGTGTATTTCGTGCTTTTCTTCCTTACATGTCTTCTTCTGCTTCATTTTTATTATCACCATCATTCCTAAATCCTACCTAAGTGCTTGTCACCTGACATCAGTCACATCGTTCTGGAAATGACGATGGAACTGTCTTGTACCGGCGGTGTTCCATATACCCCATACCCCCGGGAAGCACTTTCTTCCATTAACCGTTTAACCTTAAGGGGGTCGCGTGACAATTGTTCGGGATGAATGGTGAGATTCTCTTCTTTGCACTGCAGCGAAAGTAATGCCTCCCAAATATCTTAAATACACGTTAGATGAGAACCTCCTCAGTCCTTACAGGCTCTTAAAGCTTCTGCAAAGCCTTTTAAACTTGTGAAAGCCTTCAAGAAGAAGAAGGCTTATCTTGATGGCTCTTGAAGTTTTTTAAAGGTTTATGAAATCTCTCGAAGACCTTTTAGCTTAGTTACCGCTTGATGTTTGGATCTCCTGGTTACAGAATCCGTACAAAGGTTGGATAGGCGAAGTTGTCGGTAGGTTACTGTTTAACGTTCGCCCGCCAAAAGCGCGCCGTTCCGTCTGGCGCCTTCCATTGGAGGACATCCTCCAATGCGGGCCTGCGAATCATTAATTAATTAAATATCAATATATCTTGTTATCTATGAGAACCACAGTTTCAAATAGTTCTAGGTTTCCATTTTATCTATGGTGATCGTTTCTCCTCCCTTGTTTAACTTTGCCAACGTTATATGGGAAAAGTTCCAGAGAGGATATGAAAAATCGGCGTTCAATTAATTTCCCCTCGAATCCATGTTTAAGTTACTAAAACCGTATCGGCAAATTACGCGAGAGCAGATTCGCTGCGAGAAGAAAATTAAAACCCAACCGGTCCGGCGATAAATCAGTTGCGCAATTATGAATGTGTGTAATTAGGATTTTCCAGCTCGACGGATTTATGGCAGGGAATTTGCTTTTCATTTACCTTACAGTACATGATTACAACGCAATTTACTGCTGATAAAGTCCAATTCCCGCGACGGTGGAAGACAATAAATATCTCCGGGGCGAAAAGCCCAAATTGCTGCAAAGTTTTTAGCAAAACAAGCCCTTTTTTTCCAAATTCGTGAGTAAATCTTGCGTGTTATTGTTGCGGTTTACGAGTCGTAAGACAACATTATGCTTCAACAGCTCGTGTATTCTGAACCTCTGGGATTCCGATTTCTACATTGTTGATAGCCTGCGTCCCAAAAGAGCGGCATTTCATTTGTTTTATTTTTTGATCTCACATCTACCCCCTCTAACAATCGAGGTTTAGTTGTTTTGAAAATGTTTCGCGGAAAAACCTTGATGTCTCGTTGACCTTCCAAACCCTACCTACCCTACAATTTTTTAAGACCCTGTATTTAATGCCTTCCGCAGTCTTCAAGGACTTCAGCAACTTCAAGAGTCTTCGCGAGGAGCTTATTAGAGCCTTAAAAAAGCCTGAGATGTCTTCAAACGTAAACGTTAGTCATTTAATGGCTTTAACGGCGCTTTTAAGACATTGCGGTTTCTATACAAAAGATTTTAGGGTCTTCTAGAGGCGCTGAAAGCCTTGCACGGCTTTTAAAACACCTTGGGCACGAATAAAAAAATCTGACCTGAAAACTCTATCTGGGTCGCACTTAGGGTTCGATTCAACACAGTTAATTATTTGACAAAGACAAATGTTTATTCCGCCAACATAAAAAAATTAAACAATCGCTGGTAGATAGAGGCGTTCAGTGACAGTTTTTACACATACCACGCATGCAAGCGTTCGATTAACAATTAAATACGAAAGTACTTACAGTGTTTATAACCCAATAATTTTCTCTTAAAAATTTGACAACAAAACCGAAACTAGTACCGGGAGGCCTGGGGGTTTGTAATAACCCCCAAAGGAAAATTTTATAGCCTCTTAAAAATAAGTATCCTCTTCCGGGGAAGATTTCACAGACCAAGAAGACTTCCTGGTGCTAATTTTTCCATCCAAAATTTGTCCCTATCATGATAATTTCCAGGGAGGATAACTAAATCTTCCTTTTGTTTGCCTGGGGGTATTCCATACTCCCCAGTACTGCCTTAATTAACCACAACCCAACAGAAAATAGTACCTGGGGGTTGGGGGGGGGGGTATGGAATACCCCCCAGGCAAACAAAAGGAAAGCAAAATTTGTCCCGATCTTAATAATTTCGAGTTAGGGCCCTTGAATCTTCCTTTTTTTACCTGGGGGGTATTCTATACTTACTTTCACGATAATTTCAAGGGGGTACCATCAAATCTTCCTTTTCTTTGCTTTGGGGGTACTCCATACCCCCCAGACCCCTTGGTAATGTCTTTACTGACCACTGCATTTAGGAGTTTCGATGAGCCATTAGCTTTAAGGTTTTAAAAATATTTGAGAACCTTTAAAGGGCTCCATGGCTCCCTAAAAAAATTCAAGATGCCCTCTCAGGGGCTTTAACTGTTTATTATCAGATTTGACACTTACATCCGGAAAAAAGCCTTAACCCAGAAACCATCAGCCATTTGAAATTGCGAGAAATCTAGTGTATCTTTAATCTAAAGGCGACTAACGCTAATCATGTGAAACAAGGGGAATGAAATATTCAGTCAGGAGCAGAAACCCTGACTCTTGATCCTGAAATTCTGACGCATTTGTTTTGCAAAAGGGTTTCAGCCATAAGAATCTTATATACGGAATATGCGTTAAAAAAATGTAAATTTTGTCTGGTTACCAGGAGAACATAATCCATGAGGAAATTTCTTTCCTATTCACAGAAGAGGCGATTCGGCCCATAATTCACGAAGTCGCTGTTATGAACATGTAAATTTTCTTTGGCTACCAACAGAACATAATATGTAATCCGGTTTTTGTTAACGCTCACCTTAATTTCCGTTAATCTTTTATGTTAGGAGAAGCTGATGCTCATGATTCACTAAGCGTCTGTAACTACCAGGAGCACATAATCCATGAGCAGGTCTTTTTTTATGTTCCACCACTTCATTTTCGTTGAACTATCGTATCAAGAGAGCATTTTGAGCGAGGAGTGCTTCTCCACCTCATTAGCAATGTTTCTGGTATAGAAGTTTAGATAATTTTCTGGCAACCAGGAGAACATAATACGTATGCTCGTTTTAGATGCTCAAAAGACAGGTTCTAACTCCATATTTGCACTGAAACTTTGTATCGAGATTGGTATTGGTATTGTCTCCAGTTAACAGGACAACATAATCTATAAAGAGTTCTGTTTCCAATTCTATGAGAACTGTGCCAGCAATTACTTATCGTATCAGAAGAGTATAATGCGACAGAAGATGTATCTACTACTATTTCACGGAGTATCTGGTCGTTAAATGGCGGAACATTCTTCTGGCTACTAGGAGAACATAATGTATTCACAATAAAAATGTTCCAACTCTTTCGTTTCACCTACACTTTTGTATTTGGAGATTCTAATGTGCGGAAAAGTGTTCCTGTTCTGTATATAAAGAGCATCAGTAAATTTTCTCTGGCTACCAGGAGACCATAATCCTAAACTTTCTCATCAGGAGAACATTTCTAATCAAAATACCTTAGAAGCTGTTAGAAAAATGTTCAAACGTGATTCATTTGTATGCTCGAGGAAAATGCTTCAAACCCTTATTTCGGTTTAAAGGAGGTGTTTCTGCTCCTAATTATACCTCGATATATACCCGTTTACACTTTCGTAATAAACGAATATAATTCGCGAGGAAATATTTCTGCTTATTTTTTACGTAGCATTTCGTCGAAAAGGTTGGAAATCGTCCACCTCCACCTTGTTTCCCTTTAAACTCAAGGGAAGTTAAATGATCCTTTTCCGTGGAATATTAATACCACCCCGGTACTGCTGTTACTAAAAATATTACC
This sequence comes from Photinus pyralis, assembly GCF_008802855.1. Lineage (NCBI taxonomy): Eukaryota > Metazoa > Arthropoda > Insecta > Coleoptera > Lampyridae > Photinus > Photinus pyralis. The sequence continues at coordinate 20,791,338 of NW_022170250.1, forward strand.
GGCGGATCTGTGGCGAATACTCCCCAGGTAAAGGAAAATTTGATGGCCCCCTAGAAATAAGGGTTCTCAGCTGGGAAATATTTCATACATTCCACACTCCCTGGTGCTACTTTTGCTACCCAAAATTCGTCACCTTCATGGCAATCTCGAGGGAGGACTATCGAATTCTCCTTATGTATGACTCGGAGGGTTTCGACACCCCCAGGCCCTCCGGTACTGCATTTACTGAACAATACACAACAGAAAGCGGTCCCGGGGGGCCTTGGGAGTCTGGAATTCTAACCTCCCTGGTGCTACTTTTTCCATCCAAACCTCGCAATTGTCATGATAATCTCGAGCGAGGACTATCGAATCTTCCAAGTGTATGCCGGAGGGGGGGGGGGGCCCATACCCCCAAAACCCACCGGCATTGCCTTTACTGACTACAACCACAACATCCCCCAGGTAAAGGGAAATTTGATGGTTTCTTAAAATAAGAGTCCTCTTCTGGGGATTATTCCATACACTCTAGACTTCCTGGTGTTAATTTAGAGGGAGGACCATTAAATCTTCCCTTTGCTTGCCTGGGGGGATATTACATACCTCCCAGACCTCCCGTTACTGCCTTTATTGTTCACAACACAGAAAGTAGTATCGAATGGTCTGGTAGTATCGAATACTCCTCAGGCAAAGGAAAATTTGATGGCCTTTTAAAAATAAGGATCCTCTTTGGGGGAATACCACTTCATATACTCCAGGTTCCCTGGTGCTACCTTTTCCATCTAAAATTTGCAACTTTAATGATAATCTCGAGCGAGGACTATCGAATCCTCCAATTGTACGCCTTTGGAGCCTTCCATACCCCCAAAACCCCCCGGTATTGCCTTTACTACCTACAACACAAGAGAAAATAGTACCGGGGTATGGAATACCCCCAGGTACAGGAAAATGGTTTTTTAAAATAAGGGTCCTCTTCTGGGAAATATTCCACACACTCTAGACTCCCTGGTGTTAATTTCGAGAGAGGACAATTGAATCTTCCTTTTGATTGTCTGGGGGATATTATATATCCCCCAGACCCCTCGATACTGCCTTTACTGATCACAACACAACAAACAGTAGTAGCGCAGGGTCTGGGAGTATGGAAAACCACCCAGGCAAAGGGAAATTAGATGGCTTCTTAAAAATAAGGACCCTCCTCTGGGGAATACCCAGACTCCCCCTTTCATCATCATTTTGAGGGAGGATCGTCGAATCCTCCTGTTGTTTGCCTGGGGGGTATTCCATACCACTCAGACCCCTTAGTACTGCCTTCATTGAGCATGAGCACAACAGAATGTAGTACCCAAGGACTTGGATAGGAAAATTGGATGTCCTCTTATAAATAAGGGTCCTCTTAGCGAATATTCCATACACTGCGGACTCCCCAGGGCTTTTTTCATCCCAAAAGTCCTCTTGTGCCTAGAAGGTATTCCATACCATGGTTTCTATGGTTATTAGAACATCATTTATAACAAAATCTTCTGCTATGCCTAATTATTTATTTATTTTCCCTCTCTTGTTCTGAGCCCTCAACACGCTTGCGCCCAATTACAGAGTGACCCGCATAATGCTTTTTAGAGGTGCCTCTGCAGAAGGTCTTAAGTTGTTCTATATAAATACTCTGGTATTTTCCTTACGAATTAGGAAAACCTAATAACTGGTCTAAGGTAATTTCCATCTCTGCCACAGACTAAAAATTCACCTCAATCTAGATTCGAACACCCGACCTCCGGATTTATAGCCCAATGCTCTACCATTGAACCACAAAGTAATGCTTAAGGGTAATGCACGAACCGTTCATTTCCGTTGTATCGGAGGGATGTAATGGTACACAGAAATTGCAAGGTGAGCAAATCCTCACCGTAAAAAAGTAAATCTATGCAGCTAACGCTAAATCTTCTGAAAGCACAGCCTGCTTCTCGGGTAAAATGAATTATTCAACCTGAGGCAGAAACACTGGATCATGACATTTTAACACTCGAGTCTTGAGGAAGCACTAGAACCGAGGCAAGCGGTTGAAAATGCAAGAAAACCAATACACCTTCATTTCAAAGCATGTGAGTCATCGATACGGAAGGAAAAGCTGGAAATATATCGGTGTTTCGAGCGTAACCAATAGCGTGATATGATCGAAAACGGCTCTACTGTGACGAAGGGCGAAATCAGTATTTGCAGATTAAAGGATTTAAGCGGTGTATTTCGCACACGTCCTCCTGCTACTATTTGCAGTGGATCAGGCTCGCGGAGATTTGCCAATGCGACTAATTGTTCTAACGTCGTTCGGTATAATGATTGATTGTGATAGCTTTTTTGCGCGATTTAAACGTTCGTATCAATCACGCTTGATTAATGGCCGCCGCATCGACCGTCCCATTTCGCAAACTTTTCACCTTTTACAAAAAGTCCAAATTTAATGCCCGACTTCCCGTTTGCAAAACTTCGCCCGGGTACGCGAATTCGTTGAATGCATCAATCAACGCCCTTTTCCATTAAACCGGGTCGCCTCTGCAGAATTCGAGCCGTGCAATAAACGAGTGCAGTTCGACGACAGATTCTTGGCCCAAGTTTAATCAAACAGAGAGTACCAAGAGGAGTCTCGTTAATCACCACCTGTGGATCGTGTAATTTGTAGACTGTCGGTGTCAGCTGTTAAACAAAATTTACTCGTTAACGATTAAGGAGTGATGGATTATCTGGTCGTAGGTGTCATAAACTTTGAAGCGTGCGTCTAGTGCACAATTCTAGGTTTTTCGATTAACTCACGCATAGCCGACCCGTAGAAGTTCGATACATCAGAATATCAATTCTGTGCTGCCGACTTCCTTTTTTATTATATTTATTTGGCAGCTGAAGAGGATTCTGAACCGCAATATTTGTACAATCTACCCTTAAAATCGCGCCGCCAAAGTACATAATCAAATTTGTGGGAGAGACAAACTAATTGAATTTCTCTTTGATTGATGTTATCAACAATACGTTATTGTTTTCATTGAATTGACTTCGCAATCTGCTTTTTCGCATTTTGCTGTCAGTCGAGGAGAAGTGGGCTTTTTAAATCATTGCGCAATAAGAAATTCCTAATTTGAGGTAGTTGCGCAATCTCGTTTTTTGATTGGCCGACTAGGTTCATTGTGTTTTTGATAAAGTTGGGAGAAGTGGAATGAACCGAAATTGATGGGAACGTAGCGGTAGTTAAACGTAAGTTGCTGAAATTGCAAATTTCATTTAATTAATGTAAGCAACTCACTAACGAGCTGCTATTAGAAAGTTGTCTGCTTGATTACTGTACGGCATGGCGCCTCCATACAGGTTTGTTACATTTAGTACACAGTATTTGAGTTTCTTGCCTTATGTAAGTGTAGAAGCGTACGTAATAGTTAGTCGTCTGCGACGATCTGTCTGCTTCTGCTCAATTTAATTTGAATTTAATTAAAGGCGTACAAAAACGAGAACCATGTTTGATGAAAAGGAGTAAAAATCATAGACACATTGTCGAATCCGTTAGAAAGAGAGGGAGGAGGGGATTCGCGTTTGTGGTAGTCTAAAAAATCGAAAGCAAATTCAGGTCAAAGGTTCTTGGGGAGTTTTTAGACATTACTTGTGGTACCCTGGAAGACTTATAGCATTTTTGTCGTTATTTGAAACCGTTTCAAGTACGAGGAGACTAGAAATCAAGAAAACTAGAGCCCGATGAGACGAAGAGGAGCTATGGAGGAAAATAAAAAGAGATAAGGAGAGGGAAAAAGACGAAGCACGAAAAGACCATAAGATGACTCATGCGAGAAGAACAACGACAAATAGATGAGAATAGGAGAAGGGGAAAGGACGAGGGGGCGGAGAGTGTCGCAGACAAAGAGAGGAGATAAGGAGACGAGGAGGCAAAGAAAATGCGAGAGTGAGATGAAGAGACGAAAAGTCCAGGGGTATCGAGGGGAGAGGAGACCTGAAGAACGAAGGTTCCAATAGACAGAAAGGCAAGGAGAACAGAAGACAAGACGACGAGAAGACAAGAAGACGAGAAGGAAACGACAACGCCAAGGCATGAGGCTAAAAGATAGGGAGAAGAACAGACCAGAATACGTGTAGGCGAGTAAATGAGGAGAGTAGAGCAGAGGACAAGAACACCAGAAGAGCAAGAGACGAGAAGGCGGGAGAAGGAGAAGGCGAAAAGAAAAAGCCGAGGAGGTGAAAATACATGAAAACAAAAAGGCGAAACGACTGTGAGAAAAGGAGTGGTGAAGGACGCCACGAAGATGCGAAGAAAAGACCGTGAAGAGAGGAAACGACAAGGTGATCTGTAAATGACCCGTACAGACGGGATAGTGAGAAGACAAGGGGACGAGTAAAGTCGAGAAGGCGACACGATGAAGAAACAAAGAGACAAGAAGACAAGTAGGAGCGGGGATGAAAAAATAAACAAGTATAAATTGTGCACAACTGTTGTGCAGATGAAGCGTATTTTTTTTTCCGAAATAGCTTTTGTTTTAACATCACCAATGGAGATATTTCTTGCAGACGTCTCAATCGCCCTTTGTGAGTACCCTCTTCCGACAATCCGTTCTTGAGGTATAAGGGAATATACCCCATCACGATAAGAGGTCGAGGAGGAGGGCTATGGTTGGTAGAAATTACTTCTGTTCATTGAGACCTTTCATTAGAGTACCATGAAGGATAAAACTAGTTCCCCCCCCCCCCCTCCCCACCCCCTCGGCCCCGTCGTTCACTGATCTCGAAAAAGAGTCGCACGGGAAAGTTATAGTTTGTACAAACCAAGTTATTTCGATGAGACCTTTCATTAGAATACCATGAAGGGTAGAACATGTGTTTACCCCCCCCCCCCCCCCAATTCCTAAAGTTTAACTTAGCACCACTAAAGGCATGCGTATGCAAAATCTGAGACCAATTGGTTGTCGTATGTAAAAGCTATGCACGTTTTACTTTCAAAAACAGCATCTCTGGAAAATAATTGTGGGGGGGGGGGGGGGGGCTTTAAGACAGCGAAATTTGATGGCCGTCTGGCACACCTTCAAGGTATAGGCTACCTACTGCACAAAATTTCAGGACTCTAGGACCATTCCCCTAGAAGTAGTTCAAAACGGTAGAAGGAGGTCCGGACGGACGGACGGACGGACGGACAAAACGCAAGCAATAGCACATTTTTTTAATTCTTAAAAAATGCGCTAAAAAAGGAAAAGGAGATGAAAAAATTAAAAGACCTATGAAACGTGGAAACGAGAGTAGGAGGAAGCGACAAGACGAGAGGACGAGGCTAGGAGCTGAGAAAAAGGCGAGGCAACGGAAAGGCAGGAAAACTAGCAGGCAAAAAGACCGGAAGCCGAGAAAGCAAAGAGATACTCGTATACGGAACGGAGAGACAAAGAGGGCACAAGAAAGAGGCGACGAAGAGACGAAGAAGGGACGAAAATGTAAGCAACCAAGTAAATGAGAAGACGAGACGTGGGCAGGGGACGATGAAAACAAGGAAACGAAGAGGCTAGAACACAAAAGAGCCATAAGACAAACGAGAAGACGGGAAGACTAGAAGACAAGGGAATAAAGAAGCGAGAAGACAAAAAAAGAGAGGCGAGAAGGCAAGGAAGAGGTCAGGAGGAGAAAAAAAGAAAAAAACGGTGGTTAGACTTTGAGAGGAAACACGAGAAAATGAAGGAACAAGAAGACCAGGGCCCTGTCTGACGAGGAGGCAGGGAGAGGAAACAGCGAATAAGATGAGAGGACGAGGAGATGACAAACGAGAAGACGAGACAATGATGAGAAAAAGCTACGAGACGGGGAAGAGGAAACTAACTGGCGAAGAGGTGACAAAAGAAGGCGAGGGCCATATAACATAAGGAAACAAAGAAGCGAAAAATGAAGAGAACCAGAGACAAGGAGGCGACAAAATTGCAAAAGTTGAAGGACTATATAGAAGGACGAGGATATGAGAAGACGCGAAGACGCGTAGACGAAAAGTGATATAGCAGGTGAAGAGAGAAGACTGGAAGACAAAAAGACAAGGAGACGCTAAAACGAGTAGGCAAGAGGAAGGAGGAGGTAGAGAATACGAGAAGGCGGGAAAATGAGAAGGCGAAAATACCAAAAGTGGCGGAAGTGAAGAGACATGAAGACAAAAAGAGAAGAGAAAGGTGGAGAGAGAAGACGAGGAGACTTAAAGGAGGCCAGGAAGATGCGAAGAAAGACGGGGAAGGGACGAAACGACAGGGAGACCTGTAAATGAGGGGATGAGGTTTTGTGAGACGAAAATACGGAGAAATAGAGACAAGGAAACGTACAGTCGAGAAGGCGATGATGAAAGAAGGGGCAAGAAGACGAGCAGGAGTTGTGAGGAGGATAATACAAAAAAAAAGAAAGATGGAAAACTAAAAGACTAGGAGACAAGAAGGGAAGAAAGCGACAAGATAAGAAGACAAGAGAGAACGGGGAAGCAAGCAGAAACGAAGGAGACAGGACCGCAGTACAAGAAGACTAGGCGACCGGGTGGCGGATAGCTAGAAACAAAAAAGGCTGGGAGGGTGGGGGGCGAAGAAATAGCTACATAGAAAGCAAAAGACGAGTTTATCGGGAGAAGAGGACGAAAGAAAGAGACGAAGGAGCGAGGAGACGAAGGTGATACAAGAAAGAGACCAATAAGGGATGAGAAGACGAGAAGCTGAGAAAGTGAAGGCACGAAGAATCCAGCAAATGACGGGACCCGAAGACGAGGAGACCAGGAAACGAATAGACAAGAAAATAAGAAAACGAAGAGACGAGCAAATCAAGGAACTAGGAGACGGACAGACTAGAAGACGATAGGTTAAAGAAACGAGAAGACTAACAGGGAGGAGATTATGAGACGAGGGGACAAAGAGAAGACCAGGAGGAAATGAAAGGGCGAAATAACGATGGCTAGACGTGGAGACGAATACGTGAAGACGAGAAGACCAGGGTCCTGTTAGACGAGGAAATGAGGAGGCAAGGAGAGGAGACGGTGAAGAAAACTAGAAGACAAGGAGGTGAGAAAACAAGAAAACGAGGAGGCAAGAACGCGAGGCGGCGAAATGTGGGGACGAGAAGGCGAAAAGGGGGTTGAGGGGAGGAAAAGCCCGAGAGAAAGTTAGGCAACGAAAAAAGCGAGAACTCTATGCCACAAGAAAAAAAGAGCCGAAAAGAACAGAAGTCGAGAAGACCAGGGTACATGGAGATTGAGAAGACGAGTGTAGGGGGAACACCGGAAAGCGAGACGAAGAGGCGAGAAGAGTAGGATAGTGAACGAGAAGGCGAGGAAATTAGAGGTCGCCGAAGCGAGGAGACATTCATGCATGGAGACGATAGGATGAAGGAGAGAGGACATTAGGAGTCTACGAGACGAGGGGAAAAAGACGAAAAAAAACGAGGAGACAAGATAATGGACAAACCAGAAGAATCAGGAACGAGGGGACGAAGAGAGGAGAAAGACGAAAGGAAGAGAAAATAATAAAAATATAATATACCAGAAGAAGCAAAAAGACGAGGAAACAAGAATACTAAAAAGCGAGAAGGGGAAGGCTCTGTGAGACGAAGAGGCAAGGCACAAGGAATCTATGAGGCGAGGGGAGGTTAGAGATAAAGAGATCAGGAAACGAGAGAAGATGTGAAGACTATCAGAAGGGAAAGACCAGGAGATGAAAATGCGATAGGAGAAAAAGACAAGGAAAGGAGAAGATAAGGGTGGAAAAAACGAAATGAGAGGAAGAAACGGGGCCACGAGAAGTTAAGACGAGGTGGCGATAAGTAGAGATGGCAAGTAGATGAGTGTACGAACATGAGAAAATGGTACACGGCAGGAATTCAAGAGATTTAAAAGAAAAAGCGAGGAGACGAGATGATGATAAGGGAAGAACATAAGAAAACAAGTAGACCAGAAAATCAAATGATCAGAAAACGAGAAGACGAGAAAGTGGGGGTATAAAGAAACAAAGAAACGAGGAAACGTACGATTGGACGAGAGCAGAAGACGTAGATTTCAGATATTGACACTGAAAGTTACATTAAGGACCCACAGGAATGAGATCAAAATGAGTGAACATGACCCAAAAAAAAAACGCTACAAAGCATCCCAAAATGAGGACAAAAGCATTTTACACTATCTTTGGTTATGGGGTTCGATAAGAGTATAAGATTTAAACGTATACAGAATATTATTCGTAATCTCAAGGACACATTTTACCAAACATAAAGTCAAAATATTAGAGAGGCCGAGAACAGCCGTATAAGTTAGTAAAGTCTATTAAAAAACAAAACTTAAATTTTCATTTAGTTTCAAACTAAGTAATTTATCCGAATTTGTTGAAATTGGCACGAAACCTTCCTTTAGGATGCCAACTATGGAATCCACGCGATGAAATGGACAGATACGCGAGATAATCGCTGACGCATAGCGCCTCCTTACAAGTTTGTTACGTCGAAGTGCAATTTCAGCTTGAAATACCCGATACGCCGGAAGCGCGGTTCGAATAAAGTTCCGCACCTGTTGTCTCTCACATGGACGCGCCGCACTTTATTTTTATGAAGGTAACCGTCGAATTTAAATCGGTTCACTTTCATCCGAGCCATCTTCAAGTTTATGCGGTCTCTCCGCCATCGATGAATAAATGAATAACCGATCAAGATGGTAGCGTCTCGAGTAAACCAAAAGAAAAAATTGAGAATTTGCGAAAAAAATGACGCTGTCGGGTCGTCCTTTGTTTTTCGTTTTTTTTTTATTAATTTTGCACGTCGTCGTGAGTTATAGTTAAACGAAAAATGTGCAAATGGTGCCTTTAAACGCGCCGTGGTGCTAGTACTATGTTTCTATGGCAATATCGATCAGGCTGGGCTGTAAGTGAGGGCGATCCCGCGAGTTCCTCTAGTAGCTGATATCCAACCGAGCTACAAGTGTCAAGCACGCCATGCCGGTTTAGTGCGAATTCGGTCAGCGGTGTGTGTTTCCGTCATGACAGCTTAAAGTGCGCGAGTTCTAATCCGATCTGCCAGCGGCTTCCTAAGCCGATTATCGATGTGTCAATTTTTTTTTCTAAGTGCCATTTAATCGCATTGAGGTTTTGAGGTAACACCGCTCGGTTGAACAAATCGTGTCTTTTTTCTATCGCCCGCAGCGTCTAAGAAACCACTAAAAGTAGAACTTGTCCACGTCACTCGCAATGTATCACCTTATCTTGCTGTCACATACACGCTCAGCAACAAGTGGTTAAAGTAAAATTGTTACATTTTTCGTGGATAGGGGGACGCGTTTCCGCTAGTTTCGGTCCGTGCGTCCATTAAGCGGAAACTTTTGCTTAATTGAGTAATTATGGTAATTTTGCTCGGGGAGCGACTAGCGATAATAATTTAAGTGGGCCGGTCCTTTGCTTTCGCTAAATTTATTAAACTATTCGCGGCTGAGTTAGCAAATTTGTTGATAAAGTTTAATTTTACCCTCCCCCGGATACCCTACTTTCCTAAATTAACGCACGAACTCCCTCGACGAGAAAAACTGACGCGATCTCGAATCGCCTAATTTTGAAGTTTTGGTTTTCGATCGTCGCTTGTTTTTGCCTGAGAGGGTGAGTTTTTGCATTTTCGGTCTATAGCACTTCGATTTAAGATCAAGCGTCGTTTTAAGCCGGTTCAGTCCATTTTACAGGCAATAGTTTAGATTCCTTCGTTTATTAATTTCTTGAACCGAAACCGAAAAGAACCGGACCGGTTTCATTCTGTTTAATGCTGTAACCATCTTTATTTCAAATGATCCATGTAACAACAGTAAAGCAGAAATCCGATCCTCATGTCAGATTAGGTTTTTGATTTCTTTAAGTTAAAAGAAACCGCAAACTGGAAATGCACTGGGATTAGAATGTCGAATTAGACACGTTAAAGAAGGTAAAATTATTCCTTGAACCGGAAGCACCCCTAAAATGTTTAAGACGAATATAACGAAATGTTCGGTTTTATTTTTCATTAAAAAAATGTAACCGGTTCACTTCGGTTTGAATTTCGGTTTGCGCCCTTTGATAAGAGAAAAGGGAATATTTACATTTAAAGAAAACACTCGGAAAAAGTCTCATGCTCTAACTTAAATATTGCTCTCGTTTTCCTCCTTTTCTCTGTTGGTTTTTGTTTTTTTTTTCGTTTTCCTTTTTTCGATGATTTTCTCTAACCATTTTTCTAATCTTCCCGTTCCATATAGGAGTTATTTCTGACTTACCCATATGATATGATCTATGTTTGCCTCTTTCTCCCCCCCACCCCCCGCCCCGCCCCGGTCTTCTTAACTAGTGATCTCCCCCCCCCCCTTTTTCTTACTCTTCTACTTTTTTTTCCCTTATCTCATTGTTATACTTTTTTCTACCTTCCTTATGCCCTATTCGTGTTTCCCCCCTTCCGCCTGTACAGTTTTTTATCTTGTCACACCAAGTTCCTCTTGCTATCATTTCCCCTTTCCCACCGATACCCATAATCCTAAGTCCATCCTTTCCTCCTCTTTCTTTCTGGCTCACTTACCGTATGTTTTCTTAAACCCTACATCTTTAGGCCTTAGTCTTTAAAAGACTTCCAGAAGTTTTTAATGAAAGTATTTAACAGCATTTAAAGGTCTCTCCAAGAATCAAACAAAGTTCAAAGCGAAATAAAACCATTGGCCATTTTTGCAGAGGCGGTGACCCAAAACTTAAGGGCTCTTAGGGTTTGTGCTAGACTCCTGAATCATCTGCGAAAAAATTAGATTAATCTATCTAGGACTTGGAGGTTCCTTGAGTTTATTGGAGAGTCTAAAAAACTTAACTTAATCGCTCTTAAGTAAAAGGTATCGAAGGCGTTAGCTCAGAAGCGACTCGAGGCTATAAATAACCCTTCAGAAACCCTTTAAAGCACATTCAGATTTTTATGGGCTCATAAAAGATTTGTAAAGATTTGGAAAACACTTATACGTGCGAATTTCAAATAATAAGGCTTTCAAAGGCATTAAGGGTCATTTTAAGGCTCATAGAGAGGAGAGATATTCTAGAAGAGCTTGCATATAACCCTCAAAATTCTATAGTCGTCGAATTTTCCGTTTCTGATAAACTCATAGCAGACTACTCCATATCCTTCGTGCTCCTTCCAGGGCAGACAATCTCCCTCTCTCTGTTGGTTTTCGCTCCTTCTTTTTACTGAAAAGCCTTTAAGTGCATTTTCCTGGGTCACCTAGTGTTTTCTTTACAAGAATCGGAGAACGTTGAAAGCGAATTGCCCATTTGTTGTGGCCTATAGCTTCAAGATAATTTAAAGACACTGTAAGACAGCTCACAAAGCCTTGAAAACTAGGAACCACAGAAAGGGAAGGGCACCTAGAACTAAAGTCAGTAGAGTGCAAAATTCTATATCTGTTGAAGTTTCCAAAGAGGTAAAGAGGGTAAAGAGGGTAAGCTCCCCCTCTTTGGTGGCATTTGGTTCTTTTTTTCTATGATCTTCCTAGTGCTTTGTTCTTCACTTCCCATCAAATAATGATTTCCTACATCCCTATTCCCCACACTATGACCTTATTTTGCTCTGTTCCTTCTTCTTATTGCTTCCCTTCCTTGGTCTTGTTTACACAGTGATATCTTTTCTTCCCCTTCTTCTTTTTCCTCCCGTCTCTCCCCTTTCTTCCCCAATTACTTCGTTCTTCTTTTTTTCCTTGCAGAAACCAGAAACTAAAATCTGATACTTCCTTCGCCAAAGGTATCCTTCGGGCCTCAGGAGAGATCTTAGGACTACTTAATGCGCAGATGAGGCATCTTCCAGGAATCCGAAAATTTCCAAAAAGAGAAGAATTCCCCTAAAAACCTTTACGAATTTCTCAACACTCACTAAAATGACCTAAAAAATTCCAGAGGAATATGCAATTCAAGAAGTACGTCAAACTGGGGGCCTGAGGGATGTGGAATACCTACCCCTCAACCGAGAGAGCACCTTAGGCAAAGAAGGACTCGATAGTTTTTCGTCTGTTACCCTCTTGGTTGCCTTTGCGAAAAGGTAATCGAATCTTTGTATACTGGGAGTTAATCAATCCTCCCCCAATTTTTTTGTTACTGGTGGGTATTACACCCCCCGGTGCTACGTTCTCCCACAGCATCGCTCAGCCGTCCACTCTCTTCTTCCAAACACCTTAGCAAAATTTCGTCAGAACAATATGCAATTTACCAGGAAAGCCAGTCCGGCGGGCCATGGGGGGGGGGGCGGAATACCTCCCAACTGAAAGATCACCTTCGGTAAAGGACGATTCGATAGCTGTTCGTCTGTTATTCCTAGCAACTATCATGGTAATCTTTGCGAAAGGGTAATCGAATCTTTGTAATATATTGGGGGGTGATCAATTCTCCCTTTTTAGTTACTGGGGGGTAGCCTGAGAAGTCTGAGGGGACTGAGAAGTCTGAAGAGTCTGAAGAGTCTGAAAAGTCTGAAGAGTCTAAATAGTGAAGAGTCTAAAGAGTAAAGAGCCTGAAGAGTCTGTGGCGAGTCTGAAGCGTCTGAAGAGTCTGAAAAGTCGAAAGAGTCTAAATAGTGAAGATTCTGAAGAGTCTAAAGAGTAAATAGTCTGAAGAGTCTACATAGTGAAGAGTCTAAAGAGTAAAGTCTGAAGAGTCTGTGGCGAGTCTGAAGAATCTGAAGAGTCTGAAGCGTCTGAAGAGTCTGAAGAGTGTAAATAGTGAAGAGTCTAAAGAGTAAAGAGCCTGAAGAGTCTGTGGCGAGTCTGAAGCGTCTGAAGAGTCTGAAAAGTCGAAAGAGTCTAAATAGTGAAGATTCTGAAGAGTCTAAAGAGTAAATAGTCTGAAGAGTCTACATAGTGAAGAGTCTAAAGAGTAAAGTCTGAAGAGTCTGTGGCGAGTCTGAAGAATCTGAAGAGTCTGAAGCGTCTGAAGAGTCTGAAGAGTGTAAATAGTGAAGAGTCTAAAGAGTAAAGAGCCTGAAGAGTCTGTGGCGAGTCTGAAGCGTCTGAAGAGTCTGAAAAGTCGAAAGAGTCTAAATAGTGAAGATTCTGAAGAGTCTAAAGAGTAAATAGTCTGAAGAGTCTACATAGTGAAGAGTGTAAAGAGTAAAGTCTGAAGAGTCTGTGGCGAGTCTGAAGAATCTGAAGAGTCTGAAGCGTCTGAAGCGTCGGAAGAGTCTGAAGAGTCTAAATAGTGAAGAGTCTAAAGAGTGAAGAGTCTGAACAATCTGAAGCGTTTGAAGGGTCTGAAGAGTCTGAAGAGTCTGAAGAGTCTGAAGAGTCCGACGAGTCTGAAGAGTCTGAAGGTCTTCGAGATCTGTTCAATGTAATCTGGTTTTTCGAATCCACGGTGTGCATAAAAATCACTAGTTGCCAATGAAGGCTCTGTCCCTAATGGCTCAAAAGCTCTCAAAGACCCACAAAATGTGTTGAGGGTTTGGCACTTGGTGAGAGGAAAGGATTTGAGTCTTCTGAAAAAATTTTGGGGGGACCGTAGGAACCCTTGGATACCGTTAGCGTTTCTCCATGGCTCCTTTGGTACATTTGCTTATATGGTTTCCTTGGCCCCAAAGCTTTAGGAACCCTTAACGGCACTTTGAGGTCCATAAGGACTCACAAAATCGCCTCAGTTTTTAAAACCTTGCAAGGTTAGGCTAGCAAGCACCAAGCACCCAAAAGAATTAAGGGTTTCCGGCAAGGAATTCAAAAAAATCAAAGAATCCAAACATTTACATGAACCAAAAGATCCAAGAAATTCGAAGAATTTAATGAATTCGACGAATCAGAACTTCAATGAATCAGAGGAATTTGATGTATCGGAGGAACTGCATTAGCATCCGAAGAATCCCGAAAAGTCCGAAGAGTCTCAAGAGCTCGACGAAGAGTCCGACGAATCCGAAGAGTCAGAGGAATTCGAGGAGCCTGAGGAGTCTGAGGGGACTGAGAAGTCTGAAGAGTCTGAAGAGTGAAGAGTCCGAAGAGTCTGAAGAGTCTGAAAAGGAGGAAAGGCTAAAGAGTCTAAATAGTGAAGAGTCTAAAGAGTAAAGAGTCTGAAGAGTCTGTGGCGAGTCTGAAGTGTCTGAAGAGTCTGAAAAGTCGAAAGAGTCTAAATAATGAAGAGTCTGAAGAGTCTAAAGAGTAAAAAGTCTGACGAGTCTGAGAAGTCCGAAGAGTCTAAATAGTGAAGAGTCTGAAGAGTAAAGAGTCTGTGGCGAGTTTGAAGAGTCTGAAGAGTCTACATAGTGAAGAGTCTAAAGAGTAAAGAGTCTGAAGAGTCTATGGCGAGTCTGAAGAGTCTGAACTCTGAAGTGTCTGAAGAGTCTGAGGAGTCTGAAGAGTCTGAAGCGTCTGAAGAGTCTGAAAAGTCTGAAGAGTCTGAAGAGTCTGAAGAGTTGAAGAGTCTGAAGAGTCTAAATAGTAAAGAATCTGAAGAGTAAAGAGTCTGAAGAGTCTGAAAAATCTAAAAAGTTTGAAGAATATAAAAATATTATACTGGAAGGACGTGGAAGAGTCTTGAAGAATCCAGAGCAACTGGAGATTCAGCAAAATCTGGACAATCTAGAGAATCTGGCTTCTTCAATGCTAGCTTACTTGGTACCTGTAGATGGCCTATTCATTTTAAATTCTCTGCAACGGGGACAAATAATTTTGACACGCAATTCTAATCAATAACTCATACCACAGTAAAAACCAACCCCGATTCAGCCGTTCGGCCCGGACGTACGAAAAAGTCAGTAAAATTAATTCCAACATCCGCAGCGAGGGGATGTTTCAGTGTTTAATGGATTTTCCAGCTCTCCCCTTAATGGAAACAAGAAAAAACGTCAGATGAGATTTGGACGGGCTCGTGTCGGTCGCGTCGCCGCGATTTTCTTTTCCGCAAGCGAAAAGCAAAATGAAGCTTTACAGAGAGGGCTTGCGACATTATCTCTCCTTTGTAAACAAGTCGATAAAAAGTTGTACTGTTGCCAGATTACGTGGGTTTTGAAAGTCGTGAATGAAACCTCTCATCTCGCTTCGTCTAAGTAAACAAGGTGAAAAAGTTAGAGAGAGAAGGGCAATTATGGAAATGGGAATTTTCGAATGAGCGAGATATTAAGGTTAGGAGTCTATTTTTATGAAAGTTGGTCGCCCCAGTTTCGTTTAAGGATAGTCGGGGTCGAGTTTTATTATCGTAATTAATTAACATAGCTTACATAACTTAATCACAGGGTAGGTTGATGACCCAGTGTCTAATTTGTTCTTAGTTGGACTTCTCCACTTCAGTTCCCTATTATCCCCTGCCATCTGCCGATCTAATTTGGATGTGGTTATTGCCCAATTTCATTGGACGGGAATTAGCGCCTAATTGGTGCCTAATTAGGCACCTAATTCTATACTAATTTTGCCTAATTAATTTTTTAATTAAGATCTCATTTACATCCAATTCTATTCCGATTCCTATCCTGTAGGTTAATTTACTCATAATTAGTAATTACTTTGTGCTAATTAGTAACCAAGCTGTGCGTTCCAAATTAAGGAACACAAAGGCAGAACTGAAAGAATACAACGAAATGAAGGGGTGAAGATGGCACAAAGAACACTGCGCCCCCCAGAGCTACATCTAACCCGCGAAAAGTGTGGGAGCTTCGAATTTTAAAGGAAAAGATCTTTAATCACCTTTTAATTCTGCGAGGCTGAAAAACACCCTCCAGATTAAGTTCTCAATATCATCATTACCTGTTTATACAAGTCGACGCCGGCAGAAAAAGGAGGGCACGACGTCCTAATCATCTCTTCGATCCGTAATGAGGTACGAATACTCCACCAAAAACGTTTGGGCTCTTCTTATCTCCTATCGATCGGTTGCACGAGAGTGGGAGGGGGTGGTGGTGATTTATCGGAGTTCTTGCCGTCTCCGTATCTACGTAAACATTAGGCGGTCTGGCCCGGGAAAGAGGTGAGCGCGAATTGGGTGACCGGGCTAGTCGACTTCTGGGTTGAGATCTGAAACAAAGACATTAAACAATATTACATTTTTCATATAATTATGCATGTGTTCGCACTCTACTTTTTCCGTTCGTTTCGGACGTTTCCGTGTCCCTTCTTTAGATATATCCAACTTAATCCCGCCAAGTTCTTTAGTTAGCTAGGGAATCCAATGAGAATCGGTAGAACCTAGGGAATAAAACGGTTAATATACGTCAAACGCAAGCTAGGAAACACTGTGAGTCTAGAAAACCTAGGAAAGCTAGGGGACGGGAATCTAGACACCCTAAAAACGCGTAAAATTTGTTGAATATAGGAAAGATGGGTACTCCAGGGAATTTAGGCATTTGAATGAATCTAGGGACGCTACGAAGGTTCCTTGAGAGTCTAGAGAACATGGGAACCTAGCGAACAGTCAAATCCAGAAGGAATACACAAAATACTGTAGAATTCAGAGAATCTAGAGCGCCTAGGAGGTCTATGGTCTCTAAATACTCTAGAGACTGAGTATGATCCAGGAGCCTAGAAGAACTATTACATTTAGAGAATGTAGAATATTTATGGACTCCTAGGAAGATGGAGAAGTGTAGGAAAACGTTTGAGCCTGGAATATTTATAGATCTCTGTTCCAGAGATTACAGGAAATGGTAAAACAAGAAATACAGACAATTTAAGAAATCTAAAGACTACTCAAGATTTAGGAAATCCTGGAATTTGGGGACACTTGGGGGACATCGAGAAATAGTAAAATCAATCAGAGTACGAAGTCTAAGAGAAATTTCACGTCTAAGGAGTGTAGGTGACCTAGTGGTTGTTATGACTCTAGGAAATCCTGGAAGTCTAAGAAATACACGCCGTCCAAGGTTTCTCCGAAATCTTGAGCATGAAGGAAAGATTGGAAAGAGAGCGAATCAGAACAGAAAACTGGGAAGACCAATGGGGTTGGAGAAACTGTGGAAAATTTCGGGACCAGCGAATGTAGAAAGTCTAGGCAATTTAGGAGACGGTAGAAAGTACATACTGGAAACCAGAAAATGTGAGGAATCTAAAGGTCTTACATACTTATAGAATCTGAAAAACCCAGAGGCTTAGGAAATCTATGGAATCTAGGAAATCAAATATGGAGAACCTGAAGAATCTGGAAGATTTGAAGAATCTGAAAGATCCGGAGAATCTGTAGGATTTAAAGAATTTTTTCAAAATTTTAAGAATGTAGAGAACCTAGAAAATGTAAAGGATCTGGGAAATGTTTTTAAATGGCCTAGGACATCTGGCAGATCTGTACAATCTAGGAAACGCAGGGAATCCATAGAGCTAGGCAAATGGATGAATCTATAAAATCTGGAATGGGCACTTGACAAATTTGTAGAAGCTAGAGGATCCAGCGAATGTAGGCAATTAGATAGATCCACGCTACTGAACCACTAGGGACTCTACGGATATTCCTCGGGCGTCTAGGGAACATGCGAACCAAGTGAACAAACAAATCCAGAAACAATACAGAAAATACACAGGATCAAACATTTCTAGTGAAGTTAAGGTATCTACGAAATCCCATAAATCTGGAAAGTCAAGGAAATTTATTGGAAATTTTGAAACTCTCACAATCTAAAGAACCTAGAGAATCAAGGGAATTTGGAAAATCGTGAGAATCTCGAGCATCTGGAATATCAGGAAAATCTCGAAAATCTGAAGAATCCGAATGATCCGAAGACTCCGAAGATTCTGAAGGATTCTGAGAACAACCCGAAGATCCCAAACAATCCTAAGAGTTCCAAAAATCCAAAGAAGACTAATAATCATAGAATCTAAGTGACCCATATAGCATCAGGGGGAATTAAGAATCAAAGGATCCAAAGGAATCGATAAAGTTAAAGGAACTCAATGAATTCGAAAGATCCAAGGAGCCTAACATATACAAAGAATACCAGGAATCCAATGAATTCGACGAATCCGAGGAATTCGATGAATCCGAGGAATTAGAAGAATCCCAAGAATTGATGAATGAAGGAATAAAAAATCAAAGAATCCAAGACATTTAAATGAACCAAAAATTCCAACAAACTCAAAGAACTTAATGAATTCGATGAATCAGAGAAATTCAATGTATTGGAGGACATGCATTAGCATCCGAAGAATCCGAAGAGTTCGACGGATTCGAGGAGTATGATAAAACACAAGGATAAAGTAAAGCCGTTACAAGGATAAAGTAAAGCCGTTACAAAGATAAAGTAAAGCCGCTCAAACCTAATTTTACGACCTTTCGAAAAACTTTTCTTTATGCCGGTCCCATAATTTATAATTACATAGTTGATCATTGTCCGGAATTGTGTAGGAATGTAAAGCAATTAAAGAAATGGCTATATAACAACAACACCATTTATGACAGTATCCTAGCAACGTTACGATGAAAATATCGAGAGATATTTACCAATTTTTTTTTCCTTTTTGGTTTCTCCGTTATCTAATCCCGTATCTAATCAACTCAAAGTATGCACTGCAGTAAGCGGCACATACCTGTTCTTTATGAATGATTGTAAGTCGGTGGTGGAGTAATTTTTCCCACCATTTTCTCCTAAAGTTAAGTGTAGGTAAAATTTTTTTTTTTTTTTTTACAATGGAGAATAAAATTGATTTGATTTGATTTGATTTGTATGAAGAGTCTGAAGAATCAGAAGAATTTGAAGAATCCGAAGAATCGAAAGAATCTAACGCATCTGAAGAATCGGAAGAATCTGAAGGATCTGAAGAATCTGAAGAATCTGAAGAATCTGAAGAATCTGAAGAATCTGAAGAATCTGAAGAATCTGAAGAATCTGAAGAATCTGAAGAATCTGAAGAATCTGAAGAA
Organism: Photinus pyralis; assembly: GCF_008802855.1. Taxonomy (NCBI): domain Eukaryota; kingdom Metazoa; phylum Arthropoda; class Insecta; order Coleoptera; family Lampyridae; genus Photinus; species Photinus pyralis. Next base: position 20,810,138 of record NW_022170250.1, read on the forward strand.
TCTGAAGAATCTGAAGAATCTGAAGAATCTGAAGAATCTGAAGAATCTGAAGAATCTGAAGAATCTGAAGAATCTGAATCTGAAGAATCTGAAGAATCTGAAGAATCTGAAGAATCTGAAGAATCTGAAGAATCTGAAGAATCTGAAGAATCTGAAGAATCTGAAGAATCTGAAGAATCTGAAGGATCTGAAGAATCTGAAGATCTGAAGAATCTGAAGAATCTGAAGAATCTGAAGAATCTGAAGAATGTGAAGAATGTGAAGAATCTGAAGAATGTGAAGAATCTGAAGAATCTGAAGAATCTGAAGGATCTGAAGAATCTGAAGAATCTGAAGAATCTGAGGAATCTGAAGAATCTGAAGAATCTGAGGAATCTGAAGAATCTGAGGAATCTGAAGAATCTGAGGAATCTGAAAAATCTGAATAATCTGAAGAATCTGAAGAATCTGAAGAATCTGAAGAATCTGAATAATCTGAAGAACCTGAAGAATCTGAAGAATCTGAAGAATCTGAAGAATCTGAAGAATCTGAAGAATCTGAAGAATCTGAAGAATCTGAAGAATCTGAAGAATCTGAAGAATCTGAAGAATCTGAAGAATCTGAAGAATCTGAAGAATCTGAAGAATCTGAAGAATCTGAAGAATCTGAAGAATCTTAAGAATCTGAAGAATCTGAAGAATCTGAAGAATCTGAAGAATCTGAAGAATCTGAAGAATCTGAAGAATCTGAAGAATCTGAAGAATCTGAAGAATCTGAAGCATCTGAAGAATCTGAAGAATCTGAAGAATCTGAAGAATCTGAAGAATCTGAAGAATCTGAAGAATCTGAAGAATCTGAAGAATCTGAAGAATCTGAAGAATCGAAGAATCTGAAGAATCTGAAGAATCTGAAGAATCTGAAGAATCTGAAGAATCTGAAGAATCTGAAGAATCTGAAGAATCTGAAGAATCTGAAGAATCTGAAGAATCTGAAGAATCTGAAGAATCTGAAGAATATGAAGAATGTGAACAATGTGAACAATGTGAAGAATGTGAAGAATGTGAAAAATCTGAAAAATCTGAAGAATTTGAAGAATCTGAAGAATCTGAAGAATCTGAAGAATCTGAAGAATCTGAAGAATCTGAAGAATCTGAAGAATCTGAAGAATCTGAAGAATTTGAAGAATCTGAAGAATCTGAAGAATCTGAAGAATCTGAAGAATCTGAAGAATCTGAAGAATCTGAAGAATCTGAAGAATCTGAAGAATCTGAAGAATCTGAAGATTCTGAAGATTCTGAAGATTCTGAAGATTCTGAAGATTCTGAAGATTCTGAAGAACCTGAAGAACCTGAAGAACCTGAAGAACCTGAAGAACCTGAAGAACCTGAAGAACCTGAAGAACCTGAAGAACCTGAAGAACCTGAAGAACCTGAAGAATCTGAAGAATCTGAAGAATCTGAAGAATCTGAAGAATCTGAAGAATCTGAAGAATCTGAAGAATCTGAAGAATCTGAAGAATCTGAACAATCTGAAGAATCTGAAGAATCTGAAGAATCTGAAGAATCTGAAGAATCTGAAGAATCTGAAGAATCTGAAGAATCTGAAGAATCTGAAGAATCTGAAGAATATGAAGAATATGAAGAATATGAAGAATCTGAAGAATCTGAAGAATCTGAAGAATCTGAAGAATCTGAAGAATCTGAAGAATCTGAAGAATCTGAAGAATCTGAAGAATCTGAAGAATCTGAAGAATCTGAAGAATCTGGAGAATCTGAAGAATCTGAAGAATCTGAAGAATCTGAAGAATCTGAAGAATCTGAAGAATCTGAAGAATCTGAAGAATCTGAAGAATCTGAAGAATCTGAAAAATCTGAAGAATCTGAAGAATCTGAAGAAGAATCTGAAGAATCTGAAGAATCTGAAGAATCTGAAGAATCTGAAGAATCTGAAGAATCTGAAGAATCTGAAGAAGAATCTGAAGAATCTGAAGAAATCTGAAGAATCTGAAGAATCTGAATCTGAAGAATCTGAAGAATCTGAAGAATCTGAAGAATCTGAAGAATCTGAAGAATCTGAAGAATCTGAAGAATCTGAAGAATCTGAAGAATCTGAAGAATCTGAAGAATCTGAAGAATCTGAAGAATCTGAAGAATCTGAAGAATCTGAAGAATCTGAAGAATCTGAAGAATCTGAAGAATCTGAAGAATCCGAAGAATCTGAAGAATCTGAAGAATCTGAAGAATCTGAAGAATCTGAAGAATCTGAAGAATCTGAAGAATCTGAAGAATCTGAAGAATCTGAAGAATCCGAAGAATCTGAAGAATCCGAAGAATCCGAAGAATCTGAAGAATCTGGTGAATCCGAAGAATCTGGTGAATCTGGTGAATCCGAAGAATCTGAAGAATTTGAAGAATCTGAAAAATCTGAAGAATCTGAAGAATCTGAAGAATCTGAAGAATCTGAAGAATCTGAAGAATCTGAAGAATCTGAAGAATCTGAAGAATCTGAAGAATGAAGAATCTGAAGAATCTGAAGAATCTGAAGAATCTGAAGAATCTGAAGAATCTGAAGAATCTGAAGAATCTGAAGAATCTGAAGAATCTCAAGAATCTGAATCTGAAGGATTTGAAGAATCTGAAGAACTTGTAAAATCTGAAGAATTTGAAGAAACTGAAAAATCTGAAAAATCTGGCGAATCTGACGCATGTGAGAAAACTGAATGTGGAAAGAAGAATTTGATGCCAGGAAAAGTTACAATGGACTGTAATTAGGTGAAAAAATGGATATGACTCAGGCGAATTTATTTAACCAACACACAAACTTTATTGTTTTTGAAAGTTGAAGACTTCTCTTTTCGTCAACACTTGCATTACAATACTGATATCGTAGCGCTTTACAAATTGATTAAGTATTTATTTGATAAAAATGTCGTTTCTCAACAGAAGAATTTGAAGAACTTGAAGTACACGAGGGCAAAAGAGGAGGAGAAATCGAGGGCAAGAGGACAAGGACGACAGAACAACGACGTCTAGACGAAGACGAAAACGCCAATGAGAGGACCAAACAAGAACGAAAGACAAATCGAAAATGTAGAATCGAGAGAAGCAGTTGAGAGGACAAGAGGAAAGGCGAGTACGTGAGAAAACAAGAAGAGAACTAGACGAGAAAATAAACCAAACACGAGGAGTACAACAGTATTGTACAATGACGAAGACGGAAAAACGTGAAAGTTTGAACGAAAAAAATTATCAGTTATAGCTCGAGCGCCATTTGTAAGGTTTTGCTTGCGGTATTCCGTTCGGGGGCTCAAGCCGGCTGCGCACGTGCGTTTTATTTCCCTCGTGGTAAGTGGAGGAGTAGTGGCAGTTCGGGGTTGCGTCTAATTGGTTGTACTTAATTAATTAGGTACACCCTGGAAGGATGGGAATTGACGATGCATTCCCGTTGCCTTATTTTAGGTACCCCTACACAAGGGTGTGTAACACGGAGTCTGGTCTTCTTTGGAAAGGAATGTCCCGCTGCCTTTATGGTTTCCTGGCATACACCCTTAAAAGGATCCTTCCGATCGATTCAAACAACCTCCCATTAAGGAGCCAGTTTATTTTCTCAGAAACCACAGAGGAAGGTGAAAACTGTGTTTGAATCAGGACGACCGACCTGAGCACAAACGCAAGAGATCAATGCAGACAAAAATGTTTTTTTGTGTCCGAACCCCCCTCCGCCTTTTTCTCTCTGTTCTCACTGATCCTTTTTCTTTGGTAGTCCATCTGTATTCTTTATTTTCAACAGTTAACTGTGGATGTAAGAAACCCCCCTTTTCTCTTCCTCTTTCGGCGTCCTCTTTAATTTCTCTCTGTACCCCTCTTTCTTCACACGTCGATTCGTCATCTGTGTATGTCCCGCTCCCCTTTAACTTTTCCGTTCCACTCACAAACTCGCTCTTCCTTTCCCATGCTAGTTTCGCATTTACTACCTTATTTCCCATTACTTCAAAAGTTCTCGCTCCCTTTTCATTTGCCTCTACTTGTAGGTTTTCTTATAGCGATTTCTCCGGTCGTTATTTTCCTTTTTCTACCACTACTCCCTACCGTTATGTTGTTCTTTATTTTTCCTCTTTCTTTTCTCTCATTTTCTCCTTCAAGTTTTTTATTCTTCATTTTCCTTATCCCATTGCTCTTCCCTTATCTTCAAATTTCACACCATGCGTACGTAAGCTGTGTTGCCTATCCTCCCGTCATGTCAACTCTTAGCTTTGCGATACCTAGAGCCTTTATATAAATAAACGATTGGTCGATGTACAAACTGCAACAACCAGGGAAAAGTTACGAAATTAATTATACGGTTTAATTCTGCACACACGTAATGCATGCGTTTTGAGTATCTTCCATAAGCGAACATTTTTGCCTTCTTCCCCCAACCCCTTTACACTAGACAAGCTCTACAACAGGAATTCGTGGTATTTTTTTCTTTCATAAAAGAACATTCGAATATCCGGAGAGACAATTAATTGAATCCTAGCACAGAGAAATTAAACTAAACATTCGCTCGTTTCTATTAAAATAAAACCGCTTATATTTAAATCAAGATTAGTGCCCAAAGCGGATTCCATAACAAATTCAAAAACAAGTCTACAAAGCACGTTTTATTGTCTATATACATACAGGGTGACAATTTGAAAACTTACCACCCCCCATATCTTAGTAAATAAACGAGATATTTAAAAAAATCAAAATCCGTTTCGGTAATTCGGAGGGGGAATCACAATGACATAGACATAGTTGGCGACGCAACCCCTCACACCCCCTGCGCCCTAGCCACCCCAACTTTTAAATCTTAAATAGGGACTCCCCATGTGTGATACGTCATTGGAAAGCTCTGAAAAAATGCTTTCCAACCATACCAAATAGCATTACATTTAGGTTAGTAATTATCGTGCAAATCAAAAAATAAACATGGAAAATCGTATTTAACTTGAACTTCCAAAGCCGACTCGACAGCAACTCATTTTTGATGCCAGTTATAATCTATTCTCAAACTCTTGTCGAACCTTTTCAAATGTTGGTTTTGCAATATTTCGACATTCTTGAATTATTATCTGTCTTAGTTCGTCTATGTTCGCCGGTTGCGTTTTAAATACGACAGATTTCAAATGTATCATATTAGTTTATTTTTTGATTTGCACGATAATTACTAACCTAAATGTAATGCTATTTGGTATGGTTGGAAAGCATTTTTTCAGAGCTTTCCAACGACGTATCACACATGGGGGGTCACTATTTAAGATTTAAAAGTTGGGGTGGCTGGGGCGCAGGGGGTTGGAGGGGGTGCGTCGCCAACTATGTCATTGTGATTCCCCCTCCGAATTACCGAAACGGATTTTGATTTTTTTTAATATCTCGTTTATTTACTAAGATATGGGGGGTGGTAAGTTTTCAAATTGTCACCCTGTATACCTATACATAACGATAATATAATTTTTGAGCCATTGCGTAATTAAAGTGTAACGTCGAACGCAACGCGGGTGGAAAACTGAACCCAGAACTTTCACCCTTCGTGGGAGGCACCCCGGAAAATCTGCGAAATATGCAGTTTTCAGCGTGACCCATTTGTAATCACGCCGACAGTAACATGCAGTCGTAATGTTTCTGTCAAATCCAGTGTAATTAATATAAAGTTACGGTTGCTACGTAAAAAATTACAAAAGTCCTCGTATGTGCATCGATGAGACTTCAGCGCATTTTTGGCGTGACGGATCAGTATTGCATTAGCAATCAGTATTTTATCAGAAAATTTTAATTATAAAATAAGGTTTATGCAAACATATATTTCTTTATTAATTTTCAAGAACTCTAATAATAATTGGACGATGGTATGAACAGTACGACTCGTAAACCGAACAATCAACAGTGTAGTTGACCATTTTGCCAAAAACTCCGTCAATTATTGTTCCGCCATTCGTTGTCACTGTTCGGGGAGAGATGATCACTATATTGAATTTCTCTTGAAGAAATTTCTCTACCCGATTTCCGACAGTTAATGGGAAATTAAAGTCTCCCATAATCAAGACGTCTTCAGTTGCCTCAATAAAATCCCCGATCTCCGATAACGCTGCAATCAACAAGTTGTTGCCTTTACTAGGAGCATCAGTGGTTCAAATTTCAAAGAAATAAGAGTCAGTCACTGCGCATGCCTACACATAATTTTTACTATTTGCGAAATGTTTGCCTTTACTAGAAGCATCTGTGGTTCCAATTTCAAAGAAATATCTCCATAAATAGGAAAGTTGGCATTGCGCAGATAATTTTTAGTATGTGCGCAATGTTTGCCTTTACTAGAAGCATGTGTGGTTAAAATTTCAAAGAAAAATCTCAGTAAATAGGAAAGTTCGCATTGCGCAGCCACTGCGCATGTCTACATAATTTTTACTATTTGCGAAATGTTTGCCTTTACTAGAAGCATCTGTGGTTCCAATTTCAAAGAAATATCTCCATAAATAGGAAAGTTGGCATTGCGCAGTCCCATTCCGCAGGGACTGGGCATGCGCACACAATTTTTAGTATGTGCGCAATGTTTGCCTTTACTAGAAGCATCTGTGGTTAAAATTTCAAAGAAATATCTCCATAAATAAGAAAGTTGGCATTGCGCAGTCACTGCGCATGCCTACACATAATTTTTACTATTTGCGAAATGTTTGCCTTTACTAGAAGCATCTGTGATTCCAATTTCAAAGAAATATCTCCATAAATAGGAAAGTTGGCATTGCGCAGTCCCATTCCGCAGGGACTGGGCATGCGCACACATAATTTTTAGTATGTGCGCAATGTTTGCCTTTACTAGAAGCATCTGTGGTTAAAATTTCAAAGAAAAATCTCAGTAAATAGGAAAGTTCGCATTGCGCAGTCACTGCGCATGTCTACATAATTTTTACTATGTGTGAAATGTTTGCCTTTACTAGAAGCATCTGTGGTTAAAATTTCAAAGAAATATCTCCATAAATAAGAAAGTTGGCAATGCGCAGTCTGCGCAAAATAGAGAGTGCAATAAAACTGTCTGAAATGGGCAAATATAGACCATAGCAGCTATCAATTAGCGAAAACCCGAAGTCTCTAGGTGTCCCAGGGGCCGAGATCTCGATGGAACGGACGGACGGACGGACGGGCGGGCGGACGGACAGACGGAAACACGAGCACATAAGCGTTACCTCAACTTCGTTGTGTTACGCTAAAAACCGCTCAGACCTGGATACGATATTTTTAACCAAAATTATACCACAAACTGTAAAACTCATCACCGTGTTATGATTTTGATTAGTTTTCACCTTGAAGTAGTTATCCTAGATAAGTCATATTAGTGACCGTAGTTAGGCAATGCCAAAAGTATATTTTATAAAAAAGCCATTCCTCTACGTCAATCGGATCGGCTTAAAATCGATATACGCACGGACAAGTTTTCAAGCGGCGTTAGTTATTTCGCAAATTCTAATTAAACGCAACCACTACGGGCTTAATGAATGTCCATTGCGCCAATAACTCGACAAGACGGAGATAATGCAAAAAACCGGACCTCTCTACGATGTCTAGATCAAAAGTTTTTCAATCCGCCCAGCCAGCCAGCCAGCCAGCCAGCCAGCCGGACAAAGTGAAATGATAAGCTCCTTTTTGTTACCAAAAATGCGCTAAAAAACACAAATTAAAGGGTATCATTACAAAATAAAAGTTAATGACAATTTAAAAAAACATCCAGCGGTAATTTACAATACAAAATATGGAGACGGGACTGCGAAAAGAGTCGGCGGAGGGCCGCAGATCGGCGCGGCGCGGCGGCAACAAACCGCGGAACGAGAGCGCCTCGGGCGCCACCAGAAGGTTTTCAGAAACCCTGCTTCTCGTCAGGAACGGCGGCGTCGGGTGCTCCAAGTAAGTCGAATGGAGAACGGCGAGCCCAGGAATTCTTGCCTTCGATAACACGAAAATTAAAACATCTTTAATGAATTTGGAATTCCTCTTAATTAGGCACTAAGGACCCCCAATCATTTACTGAAACACATTTAGCAAACAAAACCTGCTAATAATGGCTTATCATGGCTGAAATTCTAAAATATTAATTTTCCCTTCTTCTTCAAAATGACAAGAGACACAAAAAAAGACAACAGAAATATCTGGAAAAGAACGGTTACAAACGGCGGGCTGATGCATTTACGCAAAAGGTACAACTGATAGTACGTTTTGCCCATCTTTTTTAAGCATTAAGATACATCTTTATTTTACTTTTTATGGAATAGGTATTTACTACATTTGTAAAATTTATGGTATTTTATCATTATTCATTGACATAGAACATGTCTACATGTCTATTTTCTTGTAAAAATTTAAGAAAAAAACTATTTAATTTTTATTTTTATCCCATGATAATTAAGTAGCGTTTGAAACTGTTTTAATAGTAATTCTATTTGGCCCTTCATTCCAATCTTTAGCTTTAGCTGCCTTTGCGAGCCATAATAAAACGTGATGTGTCCATGTTTAACGACATTTCGCTTGCACGGCTAGCAGGATGTCATCGGTGTGGCTTGGCGCCGATTTCTCAGGTTAATCTAAAATGTAAAACAGCGAAACATATTTCTGTTCGACAATTTATTTTAATTTTAAATTCTTTTTTTCTCCAACCACCTGAATAAGACGCTATTTTGTGACAGTGTTCGGTACCTAAAATTGACGTTTTGCGGATTAATTAATTCACCATGGCAACTGTACAAAAAGTGGATACTTTTGGTCCTAGTACCAAAAAGAAATTGACCTTGAAAGTTGGCCAATTAAAAAATTACAATCACGGAGATATGTCACATTGACATCGTTTTACATTGCAGGTTGTAAGATATTTCTATACATACAAATCAAATATTTTTGCATATTCAATGCAAATAATGCTGTTACCTATACGTATGTACATGTATTGAAAATGATCTACGCTCGCTATTTTTATTTAAACCATGTGTAACGTAATTTACATATTCGATGAACGTAATTTTAATACGTATACAACTCGCCGTCGCGCGTAACGCCATCTACTTCAGACCCATTGCACTATTATGTGTCATTGTGAATTCAAAATTTGAAAAAGTTAATTGCAATTAATTTTAATTAAAAAACTGTACGGTAAGTTTTTTATTTCTATACAAAATATAACAATATTAATTGTGTATACAATAAAATGACTGAAACTGATAGCGACATGGATTGCACTCCGCCAGAGATTATAGAAACCGCAGAACATGCTACCTCAAGATTTGCTCCCTACAAAGTCGCGAGAGGTGAGAAGTAAGAAGTAAGAACGATAAGTTAACCTAAAAACTAGAGTGGCGTGACACGTGAGGACAAGAAAGCAGAAGTTTTTATACTATAGTAGTGAAACTGTGACTGAATCTAAATTCGAATATAATTTGAAGTAAAGGGGGTTGGAGAAAAAATTTTATGTTTTATTCGTACAAAAAATGCGTTTTCGGGACTCGGAAGGTTGCTGGACTCCGCTAACGCGTCGTCCAGCAACTATCTTCCTCGTCCCGAAAACTGACATTTTTTGTACTAATGAAACAAATAACTATTTTTTTAATTTTTTTTCACTTATAATTGCACAAGAGGTTTGTATTTTACCGATTAAATTTGGGTTGTTTAGGTTGAAAATCTGTTGCCTAGCAATTAGACGAGAAAAACTGTCAACTAATTTTAATACGACATCGAAGGTGGAGCATTTTTAGGTTGACAGTTTTTCGAGTTCAGTTGCTAAAAGGAAACAGATTTGAATTTCAACAACCCAAATTTACTCGGTTTAAATACAAACCTCGAGTGTAATTCGGCAGGACAATTGGAATTGGAATCGGTTATGTGCTTTGGTGCTGAGTAGACGTGCTCTTCCTGCGCTGTAAATTTAAATTCTCAATAGTAAAAGTGTGATAGTTATTATCATTAATCAAGATGCCTACAACAAGGAGTGGAGAAAGCGGCGGCATCAGTGATATGGACTTACTTGCACAAAAGGTGGTCGATAAACTTTTGGCATCCGATGTTTTAACAGAAAAGTTCAAATCTGCAATCTCTGTGTCCATAAAGGAAGAATTATCAACAGCCTTACAAGTTTACGAAGATAAAATTAACGCTCTTGAGCGTGAACTGAAAGAAAAACAAGCTGAAGTAGACAACATCCTAGACGCTCATGAGCAATATACGCGTGTTAACAGCATCCGTATTTTCGGTGTACCTGAAGAGCCTAACGAAAAGGTGTCCGAGGTGGTACGTAACATGTGTCAAGAGAAATTAAATTGTGTTATATCTATATCTGATATTGACATTTGTCATCGTTTACCGTCCGACGGGAAAACTCAAAAACCGATTATTGTAAAATTTGTACGTCGTGACATCAAGAACCAAATCTTTTACAACAAAAAGAAGTTAAAAGGTACGTCTATAGTTATCCGAGAAGATCTCACTCGTCATCGGATGTTGTTATTGAAAGAAGCAGTAAATATATTCGGCAGCAAAAGGGTTTGGACTAGCGATGGAAAAATTTGTGTCAAAACTGATACTGGTATCAAGAGATGCACAACTCGCCAACACCTCAACAACCTTGTCAGAAATAAGTGAAGATATGGTTATCGGACGCATGCAGCAATGTTTATGTACACTAAAGCGTAACCTAAGTTTGTAAATGTAAACATTTGATTTCTATCCTTATTGTATACTTCTTTGTGATTGTTTATTTTTTCCTTTCTTTAAATTTTTATTACATCCTATACTTGATTTTATTTTAGTTAATGCGTTTTGCGCACATCAATGTTAGGTCTCTAATTCCTAAATTGCACATTGTTCAAAGCTTCTTGGAAAATGATGATTATGATGTCTTAGCGGTCAGTGAGACTTGGTTGAATGCGAAAATAAGCGATGACTATCTTTGTACTCCTGGCTACAATTTGGTTAGAAATGATCGAGCTCAGGAGAAGAGAGGAGGAGGGGTCTGTATCTATATTAAAAATTCATTTAATTACAGTGTATTAAAAACCAGCAGTAACACATCTCAGCAGGTGTGGTTGAATATTATTATGACTAAATTGTCTCTGGTTGTTGGGGTGGTATATAAATCGCCTGAAGTGAACGGTAAGATATTCTGTGATGAATTTGAGGAGACTTGTTCTGAGTTTTTACTCAAGGTTGACTTCTTCATTTGTTTAGGGGACCTAAATATTAATATTTTAGATACAGCGTCGCATAAAACACGTTATTATTTGAACATGTTAGAATGTGTAGGTTTGGTTCAAATTATTAATGAAGCAACTCGATCTGACACGGCACTCTTAGACCACATATTGGTATCCGACATTAATCGTATACGAGAATCTGGCATTGGTGGCACATTATTCGCTGATCATGAAACCATCTTCTGTGAAATCGAACACGATAAAACTGAACCATATAATTTCTACAAAACGGTACGTAATTTTAAAAATGTTAATATGGAGCTGTTTTTTGCAGACATTCAAAGAGTGGCATGGCAAAGGATATTCTACTTGAGGGACGTAGACTCAAAAATAAATTATCTTAATAATCATATACTAAATATAATAAACAAACACGCACCCTTAAAAATAGTTTCAGGAAAAACCAAACCCCAGGCTCCGTGGTTATCTGATAACACGAAATACTTAATGCGTCTAAGGGACAAAGCTTACTGTAAATTCAAGCATACCAAATCTCCCCAGCAGTGGGAATACTATAAAGCGCTTCGTAATCTCACCAACAAAACTGTAAAGTTGGAAAAAAAAGCGTTTGTTGAATTTAAACTTAGAGGAAATGACCCTAAAGTCTTGTGGAGAGAGCTTAAAAAATTAAAAGTTGTTGCCAATAAGGAGAAATTAATTCCTCCGCATCTTCAACGGGCTGATGAGATAAATGATTACTTTGTTGATAATATTCCCATTGTTGCTGGCGATTAGTTTAATATTGACGACTATTGTGTTTCCTCATCTCAAATTGTGGTCAATTTTGAATTTTCCGTTATCGATGTACCTACGATTGCCAAGATTATCAATAGTATTAAAACGAAATGTGCTGGTTGGGATGGACTAAACGTTGACATTATTAAACTATTTTGTCCTAACATTTTGCCGTATGTGGCTCATATAATTAATTATTGCTTACTTACTAACACATTTCCAACCCTTTGGAAGAAGGCAATAGTAATTCCTATCATCAAAGGAGCTAAAGCAGATAAATTCAGCGACTTACGCCCAATCAGTCTACTGCCCGTACTGTCAAAAGTTTTCGAAAAGATAGTGGACGGCCAACTACGTTGTTACTTGACCCAGAATAACATTCTCCCTGACAATCAATCAGGGTTTCGGCCTGGTTATAGCTGCACCACTGCACTACTAAATGTTACGGATGATTTACTGAAAGCTAAGGATGAGAACAAGATGTCCATATTGCTACTCTTGGATTTCAGTAGAGCATTCGATACAATTAATCACCAAACTGCAATTTCCATCTTACGTGCTACAGGTCTTTCTCCTAATGCTACCTCATTACTTCATAGCTACCTAACGGGCAGGTCACAGTGCGTTACTTTAATGGGTAAGTCATCTGGGTACAGGGAACTATCTAGGGGTGTGCCGCAAGGGTATATTCTTGGCCCCTTATTGTTCACTATATATACTTTGTTTTATACATCAGTTCCTAAGACGTGTCTAGTTCACATGTATGCAGACGACATGCAGTTGTACCACTCCTTTAAAAGTGAACATTTACACGAAGCGCTAAATCTGATTCAAAGTGACCTTAAGGCTATTGAAAGGGCTTCATTGGAGCACTCGCTGGTTCTCAATCCTCTAAAATCGGCAGTCATGTTGTTTGGTAACAAGCAGAAAGTCACCGACTTGAAACATTTGGTAAAATTCAGAATTGGCGACAAAGCTGTTGCACTAAAGGAGGAAGCAAAAAATTTAGGAATAATGATAGACAATTCGTTTAGATACAACAAATTACTCACTAGCTACATCCAGAGAGCATATGCAAATTTAAAATGTATCTTTCCCCATAGGCACTACTTGTCCCAAACTTTAAAAGCTCAACTCTGTAACGCGCTGGTACTAAGCCACTTTAATTACTGTTCGCAAGTCTACGGTCCGTGCATCACTCAGGATATGTCTGCAAGAATACAGCGAGTACAAAACTCCTGTATTAGACTAGTATTTGGTCTTAGGAAGTTTGATCGAGTATCTTCCAAATTAAAAGAATTACGCTGGTTCAGCATGAGGGATAGGCGACTGCTTACTGCGGCGTGTCTGTATCATAAAATTATCTGGAACAAATCTCCTCCATATTTATACCGCAAAATATCTTTTAGAACCGATGTTCACAACTTAAATTTACGGTTTAGAGGTGGGATTACTCCACCCTCTCATCACACAGAAATGTACAAGAGATCTTTTAGTTATAATATTTTTAAAGTATATTCGTCTGTTCCAGATTTGATTAAGCCCCTTTCTCCGCAGTATTTCAAAATTAAATTGCGTCAAATATTAGCCCATGACTCTGTACGTACGTTGTAGATTGTCATTCATATCTATCTTGTTTAACTTGTCTCTCGTCTCTTTGTCCGCTTTTCTTAGTATATTACTCAATCTCTTTTCATCTCACTCTCATTTAGTTACTCCTATGTGCATTTATTACTATTTCATATTTTCCTTTTTATTATATTACTCAGTTATAAGCATTACTTGATTATGTTAATTCTAATTGTATTCAGGGAGTCGGTGGAAGATCAGAACCTGCCTGTGCAGCAACTGACCCGATAACCCCTGTGGTTTCCATTTCTTTAATTTGGTGGAAATAAACACATTATTATTATTATTATTATTATTAATTTAACGAACAAGAAATTCACCACTTCAAGCAATTATTGACAAATGTCATACTAGTCATATGGAAACGGATAATGCGATAATTGGTTAGAAATTGAATAAGTGAAAAATAGTAATTATACAGCAAGGTAAAGAAGTTGATTTTCTTAGCCGAGCGGTATTATTTCCCGAGACGCTTCGCGTCGAGGGAAATAAAACGAGGCGATGAAAAGTCTTCTCTACCGTGGTTTATATATTATTTTATTCACTACTAGCAGATGAACTGTTTTAACACATATTTAAATATCTTTGGCGATTTTAAGTACCTATAATACAAGAAAGCTGTGACTTTGACATTACATTATTTGTAAGTCGCATTTGTCGTGTTTCGCTAATTTCTGTTAAATAAATATGGGTAGTGAATTTTCGTGCACTCCTCTAGACATACGAGAGGCAGCAAAAAGCGTGGCCGCTAACGACCTCTTTCCTGAAAAATCAAAACATTATTACAATAAAATTTATTTAAATTTTAAAGAGTGGCGTCAAATAAAATGTGTTTCACAAGTTAGTGAAAATGTTATATGTATTTCGAAGAATATCGCGTACAATAATTGTGTGATTAATTATAATTTTCAAAAGTAAGTTCTTTAAGTTCAATAAAATCCTTGCTTACTTCGTTAACATAACCATAGAGTAAATAATATATACACAACGTAGAACGATAGAGTTATTTATTTATTGCCCCTTATTATAGGCAACCTAAATGTCAAATTCATTATCTCCTACTAGAAGAGAAATAATCCACGAGGTAGAGAAAAATAAAATCTAGCATCGAATACCAGCCTACTAATTATACCGTTGTAATGCTAGTAGTGAATAATAGTAAACCAAGGTAGAGAAGTTGATTTTCTTAGCCAAAGCGTCTCGGGAAATAAGAAGTGAGGCGATGAAAAGTCTTCTCTACCGTGGTTTATATATTATTTTATTCACTACTAGCAGATGAACCGTTTTAACACATGTTTAAATATCATTCGAAAACACGATTTTATGTACCTATAATAGGTAGGTACTTTTACAAGAAGGCTGTGACTTTGACATTACATACATTATTTGTAAGTTGCATTTTGCGTGTTTCGCTAATTTCTGTTAAATAAATACGGATAGTGAATTTTTGTGCACTCCTCCAGACATACGAGAGGCAGCAAAAAGCGTGGCCGCTAACGACCTCTTGCCTGAAAAATCAAAACATTATTACAATAAAATTTATATAAATTTTAAAGAGTGGTGTCAAACAAAATTTGTTTCACAAGTTAGTGAAAATGTTATGTTGGTGTATTTCGAAGAATATCGCGTACAATAATTGTGTGTGATTAATTATAATTTTCAAAAATAAGTTCTTTAAGTTCTGTTCAGTTCAATAAAATCCTTGTTTACTTCGTGTACATAACGTAGAACGATAGAGTTATTTATTTATTGCCTCTAACTATGGCAACTCAAATGTCAAATTCATTATCCCCTAATAGGAGAGAAATAATCCACGAGGTAGAGAAAAATAAAATCTAGCATCGAATACCAGCCTACTAATTATACGTTGTAATGCTAGTAGTGAATAAACCACTATATAGTGCATTTGTCGCTGGAAAAGTTGCAGGTAACTTTTGCCGCTGTCAAGGTGACAATTGCACTGCAGCTTATGCGATTTTTTATACATGAGTTGAATTGTCAATTATATTTTTTGTGCCCCTTTACACGGCCCCCCTGTCATTAGTGTGCCCCCGCCCGAGTTAATTGGGATGGTGGGATTTTTACCCCTGCTCTTTTGGGTTTTTTAATAGGATGATTGTCCCTGGTGCCTTTTTTTAAATACGGGATTAATTGGGATATGTAGAATCTTTGTTTTTACTTCGGTTTTTACCCTTTCGGAAAAATTTTTGTTGGGTTTTTTTCTTTTGCATGTCGTAGACAGTCGCCTTTAAAATAAATAAGATTGAAAGTACCCAATGCTTCGAGCTATTTAAGCTACTAAGTTTTTGTGCGACGGATCGAGGTTTTATTAGCAAACTCATTTGATGCTATAGTTTGAGATATAATCTGCATGCAAAGAATTGTGTCACAAAGCTACTGCTTCAAAACCGAGCATTATATGATGATTCCTTGGACAGTAAAGAGATTCTTTATTCAATGGTTATACTTAAAGACCTTTGCAGCCGACCGACCGACCCATCGAACAGCCAATATAAGCGCTAATTTTTTTCAAAAACGCGCTAAAAATATTTACTATTCACATTCATATAAAATAACGATTTGTAAATTATGTTCGAAAGCGATGTAATCTTAGATCAGGTTTTAGATAGTTGAACAATCACTACTATAGGGGGTTGAAATAATCATCCTTTTTTGTAGGGGATGGAAGGGGTTAAAACGAAGTAAGACCACTTTTTTTATTTGATAATTGTATTCGAAAGAGCCATAATCACACAGTGATTCAAATACCTACTACGACCAAGGAGTTAAAGTGCTATCATCCCCTTTGATAGGAGGGCAGAATACGGTAGCACCATATCTTTATAATCGAGGTATTTTCTCATAATATGAATCTTATCATTATAGAGATAACGTTAAAGTATGTACATAAGTAGGTACATAAAAATTTGAACTTTGAAGCAGTGTATCTTTTGAAATAAAAAATTTACGGAAAAGAAGTATATAACAAATCTGTGTCAAATTGGATGGTGTACAATTTCTAATAAAAATTTTTTGTAAAGTGAATCTATAAAAAGCGATGATTGAAAAACTAAGAAACCAACCAAATTTCTTTAGTTTTAAGGGTGGTACGGGGGAAGCTCGAGGGGTGGGAGGTCGAAAATTTGGATTCTGAACCAACAGATATTCCTCCATAACATGCAAAAAAAATTAGAACAACTTCTCGTTTTGCAGGAAATTGTCCATTTTCAGTCTCTATTTCCCGTTCCCTATACAAAATGGTGATCGGTGAAGAAGACGCAAAGAAAAATGTAGAACTGCGGACAAAATTTAGACCCGAATTTTGCGAAGAAGATACAGTTAACTGGATCAAAGATTATTCAAAAGTTACAAAATCAAACTGGATTGTCCAACGGAATTACCAAGACCCAAAAAAATCATAAAATATTTCATACTTTTCATTTTTTTTCTGTATCCAAAATGCTCTTTATTACCTACTTGGTACCAATCTTTTGAAAATACAAATGAGGATAGTGTAATGTTCATATTACACATGATTGATCACGATCACGAAATCGGATAGGATATGTAAATACATTCACTGCTTCCATATCCCATACTAGTTCGTGCAACCGATCACAATCTTGTATAGGGAACGGAAATTTGCTTCCCGGACTATTCTGCAGAATGCCCGATTTTAATAGCAGACTTTTACGGCAATCGCTTCCAAAGTGGCTCATCTTCTTGCCCTTGTAATATTGGACGCTGCCCCTTTTGGCTTTTTTTTGCTACGATAAAAGTTGACTCTTTCGAAGGTGATTCATAATTTTAATTACCTATCCATAGGTGCGATTAAATTCGCGTATAGGATCTGGTGTAGTACACTACAGCGCTTTTGTATTTGCTTGCAGTTCTAGGGGAAATCTGCGAATTAAACAATGTATTGTAGCTTCGTTATTCAGATGACATTAATTGTTGAGTATTATTTCAATTTTGCGTGGTAATAATGAGTCATGATCTGCGTTTTCTTGCAAGGAGCTAACCAACTCATCTAGCCAGGTAGAGCAATCAACACACATGAGGAAAATTCTGGATAACAATAGTTTGTATTCATAATCGTTCCAATTGTAAATATCGCCGCGTTGTTTTTTGTTTTATTGAGCCATGCTGCCGTGACCAACGCGGCCGACTTCTGGATATGACATTCGCGTTATCATTTTAATTAAATCTAAATTCACTCTTTTTACACATCAAACGATGGGCGCGATGTATTAAATTGGTTTTTTAAAAGACGATAGTATTTTCTTCCGCACAATTAAGAGTTTTTGGTATGTTATTTCTGGTCTGGTCTACACAAATTTAGAGAAATCTGAAAATAAAAGGCTGTATATTATGTCAAATTATTTGATCATATCGTAGATACATCTGATATCTGTTCTAAGGATTTAATTTTGTATCTTGCAAAAACAATTTAAATAAGCATTTATCATAAGTATATTAAACCTGTATCAAGTTCCAACTTGGCAAAATTTACACAGTTTCTTAAAATAACACCATACATGACAACACAATTTACAATGGGCGTTTATTGAACAGTAACAATGCCTTGATAGATTCTCGACCGTCTTTTTTGGACGTCGCGTACGAAGTCACCTATACCGGGTGGTGCACGGTAAGTAGGAACATAGGGATTTAACATGGGAAATTAGTTTTATGCAATATCCTGTCCTCCTGTACATTTTACAGAAAAAACTAGAGTTTAAAGTTGACAAAACTGTTTTTACATGTTTTATTAAGCTTTTGGTATACCTGAAAATTTAAAAATAAACTTGTGTTTTAACTCGTGTTTTAATAATAAATATGCTTATAGACTAAGAAGCTGTCGGATTGATATTTGCAGAAATGGTCTTTCGCAAATACGGTTCCCGAAACGACTTCTTGTTACAAGTAATAGCTCAAGGTTCCGATTCACTGCTGTATTCGCAACTTGGCGACTTGTGCTTTTCTGCTAGACAACTTGAAATAACCACCCTTTCCAATGTCAAGCACCTTGACTAGCAAAAAGGTCTATTTACGCACAGTTGTACCGTTTTAATTTTCGAAAAACTCGTATGCTCAGCAACGGCCATGAAGTTTCACATTTGCATTATGTCGCTACTCGTTATAGTACAACAAATCACCGATTACTTAAGAGAACATCTATAGAATGCACGGATTAACATTATGGACATCTAACTCAACTTCGAATTGCAACCTTCCCGCTTAAAACGGGTTAACAGTATATGTTCGATAGATCGTTGTATTCCATTGTAAAATTAAGCAGTGTTTTCTTGAAAGATTTGTAGATATTCGTGTCATGTGTAGATACGTTAACAATAAAAGTAATATAATTGCTATTTATAGTGGGTAAAGTTAGAGGTTACCTAGGAAATGTATAAACCTATGAGGCTTGTCGTCTTGTCGAGTGAGGAGGTACATGGACGTTATAATTTATTAAAAGTGTACATATCCACCATAAATAAATTTATGCACATCCACGGAATTTAAAGTTTCCAAATGTGAGTGTTGTGTTTATCTACGCTGCAAACTTCAAATTTGTCAACGTAAAAGGTGTTGCCAACACAACTGAAGACATATTAATTCTAAAATTTCCTGTAGTTTTTGATTATTATTTTTTAATTTAATTAAAGCACCGAAATAGAAAAAATAGTATGAAAAACACGTGTTAAAATGCTTTATTGTAATACTCCTATCTTGTGGACACTCATGGCTCCGCTTCGCTACACCACTCGTGCCACAAGATAGTCGTATTACAATCGGTCGCATTGTAACACTTGTCTTTCAATATACTATTTTATACAAACGCGAGGATACCTATCAAAATTACTTAAAGTTTGACAACTAATTTTGTAGAAAACTGCCATCTTCCATAAACCCCTATATTAATTAACACTCTTAAGCTGAATTAAAAAAGCTTTTCATTTATAATATCAAATTCCATCAAAGGCAAAAGCAAGCTTCTGAGTATGCTCATTAAACTTTTTGTGTGTACAATATTACTGAAATATTCAAAATTGATTAAACATAAATAAAATTGTCAAATATTGCTGTATTTATTTCGTCTGGCAGGATGAAATTTTTAGAAATCTTAATTAAGATTGACATGGGCGGTCTCCTTCTTATGTAATTAACATTTGTAATTAAATTTTTATTAATTTGTCGTTGGTCTATGTAACAGCATGGTGATTATTGTGTCATACGAGAAAGCGGTCAAGGTTGTTTTTGTTTACATTTTTATTTTATTTAACGTAGAATTTCCGGGAATTTTGTTTGGTTTTTATCTGTTATCAAATGTAAATGCTTAATTTAATTAACAGGTGGATGTGATTTATCGCCTTTTCTGTGTAGTTAAGGAAGATGAAATTTTATTTTTCCTAGAATTTAAATTTGGATTTATGTCTTAATTTCTGATAACAAATTGATTTAGAAAAAATACCTCTATTTTTTGGTCTATTAAATAGGACGCTAACAGAAAAAGCGGGGCTTTTTAGCCACAATCTACGCAGAACTACATACACTTCATTGGAAAATTTAAATGGGCTTTGCCAGAGTTTACGCAGTATTACGTTCGTTGAAGCTTTGAAATCGGCTTTTTGCTACATGCAGCACCGAGTTACGTTTCGTTGAAGAATTTATTTCGCTTCTTGCGAGTTCCATCGATGATTATTTGTTCTGAAGCCACAGCCAGCATTGAAAGTTTCGTCTAATGCGAGTTTGAAGTTTGAAAAAGTTTCGTGTGTGAAGCCGGAAGCCCAATTCGCGGTTAATTATTTGTTCTACGTTTTTGAGTTTGAAGTTTTGTTCATCTAAGGTCCTGCAAGGAGAGGTGTTTGTCGGCGCACCCATAAGCGTGTTGTCAACGTAACTCAGTTTGAAGTTGAGTTTCTTTATTTGGAACCTCCTTGTCTACTCGAAGAGAAGATGCTGCAATTACCTGAGGTCGTTAGTGTAAAATGTGTTCATTCAACATTGTTTTTGTGAACTGTGTAAGGATACCTTTTATTTGGATATTTCAATTCCCGGACAAGTAATGTAAGTAGTTAAGTCTTAATTATAGTCTATTTCTAATAATTGTTAGTGTTTTTGTACCATTTTCCTTTTGTGTTTTAAGATTAAATCGCATTTTTGTAATTTTCACTTTAATTTTCCGTGTGTTTCATTATCAACGGCGTCTTTTCTAATTTACCTGTGTTTTTATTGGATGCTTGCCCAAGGTCCATTTTAATTATTCAACATTTTGCGAATCAGTTTGGAGATTAAGGTATTTGGTTTGACCCACTATCTGTTAGAAGTTAAAAGGTTACCTGAGAGCAGCGTCTAATCTCTCTTCTGTGCTGGGGAGAAGTTTTGTGCCGTAATAATAAATAAAAATATATAAAATCTAAAATAAGTAATGATACCACGTACAACACGGAATAGTATATTATGCATCAAGTTTTATAAACGACACTTTAGACGCAAGTTTTATATTAGGCACGAGCGGACCGTAGTGTTGCAAATATTTAACACCCAGTTTCTAGAGAAGTGTAGAAA
>NW_022170250.1:20831398-20832160 GCF_008802855.1 Photinus pyralis
GACTGTTACATATTAGGCGGAAAGCGCCGTTCTTGAGCTCAACAGGGCCGTTGCGATCTGTAATTCAAAAGGTAATTTTATTATTCGTTGACTTGACTCCTTGATATAATGTTGGATTACATACTGGTTTGCGATACAATCGTATTGTTATTATTATAATCCTCACTAGGAAGTGAGGATTATTTGAATCGCCTGGAAGATTCCTTGTAAGGTACCTACGTTTCATTTCATTGTTGCTATTCAGTTTCCTACTGCCTTTTAGGGGTGTCGTGTTTCACGAGATAAGCTAATAAAAATATGGGTCAATGTCTTCCTCGAGTAACAGTAGTCGTCAAATTTGTTTCTGTGCCAAATGGACAGTTATTTACTTTGGATAGTCGATCCCAAAGAGGTGCATCTGGACTTGACCACAACAATTGTGGAAGTCGGCTGGGGAAAGGTAGTCCATCCATCAAGTGACTCTGAAGCGGAAGCTGACAACAAAAATGGCGGTTGACGTACTTTGGGCCTATCCGTACCACAACTTCAAAGAGATTGCTTCTAAGCATTTGGTCAATAGCAATCAAGGTATACTATAACATAGTCTTGAACTGAATCAGTACGACTGTTATAAAAATGTCCTTAAATGAAAAGGCTACAACTGGAAAACGCAGCAATATTTACCAGTCGTACGATGGAATGTTGCGGTCGCGGAAGTGATGCTTCATTTATACTTAACGGAATTGCACGCTCTGGTACAATTGATACAGAAGACATTACATC
>NW_022170250.1:20832260-20842341 GCF_008802855.1 Photinus pyralis
CGCATTAAGACTTCTAGAGTTAAAAGAATTCAGCCAACTCTCATATTGCCTTTTTTCGATGATAATATTTCCATTTGCCCCGCAAGGACTTTGCTCTTGTACTTGAAAGAAACACACTCCTTTCGAGATAGCGTTTCTAGTTTTTTTATAACTTATAAAAAACCCTACCGAGCTGCAACCAGCCAGACCATAAGTAGATGGCTTAAAACAGGGTTAAGGCAAAGCGGCGTAGATACGAGCCATTTTGGGGCTCACAGCACTCGACATGCCTCTACCTCACTGGCATCGAAGAAGGGTATCTCGTTTGATACAATACGGTTAGCAGCGGGTTGGACCGAAAAATCCAAGGCATTCGCGCTTTTCTACAACAGGCCGATAGTAACAGATGGTACGCATTTTGCGAGGGCGGTTCTTACTCCCTAAGGTCTTTAGTTCTTTAGTAGTTACAGTTTAAATTTTACATAGTTACACAGTTTTACATAGTAGTTACAGTTTAAATGCAATTTAAGTGAGATTAATGTTTTGGTTTCATGTTTTTTACACTATGTATTAGTATTGGTATATTATACGGTATTACACGTTATCCTGAAACTTTTGTTGCAACTTACTTTAAACGGCTACATGTCAGTTATTTTCGAGACGAGGGAGAAATATAATTCATGGATTAAACGAACTTACCTTAATGATGTTTAATCCTAATTATATGATCCCTCGTCGAAGAAAATAACTCCCACCCCCATCCCTCCCTGACCGTTGCAACAGGGGCTTTAAACTAGAATGAAGTCAGCGGGCAAGCGGCGGATGGATGGTTACGGGCGGGGGACCCATTTATTTTTTTCCTTTTTGCTTGCTTAGCTTTTAAATGTGTGATACTTGACGCCAAGCGAAGTTACTACATGTCAGTTATTTTCTTCGACGAGGGATCATATAATTAGGATTAAACATCATTAAGGAAAGTTCGTTTAATCCAGAATATGGATTGCAGCATGAAATATGCTAATTGTGGAAGTCAATTTTCATTTTTGTTACAACACAAAAGGCCACCAGAGGGCGTCTTCAAAATCGATGGCGTGCTACTGACCTAATGGGATTGTATGCTTAATTACCAGGAATTTTAATTTAAATTAGCCGAAATTGTAATAGATTGTCCCAGTTGTATATGACATTGGCGTGTGTAACTCAATACCGAACGCCTCATTGGATTGCTTCACCACTTGCGTCCAATTTATCTCTTCAATTTGACGATTTTTTAGTTTAGTTCGCAGTACAGAAACTAAAACGAGCGCTTATTGCTCATTCACTTCTTTTTTGTTGTTGCGTGGTCGAAGGACAAATTGCGCATAATTTCGTGTTACAACAATGCAAATCGAAAGGTAGGCGCCCGGTTGATAGCCACTTTTTGCACTTTTAATTTTAATGCCGGTAGTTGTTTAATTCTTTTTATATTTAAATACGTCGAACGCGATTGCATCTCGGCATCCTCCGAAATTAAGCCGAAACGGTGCGAGCTTGATAACGAAAACCTCATTTTTCTCAGATTAGAAAACATTTTCCTGCCAATTTTGGTCCTTCTGAAGCCGGTGACGTATTTATTGCGATTAAAACGCAATTGGGACTCCGCGTCTTACCGAGTGCGTCGAAAAAGGCACCTGCATCGAGATAGCAACGTCCGCCAATGAGGGTGGTGGGATAGTGGTCCCTCATTTTTGTTTAATTAACGCACGATTGATTATGGCAAAAGGTGAATCATCTTAAGACAAATGACGGCGACGGATGTGAATAATCAAAAGGTGGGAAAAATGAGAATGGCAGGTTGTCTTGTGAATGGGACGAAATTTGGAATTTGTTCGCGGTCGGTGACGGGGCAGAAATCCGGTAGCAGGTGTCCCAATTCTTTTAGGAATATTCGTCCGCGCGTACGTTCAAAGTGAATGAAATGACCCCGATTGAAAAAATTTGCATTTCGGATTGGCCTGTGGCGTTCAAAAAAGCGAAACGCGTTTTGGGTGTAGGTTCGAGATGTGGGCTTAATTTATGCCGAAATCGCCTTCGACTTCGGCGAAAGCCATCTCGGGCATAAATTCCTGTCGTGTTTATCAAAATGTTATAATTTTGTAAACATTAGAAAAGTCTAAAATATTCCAGCACGTTTCCGTCACAGTAATAATGCTCTTCAAAAACGTGTATCGTGACTTTCCTCGAAAAATGCATAGTTTAGGAGATATAGAGCAAAAACTGAAAAAAGTTCGAAAATTGTTCGGTTTTTCATGTGCCATGCTTTTTTCACAACTTGGGTATATTTCCTTTTCCAAAATATTTCCAAAATTTCTTTAATATCGCACACATTTCCAATGTTCTTTATACATTCTAGAAGCATTTTGAAATTGCACTTTTCCAACATTTTTGTAACATTTCTGAAATATCTTTTCTACACAAATATTTCAAAAATTCAAAAAAAAATTCAACTTGATTCTTAAACATTTCCAACATTTTTTGCAACTTTTTGATATATTTCTGAAATATTTTAAAAATTTTTAAACACTGTCAATATTTCAAAATTCATACCAAATTTTTTTGTTAACAAATTCTAAATTTCGAAACATTTAGAAACATTTTCTACAGGTTTCAAAACCCTTCCAAAATTTTGAATTCTTTATTCCAAAATTTTCAAAAAAAAAACAAAATAATTTTGTTTGCTCCCGAAGCATTTTCAAAACATATTTTCGGATTATTTCCAAAATTTTCAAAACATTTCCCAAATTGTTGAAACATTTGCAAAACATTAATGTCAAAGAAATTTCATGTTTTAAAAAGGTGTAGGAAACCCGGAACTTTTGGAAGGTATGTGCAAACCTGTCGGAAACCTTACTGCGCATTTCCAAAGCGTATGCGAGCGAGCGAAAAAGAACTTGAGAGCGGAAAAAAACGCTCATAAGCGGGAAAAGCGCTCGGGAGCGAAAAAAGCACTCGCGAGCGAAAAAGAGCTCGCGAGCGAAATGGAGCTTGAGAGCGGCAAAAAAACGCTCATAAGCGGAAAAAGCGCTCGGGAGCGGAAAAAGCACTTGCGAGCCGAAAAGAGCTCGCGAGTGAAAAAGAACTTGAGAGCGGAAAAAACGCTCATTAGCGGAAAAAGCGATCTGGAGCGGAAAAAAACGCGAGCGAGTGAAAAAACCACTCGTGAGCGGAAAAGAGTTCGCGAGCGAAAAAAGAGCTTGAGAGCGGAAAAAAAGGCTCATAAGCGGAAAAAGCGCTCGGGAGCGAAAAAAGTACTCGCGAGCCGAAAAAAGCACTCGCTAGTCGAAAAAGAGCTCGCGAGTGAAAAAGCGCTCGGGAGCGGAAAAAAACGCGAGCGAGTGAAAAAAGCACTCGTGAGCGGAAAAGAGTTCGCGAGCGAAGAAGAACTTGAAGAAGATGGAAGATATGAGCAAACCTGTCAGAAACCTTACTACACATTTCCAAAGTGTATGAAACATGTTTTCGGCATTCCCTACGCATTTCAAGATTTCCTACAGGTTTTCGAAAAAATTCCAAAATTTCTAAATCATTTTTTCTTTTTCCGAAATCCCCCCCACCCCCACCCCACACACACACACACCAACCGGTGCTACCCTCTTTCCCAACAAAACGATCGTTTTCGGGACAAATTAAACGATCCCACCACGGCGAACCTGTGGAATATGGAATACTCCTCAGGAAAGAGATATTCGACTGTCCTTTCCCAAAAAGTATTATAAGACCCTGCTTCCTATTGTAGGAGCGAAATCTTTTCGCATTTTTACAGACCTATACGACGTGATTGAATGAAAAAGAGACTATCGATAATTGGTGCTTTTTTGAGCCGAATCAAATTTCTATTCGCTTTTTGGATTATTTGAACGATACAACTCCACTACAATCTCACAACAATCAAGCAAAAAGAAACAAGTATAAATGAAAGAGAATTCATTTCTACTCCCCCCCCCCTCTCAGGCCCCTCCCCCCATTTTCAAAAGTTTTACTCGGCACCACTAATGACATGTGTATGGAAAAGTTATGCACGTTTTACTTTCAAAAACAGCATCTCAGGAAATAATTCATGGGGGGAGGGAAGGGGGGGGGGCTTTAAGACAGCGAAATTTAATGACCGTCATAGGCTTCCTACTGCAAAAAATTCCAGAACTCTAGGACCATTCGTCTAGAAGTAGTTCAAAACGGCGGAAGTGGGTCCGGACGGACGGACGGACAAAACGCAAACAATATCACATTTTTTTTAATTGTTAAAAATGCGCTAAAAAAAGGAAAAATTCAAAATAAAAAAAATATTCTACACGGTAAAACAACAAAAGGCGGTGAAAGTTTAGAAACATATAAGGAATTTTTCAATGTGTTGGAAATGATTGATGTACTTTGAAAACGTTTTGGAAATTTGTAGGAAATTTTGAAAATTCTGCAGGGTTTTTGAAATCCTGTTTCAAATATTTGGTGGA
The DNA here is from genome assembly GCF_008802855.1 of Photinus pyralis. Taxonomy (NCBI): domain Eukaryota; kingdom Metazoa; phylum Arthropoda; class Insecta; order Coleoptera; family Lampyridae; genus Photinus; species Photinus pyralis. The sequence goes on from NW_022170250.1 coordinate 20,836,727, forward strand.
AGTGCCAAACATTATGAAAATATCTTGGAAATTTATCTTTCAGACATGTTTAAGCGCATGGTTTTTAGCGCATTTTTTAAGAATAAAAAAAAAACGTGCCATTGTTTGCGTTTTGTCCGTCCGTCCGTCTCCGTCCAGACCAACTTCTGTCGTTTTGAACTACTTCTAGGGGAACGGTCCTGGTCCTAGAGTCCTGGAATGTTTTGCAAGCCTGTACTTTGAAAGTGTGTCAGACGGACATCAAATTTCGCTCTCTAAAGGGGGGGGGGGGGGGGGGGGGAGGGGGGGACATGCATTATTTCCTGAGATTCTGTTTTTGAAAGTAAAACAAAACGTGCATAACTTTTACATACCACAACCAATTGGTCTCTGATTTTGCATACGCATGCCTTTAGTGGTCCCAAGTTAAACTTTTGATGAGTGGGGGGGAGGGGGGCACGCGTTCTACCTTTCATAGTATTCTAATGAAAGGTCTCTTCGAAATAAATTATCTTTAATGGTATTCTAATGAAAGGTCTCAACGAAGAGAACCGTTTTCTAACAACTACTGCCCATCTTTTGGACCCCTCATCAAAAGAGGGGGGGGGGGGCGGAACTGGTTTTATCCTTCATGGTACTCTAATGAAAGGTCTCAACGAAAGGAGTTAATTTCTACCAACCATAGTTCTCTTCCTCGACCCCTTATCGTGGTCGGGTCGGAAGAGGTACTCGCCACAAAATTCTGTTTAAGAAATTCTAAATTTTTCAAATCTGTTGCGAATATGCGCTTCTTGTTGACTATTTTCATAGCGCTGATAAACGGGCGTTGTTATCGTGACTCGTATAACCTAGAAGGTCGTACAACTTTATTATTGTACAAGTTCCTAATCAAACCCGGAACACTCGGCGATTTCCACAACCTTGTCGCGAGATCGATATCTCGCCTCCACGCGAGGAGGAAAAGGTGAAAACTTTGAAATAAAACCCAGACCGCTCTTCGTCGAATAATCGCGTACTGATTGCAGAGAGCGCAATTTGAGCTAATCATCCTTTGTGTACGCGCGCTATTGACCGCCGTAAGTAAATTTCGTCTTATCGCTCGTAAACGAACTCGCATTATTCCGGCCGACGATAATGTTTTATAAGGCGATTAAATTATGGTTAATGCGTACGTACGTATTTCGCCATTATTTCCACCGTAAAAAAAATTGATTCGGATATAGAAGGACCAAATTTTTTTCGGCAAAAGGAAATAGAGAGATCGAGACCAAAAGAAAATTTACTGCCTTTGGAATTGTTCCGCTTGAACTGCCGCCGACTGAGTACTGCTATAATAGGGAAGGTCCCTCTTTCTTCTTGAAAGGAAGGGGAATTATGCACTTATTGTTTTCTGAAGTGTACGTGTACAGAAGTCGCACGTAAACAAGGGCTAAGTGTGCGCTAACAATAAAAATTATCGTTTATGTCGAACTCGCCTTGATCCTATTTTTAATGTAGAGGGACAGTTTTCCGAGCTGTCTGTCCACTATCAAACTGCTCCCAGATACACGTAATTAAAATTATGTCACTGAAATGCGCACGCTTTTTTCGATTTTCTATTTTCTCTCTCGGCAGGTGCGATAATTGGGAGCAATTAAGCAAGTCGAAAAGACTCAGTGTTACAGAGAAAATTGCATCAATTTTTGGGAGCAAAACGGCGCATAACAAACGCGTCCTTTTTTTAAAATTCTGTCTGTTTCCACCTGAATGTATCTCCAAACATTGTACCGGCGATAAGTGTGACAATTGTGCGCCATAAGAAAATTTGACAGATCACCAAAGACGGAATGGAGCATAGTTTCCGTTTTTGGGCGCATAACAAACGCGCCCATTTTTTAAAATTTTGTCTGTTTTCACCTGAATGTATCTTCAAACATTTTACCGGCGATAAGTGTGACAATTGTGTGCCATAAGAAAATCTGACAGATCACCAAAGACGGAATGAAGCATAGTTTCCGTTTTTGGGCGCATAACAAGCGCCCTTTTTTTAAAATTTTGTCTGTTTCCACCTGAATGTATCTCCAAACATTTTACCGGCGATAAGTGTGACAATTGTGTGCCATAAGAAAATCTGACAGATCACCAAAGACGGAATGAAGCATAGTTTCCGTTTTTGGGCGCATAACAAGCGCCCTTTTTTTTAAAATTTTGTCTGTTTCCACCTGAATGTATCTCCAAACATTGTACCGGCGATAAGTGTGACAATTGTGCGCCATAAGAAAATTTGACAGATCACCAAAGACGGAATGGAGCATAGTTTCCCTTTTTTGGGCGCATAACAAACGCGCCCTTTTTTTAAAATTGTGTCTGTTTCCACCTGAATGTATCTCCAAACATTTTACCGGCGATAAGTGTGACAATTGTGCGCCATAAGAAAATTTTACAGATCACCAAAGAAGGAATGGAGCATAGTTTCAGTTTTTGGGCGCATAACAAACGCGCCCTTTTTTTAAAATTTTGTCTGTTTCCACCTGAATGTATCTCCAAACATTTTACCGGCGATAAGTGTGAAAATCAATTGTGCGCCCTAAGAAAATTTGAGAGATCACCAAAGACGGAATGGAGCATAGTTTCAGTTTTTGGGCGCATAACAAACGCGCCCTTTTTTTAAAATTTTGTCTGTTTCCACCTGAATGTATCTTCAAACATTTTACCGGCGACAAGTGTGACAATTGTGCGCCATAAGAAAATTTGACAGATCACCAAAGACGAAATGGGGCATAACAAACGGGTCTTTTGTTTTTGAAACAAAAATCTTCAATTTTAAAATTCTTGTAGAGTTGTTGGGCACTTTCGGTTTCTGACTATAGTTTTGCCGTCCAAAAATTGTCCTTACTGTTCAAATTTGTGAAACAAATATTTTGGGCCTGTTAGGTACAATGAATTTGGGTCGTCAATTTTTAGATTCTGACTTGCCGAGAGTGCCAAGTTCAGAAAACGTGTGAATAATCATAAAAAAAGGTACAACGTAGTGAATGAAATTTATGCCGAACTCGCCTACATACTACTAGCTCGGAATTAGCGTTTTCTTGTAAGAATTTTCCACTGAGCGTGTGGACAATTTATTACAATTCGCTTACAAGCAATCGCACAAGTTGGTCAATGTAAGCCGAAACCGAAAAAATGTCTGCACTGATCATTCACCTACGTCTTTCAACAAATTCACCCATCCGTCTTTGTCGTACCTTTTTTTAATCATCGCGAGCTTAAACAAAATGGCGGATGTAGGATCGTAAAACGCGTTACTATTGTGTTTACATGAAGGAATTAATGTAATGAATATAATTACTGTTTATTTCTCCTCTCTCGTAACTTCCGCTATCAAAAATGGCGCCCGCTGATTAGCGTGTACGGCGGAGCCTTGCGTCGTGTAATTTACCTTAAGTGTTTTCGATAAATTGGAAACAAATTACGTAACGTTTTGGCCGTTAATCTGTCCACTTACGTGTCGATAAAAACTTTCGGAATTTGTAGTATACAGGATGTTCCTAAATATGATGTATATATACGGAAGGGGTAATTTTTTTATGACTAAAACTTCACATGAAAATAGGTCCGCAATCGTCTTGTTACTGATCTCATAACGTCAGTAATAAGAAAGTACCGGAAAGGTTAGTTGGAACACACTGTATATGTATTTTCCATTCACGCAACTCTTCCTCTTTAATTCTTCATTGCTCTTCTTTTTCTACCTTGTCTTCTTCACCTTCATCATATTCAATTTCCTTTCCTTTTCTTCTCAATCCGCTTCCCTTGCTCCTTGTCTGATTCTTTTTCTTCTCTTTCCGGTTCGTATCCCCTACTTACACTTCAGGTCCTGTTTTCTTCTTCACTTTCACTCTCCGCGGTATTTTTGTTTGTTTTAGCTCCTCTTCGTCTTCACATCAATGTGGGCGCTTTATTCCAGATTCCTCCAATCCGTATAAATTTAGCTTCCTCTTCAATTTCTTCATCATCACCCGCTTCCCCTGCATCTTTTCTGTTTCCTCTCTGTTTCGGTACACCCTTTTAATTTCTCTTCCTAATTCTAATTTCCCTTTAGTTGCTCTTCCACCTTTCGCTGGCATCACTACCGCGGCTGTGTACGCATCCCCTTCTTGTACGTCTTTGCTTTCGCCCCTCTTGTAGTTTCGTCTTGACTTTTCACCCCCTCAACCAAAAAATCTTAAAGTGCGCATGCGCAATGTCAAAATTCCTGTTTACGGATATATTATTTTGCTTCTATCAAAGACAAGCATATCGCATATTGTAAAAGTCAGATGTGCGTATGCGCAAGATGCGCAATTTCAAATTTCCTATTTATAGATTTTTTGAAATGTTAACCACAGATGCTTCTAGTAAAGACAAGCATATCGCATATTGTGAACATCATATGCGCAGACTGAGCAATGTCAACTTTCTTACTTATGGGTTTTTTAAAATTTTAACCACAGGTGCTTTTAGTAAAGACAAGCATATCGCATATTGTAAAAATCAAATGTGCGATGCGCGAACTGCGCAATGTCAACTTTCTTCTTTATGAATTTTTTGAAATTTTAACCGCAGATGCTTCTAGTAAAGACAAAAATATCACATATTGTAAAGGTCAGATGTGCGCATGCGCAAGCTGCGCAATGTCAACTTTCCTATTTATGGATTTTTTGAAATTTTAGCCACAGATGCTTCTAGTAAAGACTAGCATATCGCATATTGTAAAATCTGATGTGCAATGTCAACTTTCCTATTTACGGAGGTATTTTTTTGAAATTTTAACCAGATGCTTCTAGTAAAGACAAGCATATCGCATATTGTAAAAGTCAATGTGCGCTTGCACAAGGTGTGCAATGACCTATTTATGGATTTTTTGAAATTTAAAACAGATGCTTCTAGTAATGACTAGCATATCGCATATTGTAAAAATTTGATGTACAATGTCAATATTTACGGAGGTATTTTTTTGAAACTTGAACCAGATGCTTCTAGTAAAGACAAACATATCGCATATTGTAAAAGTCAGATGTGCGCTTGCACAAGCTGTGCAATGTCAACTTTCCTATTTATGGATTTTTTGAAATTTTAACCGCAAATGGTTCTAGTAAAGGCAAGCATATCGCATATTGTAATGAGATGCGGATTCGTAGGCTGCGCAATGTCAACTTTCCTATTTATGAATTTTTTGAAATTTTAACCGCAGATGCTTCTAGTAAAGACTAGCATATCGTATACTGTAAAAATCTGATGTGCAATGTCAATATTTACGGAGGTATTTTTTTGAAATTTTAACCAGACGCTTCTAGTAAAGACAAGCATATCGCATATTGTAAAAGTCAGATGTGCGCTTGCACAAGGTGTGCAATGTCAACTTTCCTATTTATGGATTTTTTGAAATTTTAACCGCAGATTGTTCTAGTAAAGGCAAGCATATCGCATATTGTAAAAGTCAGATGTGCGCTTGCACAAGCTGTGCAATGTCAACTTTCCTATTTATGGATTTTTTGAAATTTTAACCGCAAATGGTTCTAGTAAAGACTAGCATATCGCATACTGTAAAAATCTGATGTGCAATGTCAATATTTACGGAGGTATTTTTTTGAAATTTTAACCAGACGCTTCTAGTA